>NC_091760.1:154769635-155094635 GCF_029378745.1 Bos indicus
AAATAACTACCTATGTCTTCTTTTGTTGATTTGAAGGTTTTCCTTCTCAAGTCTGATTCCTATAAGTAATTCTAATTTAAACACTTTTTTTCAGAAATTAAATTGTTGTTGAACTTGTAAGCGACACTATTTTTTTTTTTAAGTCTATACAGTACAAATGACCTTCCCATATCAACATCTTTCAAAAAACAGATTGAGTTCACTAAATTTCATCCCAAGTAATGTAAGTAACAAAATATTTTAAATTTCCAGAGCAGGGGGGACAGGAAGAGGAAACGTGGAATGTTAAATTGGAAAAGAAGGTCCAGCCAAAATGTGTATGTGATCTTACAGGATAAAGTCTCCACTCCTGGAGGAAAATTCCAGAAAAGCCCACGAACATACAAATCTTTGACCAATTTTTTCTCATCACAAAATACTCCTTTATTCTATTTACGTAATTTCAAAAATGCTCATTTCATAAAATGACTTGAATATTTCCTCATTTTTATCAGAACACTTCAATTCTCACCCACACTCACTCTTGATTAGATGTAAACAAACCCTATCCCTCTCAGATTATGGTTAAACAAAAGGAGAGGTTTAGGCAAAATCAACACTTGGGAAAGTAGAACTTTTGTTGCCAACACAGTGAAAACTTCTAAAGCCATAAATCTAAACAGTTGTCAGCTCTCCCTTCTTATGTGTACAAATCAATTATATATGGAGTACTAACTACACAGATAACCCGCTGGATTATCGAAAAAGCAAGAGAGTTCCAGAAAAACATCTATTTCTGCTTTATTGACTATGCCACGTATCACCACATACTATCACATGACTATCACCACATACTGTGGAAAATTCTTCAAGAGATGGGAATACCAGACCACCTGATCTGCCTCCTGAAAAATCTGTATGCAGGTCAGGAAGCAACAGTTAGGACTGGACATGGAACAATGACTGGTTCCAAATAGGAAAAGGAGTACGTCAAGGCTGTTTATTGTCATCCTGCTTATTTAACTTCTATGCAGAGTACATCAAGAGAAATGCTGGGCTGGATGAAGCACAAGCTGGAATCAAGATTGCTGGGAGAAATATCAATGATCCCAGATATGCAAATGACACCACCCTTATGGCAGAAAGCAAAGAAGAAATAAAGAGCCTCTTGATGAAAGTGAAAGAGGAGAGTGAAAAAGTCGGCTTCAAGCTCAACATTCAGAAAACTAAGATCATGGCATCTGGTCCCCATTTCATGGCAAATAGAGGGGCAACAGTGGAAACAGTGACAGACTTTATTTTGGGGGGCTTCAAAATCACTGCAGATGGTGACTGCAGCCATGAAATTAAAAGACACGTACTCCTTGGAAGCAAAGTTATGACCAACCTAGACAGCATACTAAAAAGCAGAGACATTACTTTGCCAACAAAGGTCCATCTAGTCCAAGCTATGGTTTTTCCAGTATTCATGTATGGATGTGAGAGTTGGACTATAAAGAAAGCTGAGCACCGATGAATTGATGCTTTTGAATTGTGGTGTTGGAGAAGACTCCTGAGAGTCCCCTGGACTGCAAGGAGATCCAACCAGTCCATCCTAATGGAGATCAATCCTGAATATTCATTGGAAGGATTGATGTTGAAGCTGAAACTCCAATACTTTGGCCACCTGATGCGAAGAGCTGACTCATCTGAAAACACCCTGATGCTGGGAAAGATTGAAGGCAGGAAGAGAAGGGGACAACAGAGGATGAAATGGTTGGATGGCATCACCAACTCAATGGACATGAGTCTGACTAAGCTCTGGGAGTTGGTGATGGACAGGGAGGCCTGGAGTGCTGTGGTTCATAGGGTCGCAAAGAGTCGGACATGACTGAGCAACTGAACTACACATAAGGAATTCTGGGAAAGATACTCTAGTAGACAATCGCAAAATGTAAATAAGCAATTATATTATAAAGCAGAATCTGACACAGTCTACTCATCAAATGAATGAACAGATTTAAAAAGTAAAGTCCTCTCCTATGGAGAAGTCTCATCAAACTCAAACACCTAATGGGGTCAGGTAAATATTATTAATAATTCCAGTTAGCATCCATTAAGCAATGCATATAAGGCAAAAACTGCATTAAACACTTTGTGTATACTCATCATCTTATCTGCTGAACAACTCAAAACTCTGTTAGTCTTTGCCCTGCTTCATTTCGTATTCCAAGGCCAAATTTGCCTGTTACTCCAGGTGTTTCTTGACTTCCTACTTTTGCATTCCAGTCCCCTATAATGAAAAGGACATCTTTTTTGGGTGTTAGTTCTAAAAGGTCTTGTAGGTCTTCACAGAACCATTCAACTTCAGCCTCTATACATGGACATCACCAGATGGTCAACACTGAAATCAGGTTGATTATATTCTTTGCAGCCAAAGACGGAGAAGCTCTATACTGTCAGCAAAAACAAGACCAGGAGCTGACTGTGGCTCAGACCATGAACTCCTTATTGCCAAATTCAGACTTATATTGAAGAAAGCAGGGAAAACCACTAGACCATTCAGGTATGACCTAAATCAAATCCCTTATGATTATACAGTGGAAGTGAGAAATAGATTTAAGGGCCTAGATCTGATAGAGTGCCTGATGAACTATGGACTCGGGTTCGTGACATTGTACAGGAGACAGGGATCAAGACCATCCTCATGGAAAAGAAATGCAAAAAAGCAAAATGGCTGTCTGGGGAGGCCTTATAAATAACTGTGGGAAAAAAAAAAATAGCTGTGAAAAGAAGAGAAGTGAAAAGCAAAGGAGAAAAGGAAAGATATAAACATCTGAATGCAGAGTTCCAAAGAATAGAAAGAAGAGATAAGAAAGCCTTCTTCAGTGATCAATGCAAAGAAATAGAGGAAAACAACAGAATGGGAAAGACTAGGGATCTCTTCAAGAAAATCAGAGATACCAAAGGAACATTTCATGCAAAGATGGGCTCGATAAAGGACAGAAATGGTATGGACCTAACAGAAGCAGAAGATATTAAAAAAGGTGGCAAGAATAAACAGAAGAACTGTACAAAAAAGATCTTCATGACCCAGATAATCATGATGGTGTGATCACTGACCTAGAGCCAGACATCCTGGAATGTGAAGTCAAGTGGGCCTTAGAAAGCAGCACTACGAACAAAGCTAGTGGAGGTGATGGAATTCCAGTTGAGCTATTCCAAATCCTGAAAGATGATGCTGTGGAAGTGCTGCACTCAATATGCCAGCAAATTTGGAAAACTCAGCAGTGGCCACAGGACTGGAAAAGGTCAGTTTTCATTACAATCCCAAAGAAAGGCAATGCCAAAGAATGCTCAAACTACCACACAATTGCACTCATCTCACACGCTAGTAAAGTAATGCTCAAAATTCTCCAAGCCAGGCTTCAGCAGTATGTGAACCGTGAACTTCCCGATGTTCAAGCTGGTTTTAGAAAAGGCAGAGGAACCAGAGATCAAATTGCCAACATCCGCTGGATCATGGAAAAAGCAAGAGAGTTCCAGAAAAACATCTATTTCTGCTTTATTGATTATGCCAAAGCCTTTGACTGTGTGGATCACAATAAACTGTGGAAAATTCTGAAAGAGATGGGAATACCAGACCACCTGATCTGCCTCTTGAGAAATTTGTATGCAGGTCAGGAAGCAACAGTTAGAACTGGACATGGAACAATACACTGGTTCCACATAGGAAAAGGAGTATGTCAAGGCTGTATGTTGTCACCCTGTTTATTTAACTTCTATGCAGAGTACATCATGAGAAACGCTGGACTGGAAGAAACACAAGCTGGAATCAAGATTGCTGGGAGAAATATCAATAACCTCAGATATGCAGATGACACCACCCTTACGGCAGAAAGTGAAGAGGAACTAAAAAGCCTCTTGATGAAAGTGAAAGAGGAGAGTGAAAAAGTTGGCTTAAAGCTCAACATTCAGAAAACGAAGATCATGGCATCCAGTCCCATCACTTCATGGGAAATAGATGGGGAAACAGTGGAAACAGTGTCAGACTTTATTTTTCTGGGCTCCAAAATCACTGCAGATGGTGACTGCAGCCATGAAATTAAAAGACGCTTACTCCTTGGAAGGAAAGTTATGACCAACCTAGATAGCATATTCAAAAGTAGAGACATTACCTTGCCAACAAAGGTTCGTCTAGTCAAGGCTATGGTTTTTCCTGTGGTCATGTATGGATGTGAGAGTTGGACTGTGAAGAAGGCTGAGCGCTGAAGAATTGATGCTTTTGAACTGTGGTGTTGGAGAAGACTCTTGAGAGTCCCTTGGATTGCAAGGAGATCCAACCAGTCCATTCTGAAGGAGATCAGCCCTAGAATTTCTTTGGAAGGACTGATGCTCAAGCTGAAACTCCAGTACTTTGGCCACCTCTTGTGAAGAGTTGACTCATTAGAAAAGACTCTGATGCTGGGAGGGATTGGGGGCAGGAGGAGAAGGGGACGACAGAGGATGAGATGGCTGGATGGCATCACTGACTCGATGGACCTGAGTCTGAGTGAACTCTGGGAGGTGGTGATGGACAGGGAGGCCTTGCATACTGTGATTCATGGGGTCGCAAAGAGTCGGACACGACTGAGCGACTGATCTGATCTGAAGAACTCAATGACGCATCTTCATCCTTATTTTCATTTCACTAGAGAAAATGAGGTACAGAGAGATGAAGCAATTTGTTTACAGTCGCACAGCTAGTGTTGAACGCATCCTCTCTGGCTCTACAGCTCACACTCTGCTTCAATCCGACCCTTGGCTCTAAGCCAGTGAGACAGACCAACAAGAAGTCAAACAAGGGAGTGTAAGATGGCAGGTCTGTCAACTGTTGGGACATCCTTTTCTCTCCTTCAATGTTTTCAAGAAAAGTTAAAAATCCAGAATTTTATGTGAAATCTCTTTACTTGTGTTGGTAGATAATTTTTTAAAAAACTGTGTGGAACGGATTAAACACCTCTCAAGCCTGTATTTGGCCATGGATATCTTACAACATAAAATTCATATTCTCTATACATTTTGTCATACTCTTAAAACATCTAAGGGTAAATATTTGAAAATGAGTACCGCGAGTTAACTGCCAGACTTCCTTAAAATTTCTTTAGCATCCTATTCTATGTTTTCTTATCATTACTCCAGCTTCTCACTTTTATAGTATATACACTTTTCTACTGTTAGACTTCATATACCTAAAATATACAAATAAGGGGATTTTATGTATTTTAAACTCTATGAGAATTAGACAATCAACCAGTAAACTGATATCAAAATATGTTTCAAAAAGGCACATTAAAAATAAGGTACTCTACAACATAATGATGTTCAAATATTAGTTCAAGATGCTCAAGATATTTAAGGCCTTTTAAACTCTATGCTGCTGCTAAGTCACTTCAGTCATGTCCGACTCTGTGCAACCCCATAGATGGCAGCCCACCAGGCTTCCCAATCCCTGGGATTCTCTAGGCAAGAATACTAGAGTGGGTTGCCATTTCCTTCTCCAATGCATGAAAGTGAAAAGTTAAAATCAAGTCGCTCAGTTGTTTCCGACCCTTAGCGACCCCATGGACTGCAGCCTACCAGGCTCCTCCATCCATGGGATTTTCCAGGCAAGAGTACTGGAGTCGGGTGCCATTGCCTTCTCCTTTAAACTCTATAGTAAATTTAATTATAAGTCATTTACTTATTTCAGCTTTAATAATAATTCTTTAGAAATTGAGATGTCTGTGGTAACACCCAGTAACCACAATATAAAATTTACCAAATACACCAGTCTACAGGCATTCTATAGAATCAGGTATCTACTATATTCTAATTTATTATGCCTACAGATTGAAACTGAATCACTGAAATGCTTTTACTAAAAGAAACCTGGAAACCTGCTGAATAGTAATAATGAATTATTTTTAAGAAATTTGTTGAATAAAAACTTTGGATAATGCTTTTACTTTTCTTTTAAATACAGATTTAAATAATAATCAAGTTCAAGAGTAACTTATTAAGTTGGCATTGTTTTAGTTTTTGTTACTGTAATTTTAAACACAAAGGGCTATTTTTGCTTTTTAGAACATAATAAAAATTACTTTGTTGGCTACTTGTTGGGGGCCAAGTGAGGTACTCCGCCCATGGCAAAGGTCATGAGGAAGGAGGCTCCACATACGCAAAGGCGGGATCGAGCCTCAGGAGTCCCCCTGGAAATCCTCGAGCGTCTACCCCCATAACCAGAGCCTGCCTACTTTACTACTTTGTGCTCTTACCTACACCTCTGACTTTACGGGGGGCTGTCCCCCACCACCTCTTTCGGAGAAGGAGTTAACCTAGAGCTCCAGTCAATAAAAACTCTTGGGTGTGACAAGAGTGTTTTAACCTACAAACTCCTCTGAAGATTCTCTAGCCTGCCTGACAGGCTCGTCCGGCCACATGTGATTGCTCACAGCCTCCCAACCGTGAGAGGCACGAGATGCTTTAAGCCCTCTAAAAACAGGTTCTTTAGAGAAGTTAGAAAACTATAAGTATAATGGGCTGATTAGAAATTGTATTGGTGAAGGGTTTTTCATTTGTTGAGCCAATGTTTGTTGCTAAGTCTCCACATCCCCTGCCCTTACACACATTAATGAATATATAGAAGAAATAAGTATTAACCTTTGATATTAATCACGTTAGACCTTAGGCTAAGTAAATTCTTTCCTTAACTAAAACCCACTACACCCTCACCCTATAGGAATGTAACTTTATTTGGGTGGCGTCTGTTTTAAGAATAATCATCCCTGGAGAAATAAGTGTCCTGGTTGACTGACCGTTGTCACAAGGAGAGGGTCATATATTGTCAGCAGGCCCCCCTGGCCAGAAGATGATGTAACACCCCTAAGACCTCTGTATACATTTGTATGAAGCACCTGACTTTGATAAAAGTCAGGACTGCTGACCCCCCGTGACTTTTGCATAACATCTCAGTGTATAAAAGTAGACCATGGAAAATAAAGAATGGGGATCAGTTTCTCGAAATACTGGTCTCCCCATGTCTCTCTCTCTCTCACTCTGGCTGAGTCTCCATCTGGAGCGCGGAACCCGCCATGCTTACTAATTATGCCTGGGCTTCTAAGATCCGACCAGGGAGGCCTCAGTGTCTCCTCTCCTTCGGGAGAACGGAAGGACGCCTGTGGCCTACGTAAGTGGTGCAAACTTCTTGTCTTGAAGTTTTATTGGTCTCCCGCGTAAACCAAGCCACTCAGCCTCTTTTCTCCACTGAATTTTCCTACTGAGCTATCCTCATCCTATTACTCTTTATATCTTTGATAAAATATTTAAATAAATAGGTCGCCGACGCCGTCCCCGCTTCGAATACCCTGGATCAGCCGGGGCAGGACCCCGGCAGCTACTGCTATTGTGATTACCTTATAAAATCACAATATGTTGCTTTCAAATGTGAAGTAATTTTCTTAAGACTTTTCCAACTTGTGTTTTGTGACTATAACAACCAAAAATATACGCAAACTACAAAGCAGGATGGCAAACAATTAAAAAAAATGTAATCTGTATTTATTTTAAACACTATAATTTTGTACCTGTGAATATCAAACTACAAGAAAATATTTAAGAAAAATTCAAGTGAATTAAGGGAGGTTTTTTTTTTTTGGTTCAGAATATTTTAAGACAACCACTATAAAAGTCAAAGTGGCATAAACATTTTGAAACTCACAATGGATCACTGCATCTTATGCTTGTATACTTCCTATGTCCTAAACTTGTCTATATAGAAGTGAAGTGAGTGAAAGTCGTTCAGTCGTGTCTGACTCTTTGCAACCCCATGGACTATAGAGTTCCTGGAATTCTCCAGGCCAGAATACTGGAGTGGGTTGCCTTTCCCTCCTCCAGAAGATCTTCCCAACCCTGGGATAGAACTCAGGTCTCCCGCATTGCAGGCGGATGGATTCTTTACCAGCCGAGCCACCAGGGAAGCCCAAGAATACTGGAGTCGGTAGCCTATCCCTTCTCCAGGGGATCTTCCTGAGCCAGGAATCACCGGGGTCTCCTGCATGGCAGGTGGATTCTTTACCAAAAGCTATATATATATATATAGAGAGAGAGAGAGAGAAAAATACATAATGACCAAAAGTATGCATCTTAGTAATGACTACTTTAATCCATAACTGATGGATTTCAACTTTCTTTAATAATGTGAAACTGTCTCTAGAATTTCCCTAGCTGACAAAAATGGTAAAGAATTTTTTTAAAATAAGGGCAATCTTAATTTTTCTAATTCAGAAAGCACAGCAAAATACCTTCTAAGACTTGAGAAAGAAGGAATCTCTTCTTTGCTACACTTGCAATATAAATAACATTTAAAGTCCCTGTTTCTCATGAAATCAAAGTTCACAAAACTCAAAATTAGCTGCGCAACATGGTTTTAACTGCCATTCTGGTCACACAAATTGACACACTAGGCTGAAACCTCCATTTAAAAATCAAAGACTAATCTTAAGGATTGTTGTACTGGCTTCATAAATCTGGTTGTTACAATATTACATCTTAAGATAAAAGTGATCTGAAAGAAAGGAAGTATCGTTAAAACTGTTAATATTTAATGAATGGGTTAAGAGTTCACTAAAGCTTGAAAGATAAATTATGTTAATGAAATTTCAAAATAATATATTTTCCATGTAAAGTGAAGTAATACAAGTAGTCTATAAGTATAAACTTCTATTGTGAGCATCAGAATGACAAAAAAAAAATAGGTTAGTGAATACAATTTTCACTTTTAAAATGGCATCATATAAACAAAACCTCTAGTTTATTCCCTCTGAATCTGAAGTTCTTTGTATTTCAGCTTATATTTATGCTTTTACTGTTTCTAATATAGAGGCACAGAATTAGTATTCTGAATCGTGTCTTCTAAAGACATCCATATTCAAAAAAGCTCATATAAGCATACTTCATTCATTTAAATTCTTGACTGATGGTAAACTTAGAAGTCAAACACTGAAATGACAGTAATATTACTTTACATAAAGATAACTCCTATAAGAAAAGCATATGAAAGAGCGTAAATGAACTATTACCAGAGCACAATTATAAGAGGGGTGAGGAAGATACAGCATGAATGAGTATCCCTTACAGGCAGCACGCATTTACCACAATGGGCTTATAACCTACAATACGACAGCTTGGCTATAAATGCAAGAAACTGATAGAAGCTAAATTTTTGTAATTAGACAGTAATGGAACATTATTTGTAGAATTGGTCAAAAAATTTTTATTTAGAAATACTGGTAGCCAGAAGTAAATTTGATGGTCAGGGAAAATGATGTTTTAATGTCTTAATTATAAGAGAAAGAAGAAGAGAAATGAGAGAGGGAAAAAAGATGAGAAATAAAACAAAGGCAAAGGATGAAGCTTTGTTTTTGAATTCTGTCATCTGCATGCAAGAGTGCTCCCCTGGACTTTAAATCAGTTAATTAAGTATTAAAATCAATCATCGGAAAGTCTTAATATTTAATATTGGTTAGATTGTATATCAAAGTAGTTTTATTATTTATTTACTCCAAACCTTTCCAGAATACTTCATCTGACAACAGGGGGTCTGTTTCTCACAAGATAAATGCATTTACAATGCCAAATAAATTATATATAAAAGCATTTGTCTTAATACATGTCATTCAATATTAAAAATCACCCATTGGTAAAATCCTGAAACCCTAATTCACTTTTACCAACCACACAATTGTATGATCAAGTGTCGCCTATTAAATAGGTAAGGACTACAGTAAGGGTCTACACACTGAGAACAATGATTGAAACAAAATTAACACAGATTTAATGCCTATATTTCCAAATTATCAGAATAAGAATTTTAGGGTAAATGATCCACTATAAAAATACTAGATTCATAAATGATACACATAATCAGAAACATGCAGAATATATGAAGGGATCACAGGTGGGTTTAAATGTTTTATATTATAAAAAACGAATATGTTTGGCTTTCTGATATCCAAATGCTATGAAGTAACTGGAAAGTGGCCGTTGTGACCATATAAACACGAGAAAATTGAGCATTTATGAAGAGTTACAGTGGCCTGACAAAAAGCTCTCCACATGTATACTCATATGGTTTCAGAGTTCCCTTGAACATGTACTCATGATGTAAAGATTGGGAAAGCTCAGCCTAGTGACCAAAATTCTTGTCATTATAGCCTTCAACTTATTTACTGCTCTGTTTTATAGGCATAGACACGACCTCTAGCCATTACACTATTTGGTCAGGTTCTTATAAAATCAAGAGAATTATAACCAACAATTGGGAGTTCAGGAAGAATACTGAAAAGAAAAAACAACTGGACAATTACATTAAACTGATGATGAGATTAAGAACAAGGAAAAGAAATAAATGGCCACTCTGCATTAAGCATCAAATCAAATCAAATAATTCAGTCAAAAACAACAAGAACCCCTCTTTGGTTCAAGCCTGGGAAGGCCTAAGGTGTTTGCAGAAGCACAGGAGTAATTGTGAGGAGGTCCCTCTAAAAGTCCTGGTGGATCTGACATTTAGCCCTGAGCTATTAGTAAGTGGTAGGGCTGGAAAATAAATTTTTAAAAAAACTAAAAATAGCATTTTTAATTAAGTAATAGTAACCGGAAAAACATGGGGTGTCCCCAGTGGTTCAGCATTAAAGGACTGCAAGTTCAACCCCCGGGTCGGGAGATCCCTGGAGGAGGGCAGGGCAACTCTAGTATTCTTGTCTGAAGAACACCATGGACAGAGGAGTCTGGCGGGCTATGGTCCACAGGGTTGCAAAGAGTCAGACACGACTGAAGTGACTTGACAGGCACACAGGCACGCAATGGCAAAAACACAGCATTTATTAGGAAGCAGGCACTGTTTAGGCACTTGTTCATTTAAACCTCCCACAAAATTAAACCAGGATTCATAGGACGAAAAGTTTTCTTTATTGCTATGTTAACTATAACAGACCTTTGGAGATACTGCAGGTTCAGTTCTAGACTACTGCAATAAAGCAAGTAGCACAACAGTCATACACAAATATTTTGGTTTCCCAGTGCACTGAAAAATTATGTTTGTGCTATACTGTACCCTATTAAGTGAGTAATAGTACATCTAAAAACTGCACATACCTTAATTTAAAATACTTTATTACTAAAATATGTTAACCATCAGCTGATAACACAAGGTTAACACAAACCCTCAAATTTCTTAAAAATGCCTTTATCTGCAAAGCACAATAACAAGGAATGCTTTTAATGCAAAGCATTCTAGTTTACTTTTCTCCCATACAAGCTTTGCAAAACCTAGAATTAGAAGTGCAATAGTCCCTTTATAGGTTGGGAAGATCCCCTGGAGAAGGGAACAGCAATTCCACGGACTGTGTAGTCCAGGGGCTCACAAAGAGTCAGACACGACTGAATGACTTTCCCTCACTCACAGATCCTCTACAGTTACAGGTATGTGTATCTTCCCAAATTCCATCTGAGAACAAGTGAATATCCCGTGAAAATAGCAAATAACAAGTACACCAGGGATGCAGACATAGTTTATACATGCCTTAGCAAAATTATAATTTATGAATAAGTAACACACGGGGCCTTTGGAGTCACTGTCAAATTGCCGGAGTTTTGCATCATTTACCTCCCCCAGTGCTGTGGCTCCTCTGACCCCATCACTGCAGACCTCATCACATCACTGAGGCGAGCCAGCAGCTCAGAAGCCCCAGCTGATCCTCTCTAGCCAGAGCAGCTCCCTCCCCAGGCTTATTCACATCCCTTCCCCTTCTGATGAGGCCTTTCCCACTCACTGTCATAAATCCTAGACCTAATTTGAATACCCATCTTCCCTTCTGTGGACCAAGGCAAGAAGTCATTTTTCCCTGCTCCTCCACAGCAATATTTCCGTCATGTGACAGACCTCAGGCGCCAGCGGGACAATATTAAGCAATAATGCCAGGAGTTAGGATATGAAGAACTATGTTCTACTTTTTGGGCTTCCCTGGTAGCTCAGCTGGTAAAGAATCTGTCTGCAATGCAGGAGACCTCGGTTTAGTTCCTGGGTCAGGAAGATCCCCTGGAAAAGGGATAGGTGACCTACTACACTATTCATGGGCTTCCCTTGTGGCTCAGATGGTAAAGAATCTGCCTGCAATGTGGGAGACCTGGTTTGATCCCTGGGTTGGGAAGATCCCCTGGAGGAGGGCATGGCAACCCGCTCTACTATTCTTGCCTGGAGAATCCCCATGGATAGAGGAGCCTGGCAGGCGACAGTCCACGGGGTCTCAAAGAGTCAGACATGACTGAGCGACTGAACACAGCTCAGCAAAACGTCTTTGCTACATGTGACGGACCACAGGCACCAGCAAGACAGCGTTAAGCAATAAATGCTAAGAGTCAGAATATGAAGAACGATGTTCTGCCTTTTGCTCAACAGCATTAGTAGAGATTTTTCTTAAAGAGAGAAGGTGTGTGCTGGGAGACTTCAGTAGAGAGTAACATTTTTTGTTCACGTTTCTGCTTCCCCTGTGTAGTGTGACCACTCCTAACCTGTAATTGTAGAGTTCATCCCTCATTTACTCTGACAACACCCTTCCCTAACTGGTCTCACAGCTTCCATTCCTCCTCGCTGTTGTCAACACTGTTGACAACGCTGTTGTCTTTCCAACAAAATTCAAATTGTGTTTGGGCCACGTGCTCCTAGAGAGGTACGGAACGGTGAGGGATGGGGAGGCAGAGAGAAATGGTCTAAGCCAATCATGAAGGTCCCACTGCCTGTGCCAGACTGATTAGGATGAGCTGTTCAATGTGAATGGAAGTTGTTCAAGGGCTTCCGGAAGTTTTCTCCATTACAAAGATGCTCACTCTTAACTGCAGTGAAGGAAACCCCCTAGATTCACCCTACCTCACAGGTAGTAACAGAATCCTTACTGTGTAACCCGACTAGATTGCCTGTTATTGCCAGATTTCACATCCTAGCATACCCACCTCCTACCATCTATTACCACACAACATCCAAAGTGATATTTTTGCCAGTGTAAACTGTTTCACAACACACTTATATAAAATCCAAACTCTTGTAAAGAGGCCCTGAATCCAGGCTCACACCTAAGCCGCTAACCCCACTCTCTCCTCCAGCAAGATGCTCTGCCACACAGGACTTCTCTCTGTTCCTTGAGCAAGAATCCAACTCAGCACCGCTTCAGGTCTCTGCACATCTCCCCTTCCTGTGCTGGGACACTGTGTCCCTTAGTACTGATCAGATATGGGCTCAAATTCAGACCAGCTGATGGCTGTTCCTGGAGCACGCCTAAGCCACTGGCAAATCTTGTTGGTTCTTTAATGTGAAATCTGGACCACCATCACCTGGTTCCAGGTCTCTGCAAGCCCCACATGGACTATTTCATTTCCTCCAGTAGGGCTCCCTGTGTCCAACTACAGTCCACTAACTTACAGCAGCCTGAGTGATCCATCTAAGATTTAACTCAGTTCATGTCTCAGAACTTAGCATTGGCTTCTCATCTCAGTCAGAATAAAATAAAGTATCTTCCCAGGACTCCCCAGGATCTTGCCCCCAGCTACTGCGTGGAGCTTTTCTCCGGAAGCTCCCCTGCACCTGCCGCTCTGGCCTTCCGGCCCTCGAGGCCCCTTTACAGTCTCTCGCGTGTGCTGGGCCACTTCCTGCCACCGGGCCTTTGTACCTTCCTTGGTTCCTAAACGCCTCCCTCAGGCGTCCATCCTCAGAGACGGCTCTCCCCACAGTCCTGCTCAAATATCACCTTGGGTATCAGGGGACCCACGACCAGCGGCCACACTCAGCATACACCCTCCCTCCGTCTTCATCCCAGCACTCAGCTTTTCTTGTAACACACATCACTACCTCACACAGCACAAACTTACCTGTATTTTGTTTACTATGCATTCCCCTCATTATAGGTCTATGAATGCAAAGGCTTTACCTATTTTATTCACTTCTGTATCTCCCAATTTGGAAGGTAACCTTTTTTTTTTTTTTCCCAGTAAAGCATTCCTGATGACAGTTTGAAAGAATCCAATAAAGTACAATGAGATAAACTTGAGTCCAAGTCAGCTACTCATTCCTATCAGTTTTCAGAACTTCTAGCTGCATTTGGCACAAAATACACGAAAGAGATCAGAACTAAAGACATTTGAGGCTTCCCTAGGTCCAGTAGCTTAGAACCCACCGTGCAACGCAAGGGACACCGCTTCTACCCCTGGTCCAGAATGCCCCCACGCACGAGGCAACTGGGCCCACGTGCCAAAGCTGCTGAGCCCGGGCTCCGCAATCACGAGGCCCACGTGTCCCGCAGCCTGCGCTCTGCAGCAGGAGAAGCCAGCACAACGAGAAGCCCTCGCTGGGCGACTAGAGAAAGCCCGTGTGCAGCAACAAAGACCCCACACAGCCAATAAATAAATACTTTTTAAAAACATATTTGAGAAGACAGAGCCCATTAAACGGACTAGAAATTAGAAAGATCTCTTTTCATGACCACGCCCCAACCAGGGATCGAACCCCTGCTCCCTGCGTTAGACATGCAGAGTCTTAACCTAGGCCTGCCAGGCAAGTCCTAGGAAAATCTTCTAAGAAGAACTACCTTAAAGAAGCAAGGGCCTGTCCCTTTAGGTGAGAGGCAGCCTGAGACCCTGGGTTCTCTCCTGGGCGAACCCAGGGTAGCTGAACACACACTTAGCCTGCGGTGCTGCTCAGGACCTGCCCAGAAACACAGCATGTGAGAAGAGAGCCCAAGTTCCTTGCAGACCAGCAGACTCTCATATGGCCCCTCCTTCATACATACATACATGTACACACATACATACATGTACACACACACACTCTCTCACACTCTGTCCTCTGCCATCTGCACTCACCACCTCAGTAGCCAACTACATGTACACACATACATACATGTACACACACACACTCTCTCACACTCTGTCCTCTGCCATCTGCACTCACCACCTCAGTAGCCAACTACATGTACACACATACATACATGTACACACACACTCTCTCACACTCTGTCCTCTGCCATCTGCACTCACCACCTCAGTAGCCAACTGCATGTACACACATACATACATGTACACACACACACTCTCTCACACTCTGTCCTCTGCCATCTGCACTCACCACCTCAGTAGCCAACTGCATGTACACACATACATACATGTACACACACACACTCTCTCACACTCTGTCCTCTGCCATCTGCACTCACCACCTCAGTAGCCAACTGTTACCTTTAACCTTACCCGTTGATGAGAAATGCTCCCCTTTCTTCCTGAAGCCAGGGAAGACCAAAGACACAAGAAATCTGCGTATCTGACCCAACCTGTGACCATGCTCTGCGAGTCAGGCCCATTCACGTACTGGGAAAGTAAGCCCTGTCTCTTTCAGGGCTGAGACCAGGTGAGCTGCTGGACATGCTAGTACACTGGGCGGCAACTGGCCTAAGTGCTTGTATTTCAACTGCAAATGCTTAGACTTTGAGAAATTTCTGAAAAACTAGTGACATGTTACTAATTGGTATGTAACATTTGCAAGCTAATCCCATAGATAAAAGTGTCATGCACAGGCCAATGATGAGAATATGTCACAAACCCAGGTATGTGATTAATCAATTTAATGAAGTTTCTGACAAAAGTTAACCTCTGGAATTTCTAAGTTTCCTTATATAAATTACAAAGAAAAGAAGAGAATAGCATTTCAATGATAAAAGTAGAATTTGAAAGTGTTTTAGGATAACATCTAGTTTACATTTGACATCAAATAGATGACATCTTGTGGCTAATCGTTTAAGTCAATTTTATTAAAAATACACACACACACACACACAAAGGTTTGGTGCACACACAACTCTATACCCACTCTTATTTTGAAAGATGGCTTTACTTTTATTTCAATTACCCCAAGTAGCTTTAAATTCTAGCTAAAACATGGCATTTTGTAATGAAAGACAATTCTGTTTGTTAATTTCATGTAAGACCTATCTCATGACTAACATGAAACTTAAACAAGATCACGTGTGGGAAAATATACCAAAGACTGCAGTGGAACCAAGGTTCTTTGTCGTAGTTTACTGACAATAATATTAAAGTACTTTTTAAGATAGCACGTGACTGGCCTCTTTTTAACGTTATTTCGATACTGCAACTAAATAAAAGTGGTGCGGACTGCAGCTGGGAGGCAGGGAGGGGGCCGCCGGCAGAGGGCTTCCAGGAGACGCACGCGTGCGCCCCAGGCAGGGGCCTAGGCCGCGGGCTCAGCTTGGGTGATCACCAGCTGGGGAGGCAGGCAGGGACTGTAAGGCAGGGCTTACAGACCACACGGTGTGTCCTGAGCTGTTCCCTAAGGGCCGGGGAAGCTACTGAACAACTTCAGGAAAAGACACAGGCCTCGGCTGCACCTTCCCCATGTTCACTCTTTCTTTACACCCACAAACCGCAACCCTCAGAGCTTCCAACATACGGCTTCTCTGCCTGCTGGTTCGTTCCTCACAATGCGACCTGGGCCTCCCAGCTGGCGCTAGCGGCAGAGAACCAGCCTGCCAATGAAGGAGACTAAGAGACCTGGTTTGATCCCTGGGTCGGGAGGGTCCCCTGGAGGAGGGCACAGCAATGCACTCCAGTATTCCAGCCTGGAGAATCCCATGGACAGAGGAGCCTGGCGGGCTATGGCCCAAAGGGTGGCAAAGAGTCAGACATGACTGGAAGGGCTCAGCACATACTCTCTGTCCTCAGATGCAGCTCAGAAGTCACCTTCCCAGGGTCCCTCAGATGCCCGTTCACCTAGTACGTAACTCGCACTAATGTGGACCCTTCTTCAGTGTACCAGTTGTTCTCCACTACCCTCTATTCTTTCTAAGGACAGAGGATGTGCTCTATCCATGCGTACTCCAAAGTACTAACACAGACACACCTGTAAAAATCATTTATTCAATGAGTCCACAAAACCAAGGCATAATTTAGCATAATTCCCAGATACAAAAATTAACTGTGCTATACTTGCTCCCACACACAAGCATACAAATTGGAATTATTTAAAAGAGCCTCAGAGTAGGAACAAATACTGTCTTAAATTATACTGAGCTACAAGAACTGAGCTATGCCCCATACTGTTTAATATGACCTAAAACACTCATTTGACAAATACATATTGAACACCTACTAGGGGCCAAGTCCTTCAGCACTGATCATCATGTCAAACACAAACTCAATAAGCAGTGAGCGTGATTCTATACACTGCTTGGAGAATATCACCACTGTGATACTGTAGGTTACAAAGGCACTGAACTGTGATACTCTGAACCCTAACTTTGGACATTCTCACATCAGATATCACACTAAAGTACTCAGAAGGTTTTCTTTTCCACAAAATCAAAAACCTTTTTGAAATGTCAGCCTTGAACATCATAAAATTATACAAAGTGATGAGGAACCAAGCTTATAGTGCATATAAACATGAGAGCATACTAGACTGCATTTAATTACCAGTTCAAACAACAACCTGATCTAACCTTTGACAAGTAAAATAAATGTTCTGAATAATTTAACTAAAGCAAACATTTGCTGTTAATGCTGCTAATTATAGTAAGTGCTGAAAAAAGAAGGGAGAGAAAGATGACGAAGGGAAGGAGAGGTGGAATTTTTTCCATTAAGCTTGAGATCTGCAACTATTCTTTGAAACATGATTTTTTTTTTCAATGAATTCAATTCACATAAAAGGGCGAACTCAGTTGAGCAAAGCTGCTTTAGAAACACTCAGAGCTGATTAGAGAGCTCATTCTTTCAGCCAGTAAACGTCACAGTGACAGGAAAACTGGGTCCAGATGAATCAGGGTGTAACTGCACCCCTTTATTCAAGTGGCTCGGAGTTCACTGAGAGGGAAGCTGAGGAAGTAAGCTGCAAACTAAGCATTAATTAATTAATTGAAATAACATAAGATAAAAATACAGATGCCCATTTAAATTTGAGTTTTAGAAAAACAACAAAATAATATTTGGATCATGCTTATACTAAATGTACTCTTTATTTACCTGATTGTGCACCCTATATTTTATCTGACAACTCTACCAGTAGATAAGTGGAATATTTATGGGAAAATATGTGGTAAGTTCACTGTAGGAGTTCCAGAATTAAAAGAGACCAAAACTCTCAAAAGGTGAGATTCCAAAAGAACTCACTCTAAGGCAAAAAAGCATCTTTCCAGGGCTGCTCTCTGACTGGTAATGGGAAAGACCAAAATATACTACACAAATGGACACCCTGTAGCCCCACCAAGACTTGATTTCCAGTTGTCCTAAGAAAAGGGGCTATAAAGAAATACAATACTAAACAAATGAACAAACTTAACAGAAAGCATCAGCACTAAATAGCAGAAAAATGAAACCTGACGGTTCCTCTCAGGATCTCAGATGTCCACATGTTGATGTAACTGTTCCATCTTTACCCAAAAGGTATGTGCACAAATAATTTCGATATGTGTTCTAACACCAAAACCATTCAGATGTCCATGTAAAAACACTGATACATATGCATAGCTTAAAATGTAAACATAAGGCTCGTTTCACTTTCACGAGAGGGAAAGTTTTAAGCATCGACAAAATGAAAGCTAGATAAAAAAGAAAGGTCTGAGAATTCCTGGTGGTATCTGGCTAACACTCTGCACTCCCAGTGAAAAGTGCCTTGGTTCAATCCCTGGTCAGGGAACCAGATTCCACATGCTGCAACTAAGCATTTGCATGCCACAACTAAGAGCGGGTACGGTCAAATAAATTAAATAAACAAACATGAAAAAAAAGAAGAGAGGGCTAATTATAAAGACAGAAGACGATATATAGCGCTCACATAATATACTGATGTCCATCGCCACCACTAAAAAACTTTTCGAGACGTTATTGTAATCTAGGGCTTCCCTGGTGGCTCAGACAGTAAAGAACCTGCCTACAATGAGGGAGACCTAGGTCTGATTGTTGGGTCAGGAAGATCCCCTGGAGAATGGCATGGCAACTCTCTCCACTATTCTTGCCTGGAGAATTCCATGGACAGAACAGCCTGGTGGGCTACAGTCCATGGGGTTGCAAAGAGTCGAACACGACTGAACAACTAACACTCTCACTCTACTTTCAATGCATACTAAAAACAACATAATTCCATGAACTCCATGTAGAACAAACGAAGGCCTGAAAGGACTCACAAAAGGATGTAATTAACAAAACCGGATGAAAACTCAAGTGGTAATATGGGTCCACAGGGACTACAGAGGGCTACACAAACGCTACCCCATCATCAGAGAAATTCACCAGCAAAAACAGATACCTCTTTTTTCTGTGTATATGCTTTAGGCAGAAGACTATAGTAGGCTATCTCCAAAATCTCACTGAATACCACAATAAAACGTTTAAAAGTACACTAAATTAGACACAGTCGTTTCAAATTACAAGGTCATTTATATACTAACGGAAATAAGTAAGATATCTGAACGCTCTGAAAATTGTTTAAGGCCTGGAGATAGTGTCCTAATTTCTAATGGGAATAAACAGGATCAAGCACTTTAAGTGTTATTATTACAGAGTAACTTTTTCCTATAAAAACATTTTCAAAACCAAATGATCCTTTCCCTCCACAAACCCAAATATACTCACTTTTATGTAAGTACAATTTAACAAAGTTTTGTTTAGCAAAGAAATGTTTTTATGCTATAACTTTTAAAATTATAAATACATATTTAAAATTTCTATGAATTTAAATCCAACAAAATCAAGTAAAAGATTAAGATGGACAATTATTTTTAATACAATAGGAGAATTCTGCTCAAGTAGTGTAAATTTCTAAGTCTTTACCAGTTAGTTAAGTAAAGCCACTACTTACTTAAAGGTGGTAACTGAATCTAAGTGGTCAAATCAGTAAACTTACATAGTTTAATTATAAAATATACCTGTGCAGTCTACTGTCTTCCTCATATTTCAGAAACTAATACTTTGCTTTATAATATGGATTATTTATATGTGTAATATGGAACAACAGACTGGTCCCAAATAGGAAAAGGAGTACATCAAGGCTGTATATTGTCACCCTGCTTATTTAATTTATATGCAGAGTACATCATGAGAAATGCTGGGCTGAAAGAAGCACAAGCTGGAATCAAGATTGCTGGGAGAAATATCAATAACCTCAGATATGCAGATGATACCACCCTTATGGCAGAAAGTGAAGAGGAACTAAAAAGCCTCTTGATGAAGTGAAAGAGGAGAGTGAAAAAGCTGGCTTAAACTTAACATTTAGAAAACTAAGATCATGGCATCCGGTCCCATCACTCCATGGCAAATCAATGGGGAAACAATGCAAACAGTGACAGACTTTATTTTCTTGGGCTCCAAAATCACTGCAGATGGTGACTGCAGCCATGAAATTACAGCATGTTAAAAAGCAGAGACATTACTTTGTCAATAAAGGTCCGTCTAGTCAAGGCTATGGTTTTTCCAGTGGTCATGTATGGATATGAGAGTTGGACTGTGAAGAAAGCTAAGCGCCGAAGAATTGATGCTTTTGAACTGTGGTGTTGGAGAAGACTCTTGAGAGTCCCTTGGACTGCAAGAAGATCCAACCAGTCCATTCTAAAGGAGACCAGTCCTGGGTGTTCATTGGAAGGACTGATGTTGAAGCTGAAACTCCAATAGTTTGGCCACCTGATGCGAAGAGCTGACTCATTTGAAAAGACCCTGATGCTGGGAAAGATTGAGGACAGGAGGAGAAGGGGACGACAAAGGATGAGATGGTTGGATGGCATCACCGACTCGATGGACATGGGTTTAGGTGGAATCCATGGATTTGGGTGGACTCCGGGAGTTGGTGATGGACAGGGAGGCCTGGCGTGTTGTGGTTCATGGAGCTGCAGAGAGTCGGACATGACTAAGCGACTGAACTGAACTGAACTGATTTATATGTAACACATACATCCCTTGGAGGAGCTTCCCTGGTGGCTCAATGGTAGAGAATCTGCCTGACAATGCAGGAGACACAGGTTCGATCCCTGGCTCAGGAAGATCCCCTGGAGAACAAAGTGGCAACCCACCCCAGTCTTCTTGTCTGGGAAATCCCATAGACAGAGGAGCCTGGTGGGCTAGTTGGCCACAACTTAGCTACTAAAGCAACAACAATATCCTTTGAAACATGAACACTATACCTTATAGAATCTTTCCAGTGATCTACTGAGAGAAAAGCCTTAGCAACAAAAAAAGAGTACAAAAATATTACTACTAGAATTTCATATTGTACTTGGTGATTGAAATTCTTGATATATTTCTTTAAACCACTTCATTTCACTCATAATTTTACTCAATACTCTATAGAAGTCTGCACAAAATAGCAATTCTGAATCCATATGGCAGGGCACATACATGTGTCTACAGTTGCATATGCAATCAAATATAAAAATCAGTCGTGAAACAATCTGCATTAGAAGCATGTTATGCGTAAATTCATGCTTGTGCTCAGTTGTGTCTGACTCTGCAACCCCATGAACCCCATGGACAGAGGACCCCACCAGGCTCCTCTGTCTATGGGATTTTCCAGGCAAGAACAATGGGGTCGCCATTTCCTCCTCCAGGGGATCTTCCCAACCCAGGGGTCAAACTTGCATCTCCTGAATCTCCTGCATTGGCAGGTAGATTCTTTATCACCAGCACCAACCTGGGAAACATGTTAACAAAAAACTAAATTTTAAAATAAATTTCAACATTTAATGTAATTATATACTGATGACAAATGTAGTAATTTCAGTAGACTTTAAAACTTGTAAACTGACATTTTATAAGTTAAATTGCTGGATCAAATCCTTAGCTCATTTAATAAAATACTGTCAAACTCTGATCTAAAGTCACTGTACCAAATTACATTTGATATGGGAGACGCTGTATTGATATCACAAGCCTTTCTTGTTTTTGTCAGTCTGAAGGGTATGAAGTGGTATCGCACTGTGGTTTTAATTAGCATCACCTTGACTACCTGATAGAAAGACTTTCCGTCTGCTGTACTAGTGAGGGTACTCTAGAGAAACAGAACAAAGAGGAAACCTTCCTTCCCTGCTCTTCCCTTCCTCCCTCCTCCACTTCTCTCTCCCACCTTTCCCCCACCCCATCCCATGCAAATAAGGACATACATAGGTGTGGAATTCCCTGGCAGTCCAGCAGTTTACTGGCAAGGGCCTGGGTTCAATCCCTAGTTGGGGAACTAAGATCCCATAAGCTGTGCAGCATGGCCAAAATCTTAAATAAATAAATGAGTGCCACTGAATAACACTTTTACACACACACACACACATATATAGAGAGAGAGACAGAGACAGAGAGAGAGATTTACTGTAAAGAAACTGGCTCTCATGATTAATGGAAACTAAAAAGTTCAATGATCAAAATGGGAAAGCAAGCAAATGATTCAGGAAGAGTCAATGGGCTAGCCTCTCAGACAGGAGGAGATAATGTTCCAGTTTGAAGGCAGGAAGGGATGTTGTATATGAAGTCCAAATCATTGCACTACAGAATTCTTCTTGCTCATTAGAAAGGTCAGCTTTCTGCTCTACCCAGGCCTTCGACTGACTGGATGAGGCCCACCTACGTTACAGAGGGCAGTGTGCTTTCTGTTTATATACTAACTTCATCCAAAACACCGTCACCAAAACACCCAAAATAATGTCTGAACAAACACCTGGGCACCCCATGGCCCACCTCTCTCTACTGGACACTCAGGTCTCTCTATCAGAGTGCTGTCATATCTTTTGCCCAGTTCTCAACTGGGTTGTCTTTTGCTCAGTGATTTATAGGACTTTTTTAAATTGTGGCTATTTAATAATTCTAACACTGTACTGAAAGACAACAGAATAATGCATAATATTTATATTATTATTCAGGTACACTTTAAATGATACTCATATGCTGAATTATATTGCAGGATACATTCTTTAAAAAAAAATGATTTAAAGAAAACCACATTTTCTTTGTGTACAATGAACAATAGATTACGTTCCCAAATAAGAAAGAAACAGAAATGATTATGATAATACTTCATTCAATGTCTTTCTCTGTGCTAAGAAATATTTGCAGATTACTAATATTTAATGGAAAGCTTAACTAAATGCCAGGCACTGTGCTTTGTTATTATGCCATTCAATCTTTTCAGCAATCTTATCAAAAAGATGGCATTATTAGTCCTATTTTGTACAGGTGGATACTGAGGCTCGCAGGTTAAAGATCTCAGCCCAAGGTCACACACTGAGTGGCTGGGACATGAGTTCAAACGTCTTCAGAAATCCATTGCAAGACGTCCCTCCTGTCTTCCCACCATGTACAATGGCTCTGTGAAAGGAACATGTGGGAATAAAGGATGAAAAGAGGCAACATCACTGCTATCCTGACACTAAATCTATCAGGAGGAGATAGACCTATAATAAAAGACAGAATGTCACATCAGAAGAGATGTATTAAAAGAGCTCTAACTCTATGAAGCCAAGGGATAATTACAAGGGACTACAAAGACTTCATGGAGAAAGTGAACTTATCCAGGACAGACTCTCAAAGAAGAATAACATCTTGATGATAGGCAGGGGGAGCTGAGGAGAAGTCAACATAATAAAGACTGTCCCAAAGGCAGCAAAATGAATAGAAAAATAATAAACGCCTAGGGCCACAAAAGGGAAATCTGCAATGAGAAAAAGGCAGCTGCAAAACAGACATGGAATATTATATCACATGAAATGCAAATTATTAACAATAAAGCTTTATATTTAAAAAGCACTTTGCACTTTACAAAAACTTTACATGTACCATATGATCTCAACAGGAGTGATACTGTCTTTGAGGGGATGAAAATTGGCTATTGGGGTGGGGCTGGAGAGAAATCTTAGACATTACAATGGCTTATGGCCCACCAAGAGACCACAGAAGATAAACAGATACACAGCGTATCTGTGTACATCTGTGGTATTAAAACATCATTGGGAAAGGGGGAGGATTAGGGGAACATTGTTTAAAAGTTTTTTAGGGAAGCAATAATGAACAAACATGGTTGACAAACACTCACTTACTTGATCATCTCAACCATTTACTGAGGAAGAAGGGTAACTGTCCTCTTTTTAAAAAGAGTACAAGAAAAATACAACTGGAAGAGTTAAATCAACGAGTAACAGAGAGCATTAAGTAGTTCCCAGCAAAATGAAATGTTACTGTGTATGTGAATGTGTGTGCATGTATCATAAAATAATGTGCAACCTCACTCATAATTAAAGAAATGTCAACTAAAAAAAATTACATGTAATTCTCATCAAATTTGCCAAATAAAAAAAGGTGGATAATACCTAGTGTTGATAAGGATGTGGAGAAATATGCATTTTGATTTTGATTAACTTGATTATAGAAGCACAAATTTTTGAAAAGCAATCTGGCAACAACTATCAAAATTATAAATGTGTATGCCCTTTGGTTCAGCAATGCTACTGTGACGAATTTATCCTACTGACATGCCCCCCAGCCAAATCCATGCAGAAAGATGTTGACTGTAATAGCCAAAAACTATAAACAACCTAACTATCCATCGATAAAGAATTGGTTTTATAAATTTTGGTAACCCAGAAATGGAATAACACATAAGCATTAAAGGTATAGATTCACTGATAAAATATACAAAGGATACTGAAATCAGCAAGAAGCAGAATATATACAGCATGACTCCTTATTTTGAAAATATATATAAATATAAGCTTGCTATGTCTGAGGAAAGATTTTTCAGTTTAGAGCCCTGTGTATGCTTTAAAAAATTATAACATGAGGATATATCCTGTAAGAAGTATTTGCTTATGAAAACATAAAATAACTTGTTCAAATTCATACAATTAGGAAGCAGAGCTATTAATAAAATCCTATTCTTTGGACCCATAACCCACTTTATATTTCATATTACATCAATACAGTAATGTCTGTGTTTGCATAATGTCTACTGAAATTTAATACACCTAACAACTTCTTCATACCTTTCCTGACCTATCCATATCTACCCCTAATCGTCTGCATATCTTTTCATTCTCTGAAGATACCCAGTGTTTTCCTTCCTCTATTTCTTTGGGCCACTAGCCTTGGTCAGGGAAACCTATCTCAATCCATTCTTCTCTCTCTGAAACCTTTTCTTTTTCACTCCTATATTCTCATGACCTAACAAAGAACAGACAGTAAATATTGTTAAATTAATGAATAAATATTCATCAGACCAGATGCCACTAATCACTTCTCAAAGTTCATCTCAAATGTTCAATTCTCTCTGAAATGTTTCCTAACTCCTTTTCATTCAATTTTAAACTTTTGAATTGAATAAATTCAGAAACTAGATCATGTTAAAGTTAATCACATATTTCTACTTCAAAAAAAAAAAAAAAAAGAAACCAGTAAGCAAAACAGAAGGGTCCTTTCTTCTAAGAGAATTAAAGAAGGAGAGGAGCCCGCAACGCAGCGCGGGCACCCGCTTCAGCGCTCCTGCAGCGGGGGCCTTCAGCTCTGCCCCTGCTGACACCAGGGCCAAGCCACATTCTAGGCTCAAATGGAGGACACGCCTTTGCTAATCATCTGACCTCAAGCATGTCGGTTAAACTCTCTCCGCCTTGGTGCCCTCAGTGTAAAAGTGGTAAGTACACACGTCACAGGTTTTGTGAGGATTAAACAAACAACGCTGAAGGACTACAACACCTGCCAGGTCCGCAGCCAGCACTCGAAGTGTCAGCTGGTTTCCTGATGACGTCACTCAGTCACTGGGTACATTCACCCAGTCAGGGGACCAGAACAAGACAGGAAACAGGACGGTGCGTAGAGTTCAAAACAGAAATCCTCCGAGTGCCCCTTTAGATTCATTCGCTACCTTATACATGAACACAGATTTCACGTCCCGCTTTCCCAACGTGCCTCTCGAGAAAGGAAAGGAGGCAGGAAGCAGCAGCTGGAGGAGGCAGGGCCGGCAAAGGTAATGCCTGTCGAATCCTCGCGGGCCCGGAGGCCGGGCCGGAGATGGCCAGTTCCCGGTAAACACAGAAAGAGTCTCTGTCTTCAGAGAATTTGTATTCCAGGCGAAGAACACTAAATCATGGCTTAAACACAGCTCACGTGTCACGCAGCATGCTATGTTATGAGGAAAACGTAAAGAAGCTGAGGAGACAGAGTGACGGGGAAGGACGTGGAGTTTACGCGGGAGCTGGCGGCTGATCCGAGGACGTGCAGTCTTCGCAGACCCCAACCCGCAGAGCACGCAACTCAGCAGCAGCGAGGGTCGCAGACACACTGGATCTCAGACTCCAAATGCAGCCACAGGGGCGGCTGCAAGTCGATGGCTGTGACTAAGCGCATCAGCAACAGTGAAGAAACTAGAGCTCGCTTCTCTCTCTTTAGAGGAAATGATGGCAATTTAGATTAAAGGAACAAGAAAAGAAGCACAATATTTTAAAAGGAACAAGCTTGGGAATTAATGCTTCCTCTCACAGCCTTCCATTCTCTAGTTCCCCAAGGTATTCTTGCATATTTCAGTATCTGGCATAAAATATCATCCATCAGCCAAATCTCTTATCTGGAATACCTGTATTTTCTTGGAAACTAAGTAAACAAAAGTCTCCTCCAATTATTTACCTAAGTTCGAAAACATACTCAATTTTTTTCTGAAGTAAATTTATTTTCAATATCCCCAAAATTTTCAATATTCCAAAAATACCTAAATCTGTTCTTTCCTTACAATTAAAAAATAAGATATTTAAGACACAGCACTAGCTTATCTGACCTATTAAGGTCAATATGTAAAGACAGCAAAAATACCAAAGCTTGAAAGTAAACTTAAAAGTATAAATATCATAAATTAAATCCAAAGCCTTGAGCTGTTTTTGAGTAAATAACAACTGTTGAAGGTCAGGAGCTCGTAGCCCAGTGTCTGGCATATGAAGTTCAAGTAAGAAAACTAAAAAAGGGGGAAAAACACATGGATGGGCTGGGAAAGGAAAATACTGACACCACCTCACCCCACCTCCGCGTCATGAGGCAGAAAGGCAACACACAACCAAGACTGTTCCTTCACTGATGAAAAACACTGCCCTTCCTACAAAGACTCTAGTCAGAAACTGCCAACGGCAGGTGTGGACTGAGTAAATCTGTTAACAGTGTCAGTATGGCAGAGAGCTTGTGTATTACCTTATATGCCAGCAGGCCCTTAGTGGTTCTCAGCCCTCTCAGCTATGAATGTAAGTAACAAAAATATTTTAGTCAGCTCTAGAAATGCTTCTGGATTTTGCTCTCATATAGTATTATGCTTACATTATTGTACTTTTGTTTCCAGAACAATGTATAAAGCAGATAAATCTGTAAATCTAGGAACTCAGGAATGTCTGTTTCTGTCTTTCTGCCATCATCACACACACACACACACACACACACACACACACACACCTGTACACAAGCACCCACGCGCACACACACCCCACTCCTTCACCTTACTTCATCGTGAAGTGCCCTTATAAAACGGAATTTGTAAAATACGACACTAACTTCTGCCTATATAACCAAGATCAACACTGTATTTTCCTTAAACCCATGGTGAAGTTTTCCACAGCAGTGGCGAGGGGAAGCAGAGATTAGTATACAGACTCTCGTTCCTAAAGAAACAGAGCAAGAAAGTGGAAGACGGAAATGAAAGCTCCTTATTCTAGAATTAGTACCAGTGCACAGAATTAAATAGCTTACTTTAGACATTTTCCATTTTTCAGGATACTAAAGCATTATTTCTAACAGTTTAGGTGAAGAAATTACTCAAAAATGTCCACATTCTCATTAATGGAAAGCCAACTTGATGCATAGATATCTCTCAGGACAGAAACATGTATCCTATCTAAACCTTAATAAATGTATATGGATATAGGTCAATAGCTAAGGAAAATTTAACTAGAACAGAAATCTGATTCAGATTCAAATTAACAACTTCCCCTTACCCCTTCCTTCTGGCAGTACTTGCAAAACCTGTAGCAACAAACTATCACTTCATTATCTTCCCACAAGACGCTGGTTTTCCCTGACACTTCAGGGTGCTTCTGAGATGGCATATCTGACATGACACCTCCACTTCTCTCCCACGTTTAACAAAATAAAGGGAAGGAAGAGAGTAGATGATGCTGGTGTTACAAGCGCGAGAACACAGCCCTTCATGAACACTCAAACTAACTGTAGGGCTCAAACCCTTCTCACTACATCCCAGCATCTGACGCATTCTGAGTTCTCCCCGTAAAGTAGTTATTACGCTGTAGGGTCATTCATTCTGTGCTAACTGATGGCAATCATTAACTAATGGTAGTTAATTTAAAATAAAACGTAAGTGAAAAAAGCATAGTAATTTAAAAAATGGTAGTTGTTTTAATGATTTTTGTTTAATCAAATAAAGTTGAGTAATCAAACGTGGTTTTCAGAAAAGCCTATTTTTATTTTTTTTACCTAAAAAGAATCCCTCAAAGACATAAACAGTAAGTTTCCAAGTCAACTATTCAGTATCAAACTTGCCTGGCTGTGTAACAACATAACATTTAAGCTTTCTTCAGGGATGGTATTATAATAAAGATGTAATTGATCTGATCTTCCTGCTTTGCAATAATACCCAGAAACATGTGTAGTAACCTACATGCAAAAACATGCAAGACTTTAAGGGCTGAGCCATGAATTAAATCTAGAGATCAAGAAGTTCACGTATTTCTCCCCAACCATATCCGCTCACAAGGCCATCTCCAGGCAAGTGTGTATCATCGCTGCTCCAATGTCTGTGTAGCTGGGTACAAGCATTCAGAGGGCAGGAACTGGCCCATACGCCCTGCTCTCACGGCCCCGGGCACAGCTACGCTTGCACGTGACTCTTACTACACCCCAGCTGAAAGGCATCTGACAGCGCAATCGCTGAGCTTCACTGCTCCCTGCGTGTGAAGCCTCGTGCCTCGTGATCCCAGCACTGCCATGTGTGCTGCGATAGTTAAGGGCCTGTCAGTGTTTCCATTATAAACTCTGGTTTTCAGAGGTTTGTATCTTGGCCTATAAAAATAGATTCCGGTCTGTAACTTGGCATAGAAAGTACTGGTATCAGCCCAAGAGAACATTTTTTGTTCCAATGATTAAAATAAAAATCTGTTTAGTAGTTTTAAGCTAAGAGAGTGTTAAGGGGTGGGGGGGTGGGGCGGGGAAGTATAGAATGTTTTAAAAACACCACCAGAACCCAGTGCTCTGCGTCTCACTCACTGCTTCACTTTAGATTTTGAAACGATTAACACAATATAAACCAATGATACTGAGTAAATGAAGAAACCTAAAAAGAGTTTTAATTAAGAACTATGATAGATACCAAAAAAAAGTCATAAACTTTTAAGCAACTACAAATGTAGTATCTCAAATAATTCCCACATTTAAAAATTGACCAAGTACTCCTGACAGTAAACCGAAACTATTTCAAAGATGTTTTTCTAGATACATAAAAATTATGTTTAATGAATCACTACCTGTAGATTCACTTCAGATTAGAGGAGATAGTCCTCAATCCTCTCTTCAGTTTATGCAATAAGACGTTTCTAAAACATATTATTACTTATATATAAAACTCTGAAGCAGTAGTCTTATATACTGTTTGTTAAAAACTATCTTTAAGTTGGGGGTATTTTTTCGCCATAACATAGATTTGTCTCCTTCAAAAATATAACTCTTATATAACACTGCTGCATCTTAAAAAAACACATTTTTGAAGTAATAACTTCTATCTGATAAAGGGGGTATAGCACTGGTACAACTACCACAGAGGGCGATTTAGAAATAGCTATCAAAATTATGAGTGTATATACATATGCATAGATACTCTTTGACCTTGAGATTACATTCTTAGGAAATTATCCTGTGAATATACTTCAATATGTGGGAAACTATATAGCTGTAACTTAAACACACAATAATATTTCTCACAGAATTTTTAAAAAAGCAAAATGGTGAAACCAACATAAATGTAAAGGCATGCAGTGGTATTACTTTATAGCTTTAAAACAGAGGAGGACAGAAGACGGGTATATTGATATAGAAAGACTCCCAAGTTATAAGCAAAAGTAGAAGGTCCAATGTTACTACCTGTAGAAGGAGAGAAAGAGAGAGGAACACATGTACATGTATACATGCACACACACACACACACATATATAAAGAGAGCGGAATCTGCTTTTGCAAACATAAAACATTTCTAGAAAGACACACAATAAACCAACAACAGAGATGGTTTCCCACAAAAACAATGTAATAATTCTGAGTGGTATTCCTAATCAAAATCTCAGTATCAGATAATATAACCAAAATAACAGTGGGGTGGGGGGACAACGCTAAGCTCTGAATTACTAAAAAAAACAATAAAATTAGGTATTATTCCTGTATTCAGCCCAGTGGTCCTCAAATGTTGGTGTATAGCAGAATCACCCGAAGTCTCATTAAACAAAGATCCCTGGACTCTATCCTCAAAATTCCTGGTTAATATCTAAGGCTGAGCTGCTGGTCCAGGGACCACACATTGACAATCTCTCTTCTAGATAAGTGACTATCTGTTCAAAGTTGTACATAAACACCCACCTGGTGCAACATTATAATCTAGTTATTATCAATAATATTTCAAAAATAATGCTTGTTTTCTTAAAACTTAATTAGTCTGGATGGTGAAGGTGGATGATAGTTGAGATTATCCTAAGCAGAAAGTGAAGAGAAACTAAAAAGCCTCTTGATGAAAGTGAAAGAGGAGAGTGAAAAAGTTGGCTTAAAGCTCAACATTCAGAAAACGAAGATCATGGCATCTGGTCCCATCACTTCATGGGAAATAGATGGGGAAACAGTGTCAGACTTTATTTTTTGGGGCTTCAAAATCACTGCAGATGGTGATTGCAGCCATGAAATTAAAAGACGCTTACTCTTTGGAAGGAAAGTTATGACCAACCCAGATAGCATATTCAAAAGCAGACACATTACTTTGCCAATAAAGGTCCGTCTAGTCAAGGCTATGGTTTTTCCAGTAGTCATGTATGGCTATGAGAATTGGACTGTGAAGAAAGCTGAGCGCCGAAGAATTGATGCTTTTGAACTGTGGTGTTGGAGAAGACTCTTGAGAGTCCCATGGACTGCAAGGAGATCCAACCAGTCCATTCTAAAGGAGATCAGTCCTGGGTGTTCTTTGGAAGGAATGATGCTAAAGCTGAAACTCCAGTACTTTGGCCACCTCATGCGAAGAGTTGACTCACTGGAAAAGACTCTGATGCTGGGAGGGATTGGGGGCAGGAGGAAAAGGGGATGACAGAGGATGAGATGGCTGGATGGCATCACTGACTCGATGGACGTGAGTTTGAGTGAACTCCGGGAGTTGGTGATGGACAAGGAGGCCTGGCGTGCTGCGATTCATGGGGTGGCAAAGAGTTGGACACGACTGAGCGACTGAACTGAACTGAAGTAAGGGGAGAGGAGGAACAAGGAGTTTAGTTCTACTGCACTTTTGAAACTCAGCCTTTCATCTCCATTTCTGCCACAGATGGAAACCAGTACAATGACTGAAAATATAAATTGAAAAATAATATACTGAGGTGAAAATTACATCACATGATAACTACAAAGGGACATATAACTGTGGGTCCATATACCGACATATTTATTTTTCGTTTGTGACTACACTGTTTTTTGATTAGTCATATGTGTCATTAGCCACTGGCAGGTAAACCTTATCAACTTCAAACAGAGGTGTCATGGTTTGCATTAGGACCCTTCAACACTTACATGTTTAAATCCTAACCCCAGGGCCTCAGGGTGTGGCCTTGTTTGGAGACACAGTAAGAACAATATGATCAGGCGGCCCATGTCATAGGACTGGAGTTCTTCTGGAAAGAGGAAATGCAGCCCCAGGTAGAGGGAGGACAATGTGAAGACATGGGGAGAAGGTGGTCATCCAGAACTGAGGAGGGAGCCTTCGGCAGGAGCCCGCGCCTCTAGAACCAGCTTGACCTCTGACCTCTCATCTCCAGAACTGGGAGACAGTTCCACCCCTTTGTGACACCCTGTCATGGCAGCCCCAGCAGACCAATGCAAGAGCTTCCGGGGTTTTTTGTCACTTTAGAAGTTGAATGACTATCGTGACAAAATACTGTGTCAAATGTTGAGATCATAAAAATGATTAATATTATTGCTTGAGATGACATAAATGTTCATGATTCATTAATTAGATTTCAGCAGTTCTAGTCAGAGTTTACCGATTCAATGAGTCACCAACAAAAGGAAAGAGATGCCAGCACCGAGTTCTACCTCCTTTCTCCTGTCAACCGCAGAGCTTTCTCACCGGTCCTTCTAACCCAGCATCTACCTGACAGGCGGTGTCCCTTCTGACAGCACCCTTCATGCAATTTCCCTGATAAAAATGTTTCAATAAATATCATAAATTTCGATAAAAGAACATTCGCTTTCTCCCATTTCAAGTTCTAGTCAATCATACCTCCCAACAGATGTCTCCTTAAACAAATTACTTAAAACCATTGGTTTAGTCTGCACCTAGAAACCTGAAATGTCTTGAAAAGAATAAGCAATTACTTATTATGAACAAAAGAGATAGTAGTAGAATAAAGTATCATGTAATACACTTGCGCATACCTATTCTCTTTCAAATAATCCCTCAGTAAGTAGAGCAAAGCGCTAACTACCTCAAACTTTGAAGCAGTTTGAGGGTACAGAGTGACTGGTGTTCTTGGTCTGCGGACACCTCATAAACGCCATCGGCTCTCGTGGAAATCCTCTCTCTTGATTCCAAAGCTTGGATGTTAACTTCTCCTGAGGGGCTTGTATCTTACATAACTTTCACTTTGTATTGTGCATCAGGGTGACAAACATGGCCACAATTACAAACTTAACTTTCAATTTCCTGTCATTTTATTATCAAATGTCTCAACTGCTGAACTGCTATCCATTTGTTTCAGCTATCCATTTGGTATAGCTCTCCATTTCTTTCATCTTTATAAAAACAAACAGCATTCAATTGTCAGAGAAAAATAACTGTACAAATTCTTCTCTAGCATCTATCCTCCTTTCTCCCTTCCTCTCTGGGTTCACTTACAGGGTTTAAGAATCTAACCAGGCTGCCGATAAACCTCTATTATGCTACAAGTGAATACATTCACTAGGTAAGTAAATTTCACACCTTCAAAAATTATTAAAGACTGTATCTTGGCCCCTTTATACATAATACTCGAATGCTACGATTTCTTTCAGGCCCCAGACAGAACATCTCTTATTAGTCCTACAATTAAATGATTCAGCAACCAGCCACACTGTCTTTGCCTTTTAACAGTTCCAATCAGTAGCAGATCTAGGTGTAATCAACAGCAGCAGGGGGCTTTGGGAAGCAAAACAAAACAGAAACAGTAGGAATCTTTACTGGAATACAGTAATTGATACAAGGGAACATTACAGGCTATTTTAATCCAAGTTAATCTAAGATATTAGAGTCTGATTTTATAATCAGAAGTGAAATAAGCCGGGCAACTTTTGAGTATATAAACACAGAACAAATTTCAAACAGTTAATAAGGTTAAAATAAAAGGGGACTGCTCTCAAAAGGAATCTTCTTAGTTTCAGAAGGGTCATTACTTCTGTTCTGGTTACTTAGCACCCACTTAGCTGATAAATTAAAGCCCTCCTTACCTCCTACTGTTACCACGCCTAACCAATTTCATATCATATACTTATAAAAATCCAAGCATCTCAGAGAGTAACTGGCAATGCTCTTACTTCTCCTAAGACATGCTTAAAATTTTACCAACAATATCAGGACAGTCTTAAAATGTAATTTAGCAAAATGCTCTCATTTCTTTCATTTTCCTATTTTTGATTCCCTCGCCTAGAGTATAGGGATGGTAGTTCAGTGCTGCGGCTGATGCAGGGAGCACAATCAAAAGCCAATGGTGGTTATGATGGGATGGCTACAAATTTTAACTCTACAAAAATTCACAAATGGAAATGTTACCATAGTAACTACCTGATCATTGCACATGAGGTTAGCTGATTTCATGATCTAATTCTATAGCTGTTTATTGCAATATGTGCAATGAGACGTCTGCGACACTTCAAGTCTATTTCCTTACTCTGCTCTGAAGAACAAGATGTGAGGGATGTGGCTGACATGTTTACAGTCTTGTCCAATTTTCCTATACTTATTTCAAATCTTTCAAAACATGAAACAGTTTAAAAAAATTAGTTGGCTAAGGTTTAAAACATCTAACTGCAGAATCCTACATAGGACATATTCCAACTCAGAATGTTAGAATTTCATGTGGCAGGAAACCAGTGTACCTGATGGCAAGCATTTCTCTTTCTGAAAATGTTTCCAAAGTTGTCAACAACTCTCTACAGTGCTTTTACCTCAAAAAGCAGTGTTTTGTATTGTAAAAGGAAAAATATAAAAACAAAAAAACATTTTGTATCCTCCATCCGGAAAGCACATGAATACAAATGTTCATAAAAATCATTATCAGTAAATTGACGTTCCTCTTGAAAAGGTGCTTTTAATAACAATCTTTCTAGACTTCTTGCAGCCACTGTTCGGGAAGAAAACGCATCAGACATAAACACGGCAGGCACAACAGTACAGGGTGCTGATGCTAGTCTGTTCCTCCCTGTCGCAAAGAGTCACTTTATGATTAAAGCTAAATTATAAAACTAATTTACACTGAAAAATAATAAAGCCATCCACCTATTAGGGTTTACAGAATAGAGGATATATGTGCATTAGAGAACCTATAAGATATACATTAAAAAAATAATTTTCTTGGCCCTTTGAAGTATAAATTCTTAGGTAAATCTGAAGGGGATTTTCAAAAAATTTTCAATTATTCTACTGAAAATTATTTCCAACTGCATTAATTTGAGTAACTTTTGTTATCAATTTTAACCATTTCCAAGAATGTGTTATTTTTAGAACACTTGTATCAAATGGAAATTTCTCTTCCATATCTAGTTGGTACCGTTTGATCAAAACAAACCAGGTATCTCTTCATTTTCCCATTCAGTGAAGTTCACTACTGGTCATAAGATATTTAAAAGTAAAGTTATCTAAAAACTAGTTCTTATTAATTTTAGTGGTTTCTGTCACTTGATAAACAAATGAACAAAAATACAGATGTTAACTGACTAGGAGAAAAGGCTTAAAATATTTATTAATCACACTGTAACAATTCAACATATGCAACAGGTTGGACTTTCCTCTCCCATACAATGTTTCAATAATGAATACTTTTCTAATATTCTTTTGAAACTATAGTGTCACATAAAACATAAAATTAATCCATTTAATTTTATTCCCAACCTCTACAGGTTTGTCCCAAACATCCTGTGAAATAATCTAAAGTCAAGGAAGGTGACCTCAGAAATATTATGTAGACTGATTTTTTAAATGTAATAATGACATATTATCAAATCAAGTGTCTTAAATCACTGAGTCTCTCTCCTTTTATGTGATTTGCACTTACTAGTAAAGAAGCATCTAAATGTTTTACTGCGATGACTGCGCTTTAGATCGCTCACACTCAGGGTTAACGCGGGTCACCCAGCGTCTCTCCCACATCTCACTGCCTCCGCCCGCAGCCTCAGTTCACGTTCAGCTGCAGTCCCAACACCTATGCTTTCATTTTCCTAAATCACGTGGAAGTAACACTGCACTGCGAAAAGGGCCATGCTCATGTGAACCGAAACACATCTATAAAAATAAAAGAGATTTCACCAAATATTGAAAATTAAAAATGTAAGTGTACATCACAAAGCCAAAAAAAGGTACCAGCAAGTGTCCTCGTCTTCAGTCTCACCCACAGTCGAGGTAAGAAGCGCTTTAATCTGTAATGCTTACATCATGGCCACAATTAAGACTGCCATAAAACAGAAACTGTCACGAAATAACTCAAAATTTTTATTCCAATATAAGTAATGCATTTAGTACTTCAAATAAAAAAACAGAGTACCCAGTCTTCTGGAAACAGACTGAGAGACAGTAAGTGATGCTAAGAAGGCGATCCACCTGCTAGGCTTCCCTAAACGGTATGCTGCCATCAAGACAGAGCACTTCCGTATCTGTGAGCATCACCTAATACCATACACATAACGCTTTAAATAAAAACACCAGTAAATGGCTATCACTCGGACTCTTGCAGTGTGCCTGCAGTAAGGTATAAGTGTAAATTCGCAACCACGTGCGCAGAAAACCATCTAAAACCAGTAACTGCGACGTTCTCATCATCTTCCTCCTGCATCTGTCCTTTAAAAATTAATTCAAGACAGAAATTAAAATTATTTAAAAGAACTTTCAATAGAGTGCTTTATTTTCAAAAGCAAGTAAGAATTAAACAGTAAGGCAGCAGTAGAGATGTGTGGGTGTGCACAAGCACGCACGCACTCACTCACACACACACACACACACACACACACACACACTGCAGAAGACTTCTTCCCCTGGCTGCACCACCGCTTTGCAGACAACAAGCTAATTTGGGTTCGTATCATGCGTCTGATCGGTCACACAGCAATACAAAACAGAAATAAGGAAAGACGACCATCTGCTTGTTAGCTGAAACTATAAAAGTATATCTTTTTAATAAACAATAAAATTAGTTTGACAGGGCAGAGACCACCTGAATAGAAAATCAAATATTTCATGTTATTTAAGGTGTATGTCTGCTGGCTATTAAAATACTCCTCTTTAATTTATTACAGCAACACACACAATACTCATGTCATCCCCATTTTCTAAATCAATAATCAGCACAGCATGCTTCATTAACAGTGACCAATCACGGATGAGCTGGGGATCTCATTTTACAACATGAGCATTCCTAAGACATAAACCATCTGCTACTTGTAGTAACAGAAAAATCAAATTAATCCATTCTTATCATGCATTCAGATTTTAAAGCAATTAAAGATGCTCTTAGTGTAATCGCAGCCACAGAAGTAGTTCTGTAATGAGGGAAGCAAACTCTTTACTGAACTTTCTGTCATTCTCAATACATTTGAAAACTTTACAAGCTTTCTGCACTCCAGTGGGCCATTGTTCTCTGCACACAGATGTTGAAAACAACAAGCAATTTTTATTAAACATTTAATCTTTGCACATTTGAAGGAGTTTAAATACTGAACAGTGATCAAAACATAAAACATATAAACACCCCAAATAATTGCATATTAAAATGAGGCACAACGTCCAATTTAAACTTGCAATAGCAAGAAATTGAGAACTGAGGCTTTCCTGATTCCTTAACCTCCTGCCTCCATCCCTTATGTTTTCTAATACATATGGTTAGTGCGATGCCATCTCCAACATCTGCAACACCTGAGCAATGGTACCGGCAGCTTTATTTCTAAATGGTATAGATCTGTGGTTTTATGTAACCTTTCCCCTCTTAGGATGTCTGTAACAGGAAAACTACTATTCAATACTAAAACTATTATTCAATAACTAAAAGTGGAAAACACGCAACAGGAACCCTTCCAAATGATTAACAAAAGGACCTGTGCTCTTGCGGGGCGGGGGTGGGAGAACAATCACAGAGACAACAAGGAAGCAATCTTCTCAAAGCAAAGGAAACAATCTAGTGGGTGAAACTGACTTCCCTTACAGGTCTCCCACCCGCCCCCTACTCCCCCCCACAAAAAAAAATTGTGTGAAATATCCAAACTTCACTTCAAAGTCATAATTTAAATCAAATATTTTGGAAATGTTTCAAAAGAGGACAAAAGTAATTATAGTTTCCAAATGAAATACATCCCTCCTAAATACTGAGGGATGAATAGGAGTTTGGGAGCCAGCAAAGGGAAGGCTGCGGGGAAAGGTGATCTGGAGGCTGCAGGGAGCAGAAAGGCAAAGGATGAAAGACGACACTCTTTCCAGGAAAACCGACAAAAGCTGCAGCCCATACCTGGCAGTATTCCTGGCCCCAGGACACAGGTCCTGATCACATGGGGCTCGTGGCAGGAGTCCGACAGTAAGCAACCATGAAAACACCAGGGGGCACCGATGGCTCTGATGAAAATGAAACAAATGGACGGGACGGAAAGACACTGAGGCTGTTTTAGACTGGATGGGTCTTCAGGTATCTGAAGAAATGATACTTAAAGTGAGAGCTGAGCGACAAGAAGAAGCCCATCATGGATAGGAGTGCACTGAGTAGAGACAGCACAGGCGCCCACAGGCAGAGGTAAGCTTGCACCACAATTCCAAAGTTCCTTGCGCTAGAGAAACAGAGTATCCTAACATTTAATGTGGAATTTTGCACTTTCCAGGATGTTCTTTTCACTATTAATATACTAGCCCCAAATCCTGCTTGGGAAATAGAAAATAAACTATTACCATATCAACTGAGGGACAAACGCAAAATTGACTATATGGTACATGTTAACTCTTTACTGGACTAACAGACTGAGCACAAATGTAACCTGTCACATTTGGGACAAAAGAGAGACAGAGAAGCAAGAAAGGACAGGGAAGGACGTCCTGCGTCCCGACCGCTCTTTCAAGACATCTTCAAAGTCACTGTTAAAAAGATTATCAATCTATAAAAAATCCCGAACTAAAGCCACACGAACAGGCCATTCCTTGTCTTTAAAAATGTTCTTTATGAAACTACAATGAGATTCTATTTTTCACTCATCAGATTGGCAAAACTCCTCAAGTCTGACAACACAGACCAGCAGTACAGGGAAAGGCCAGCTCTGCCGCTGCACGCTGCTGGTGAGAGAAGAGACAGGCACCACGCCAGCAGGGGAGTGTGGCAATGCTGAATAAAACCAGAAATGCACTTTCTCTTCACCCAGAAAATCCACACTGGAGATCACTCCCACAAATACATTAGAACACATACATACATGCACATGCCCACAAGCTCCAAAAATCAAAAGCAAATTCCTAATTTTTATATAATGTCATCCAGCAATAAAACTAACCTGAGTTAATATGAAGCTATTTACAGGCTGTATTTAGCCAACACTGTGGTAATCACACATTTTCTATCAGAAACAGTAACTTGTTTACCAGTGCTCTGTAGAAATGCTCTATAATTTTGGAACATACATCACATTAACAATTGTGAAATCCAAAAAAAATGTGAATTTCTAAACAGCTAGTCTTCTTATGGATTTCAGGTAAGTAATTTAGGATCTATACAAGCTTATTCATTAGAGTATTTTTTTAATTTACTTATTTTAATTGAAGGATAACTGCTTTACAGTATTGTGTTGGTTTTTACCAAATACCAACATGGATCAGCCACAGGTTTACCCATGTCCCCTCTCACGTGAACATCCCTCCCACCTCCATCATTACAATATTTTTAATTAAAGCAAAATACTGGAAACCACCCAAATGTTCAACAACAGGAGACCAGCTGATACAACCATGAACAACTACTCTTTCCTTACTTTAAATCCTATCGCTCAGCCTACGATGGTGAATGCAGTATCTTCTGTTTGCAAGACACATGCTATTTTTATAGACAACTTTCACCTCACATGTCTCTTAAAGTAAAGACACTTCAAATAAAACCCCCACTCTACAGGAGCGTAAGTGTATCTGGTGAGAAAAGACTACACGAAGTAACCTAAGATTTAAATAACCCACAGTTATTATAAAGAGGTCAATACAAAAAGTCCTTTACCAAAGCCCATTGTTTACCATTTCACTAATCCATTCTTTTAAAAGGAACTCACCCAAAAACATCTTCAAAAAAAAAAAAACAAAAAACAACCACGGTTTATGTTAGCTCACAGAGGAGTAATTTAGGAAGCTTTACTCAGAGCTCCACAGGAAACCCGTAACTAAGGCAATCGGTGAGGAAATGCTCATTGACCAGAGCTGGTGCTTGTCCTGAAGGACAGGGAGAAGGTTAAAAAAAAAAAAAAGTTCTAGGAACTTTTATCCAGGGAGCTTAGTTTGAACACATTCTGGACAAGAAGAACAAGAACATGTGATATTCAGGAACATGTTCTAGAAAATCCACAAAGCCTGATGACTAATACATAGGCTCTTCGCCCTCCCCCAGCACGGAGAACTTTTCTGCTGTCTGGGTGCCAAGTAAAAGCTTTACACAAATGGGAGCCAAGCTAGATCCAAAAGGATGTATAACAAGGTGGATATTCGAAACACATCCACTTCCTCCATACAATCTTTCCATTCTAGGGTCACTGACCCTTCTCCTTATAAATACTACAGCTATTCGGCATTTGTCTTCATTTTAAATATTTAGCAGTGATGTTTTTCCTTACTAACACAGGTTGATAATGAATGTATAAGTTGACCTATATAAAATTATTGATATTTAAGCTTTTTACCTACCAAAAGAAGGAATGGTGTAAACTTCCTTTTCATTACCATCTTCTCTTTGTGTCTGGTCAGCACCCACCCCACTTAGGATCTCCGAGCCTGCCTCCACGCCACCTCACACTCCACACGACAACACCCGCGAGCGCAGGCTGACCAAGACACGCCTTCCTGCCTGCCTTTCTCTCCTGCCCCAAACGCTGATACGGATGCAACGGATCACAACTGATGTTTTTACAGGAGAATCTTAAAACAGAGCTACTTTATCAAAAGGGTGACTCCTTTTCAAATGTTATAATTATTTTTATTAAATAACTTCTTAGAAAAACTTTTCAAAAATGACTGTTACAGATTATAAAATTCCTTAACAGCAAGAATACTGGAGTGGGTAGCCTTTCCCTTCTCCAGGGGATCTTCCCAACCCAGGGATCGACCCAGGTCTCCCGCATTGCAGGCAGACTCTTTACCAGCTGAGCCACAGGGGAAGCCCTAACAGCAAGAAATGACCATTATTAACTGACCTTAGACCAATAATTTACATACAAAAGTGAGTTATACTCACTGACCATTTCTATTTTTTTCATAAGTATGAAAAGTAAGAATAGAAAAAGCATAAACAAGCAGAAGGAACATATAAGACATTGGTAAATACATACTTAGGAAAAGTTAAAGCAAATAAAAGTTTAATTGCTTAACATGAATGAAAAGCATATTATATGTTGACAGGCGCTCAAATTACTAGTGAAACAACAAGTACTGATGCTAAGTATTCATTGGTGACAAAACTAGAAAAAGTGAGTGTAAAACCAAGAATTAATCACAAGAAAAATGAACAAATTTTCCATGAACAACTTTTAAAACAAAATAAATGTAAAACCAGTGGTTCAGGGAAAAGAACAGAGTGATGGCTACTTATTTCTCAGGGCTGCTTTGACACACAATGGCTTAAATGAATAAACATTCCCAGTTACATGCAATTATCGATGGAATTAGAAGTTTGTGTGTCAATAACTGTATGTTCGTATGTATATATATAAAAATAGAACTTTTATATAAAGTGTAACAAGGTGCGCTGATACTAGCAAGCGTGAAAAGGAAACATATTTTGCTTACTTTTCACTGCAATTTTCACTGGTAGTCACCTTCTGCTCTTTTCTTTTTTGGTATCTGAGCATAACTAAGAAGGTAATATTTTACATAAAATAATTTGTCAGGCATAAATATTAGAAATTTAAGTAAAACAGGATATAGATATAGAGAAAGACACAGCCATATACCAAAATAAAACACAGTGATCCTAAACCCTTAAGGAAAGGTCAGTCCTGGCTTCCTGATTACCCAGCAAACGTTACAAAAACGTTACAAATTCTCATGATACAAATTCTTCTCTCTTGTGAATTAGAGTAACCCATTTACATGGTTATAACAGCTATTAAAAAGCAAAATTCAACTGAGTAAATTTTAAAGATCTTACTGGTTTTATTCAACAAATATGAGTTGGGCACCATCCCATTTATCAGACAGAAAGTAATGCCAAGGAAGTGTACAAAAAGAGAGATTTTTATAGGCAGAAGAAAGCAGGACAAGGAGGTGTATCAGGCATAGAGGAAGAAGACTGGTTACGGCAAGACCATCCCGACTCGGGGCTTCCCAGGTGGTGCCGGGAGTGGGAAAGGACCTGCCTGCCAAAGCCGGAGACGGAAGAGACGCGGGTTCAACCCCTGGGGATACCTGCAGCCCTTGAAGAAGGAAATGGGAACCCATTCCAGTATTCTTGCATGGAATATCCCATGGTCAGAGAGGCCTGGCACGCTACAGTCCATTGGGTCGCAAAAAAGCTGGGCATAACTGAGTACACACACACATTCTTCTTTAGGGGATAGCAAGGGTCTAGGGTTTAGTAGGTAAATCTTGATGGACTAGTTTCAGATTTCATTTCTGGGAGAGCCAAAACGGTATATAAGTTGTCTCAGTTTGGTTACATGGGGCTTAGCATAAATGACTCCATTTTGGGCCTGCTGTCTTGTTTTAACACAGCCAAATTCTTCTACCTATAAAAAATTATTAAAAGATTAGACTTTTTTTCAAGAAACCTTAGTTTGCCAAATTCTGTTTTAAAGTCAATGAACATGACTTTATCCATAAGGAAAGTCAACTATTAACAGTGAATCTTAAATAAAATTAAAATTATGTTCCTAAAACCTCAGAGGATTTGCTCTCAGAATGATTTTAACAATCAATTTATTTAAATTGCAGTTTGATTTCATGGAAAATAAGAAACTACAGAAAACACAAACTTAACAGATTGCACAATATAAAATCATCACCTTACATTACAATTTAATATTAATAATAGCTAAGACTGAATGAAATTGAGAAAAAGCAACATTAATAGCACACCATCAATAGCAAATGGGCTTCTCTTTTTAAAGCTTTCAACAGTTATACACAGAAGACGAAAATATACTGCAAGGGAAATTGACTTCAAGGTGATCAAAAATTAGTGGTCACAGATCAGTCGCTCAATCATGTCCAGCTCTTTGCGACCCCATGAATCGCAGCACGCCAGGCCTCCCTGTCTATCACCAACTCCAAGAGTTCACTCAAACTCATGTCCATTGAGTTGGTGCTGCCATCCAGCCATCTCATCCTCTGTCGTCCCCTTCTCCTCCTGCCCCCAATCCCTCCCAGCATCAGAGTCTTTTCCATTGAGTCAACTCTTCCCATGAGGTGGCCAAAGTACTGGAGTTTCAGCTTTAGCATCAGTCCTTCCAAAGAAATCCCAGGGCTGATCTCCTTCAGAATGGACTGGTTGGATCTCCTTGCAGTCCATGGGACTCTCAAGAGTCTTCTCCAACACCACAGTTGAAAAGCATCAATTCTTCAGAACTCAGCCTTCTTCACAGTCCAACTCTCACATCCATACATAACCACTGGAAAAACCATAGCCTTGACTAGACGAACCTTTGTTGGCAAAGTAATGTCTCTACTTTTGAATATGCTATCCAGGTTGGTCATAACTTTCCTTCCAAGGAGTAAGCGTCTTTTAATTTCATGGCTGCAGTCACCATCTGCAGTGATTTTGGAGCCCAGAAAAATAAAGTCTGACACTGTTTCCACTGTTTCCCCATCTATTTCCCATGAAGTGATGGGACCGGATGCCATGATCTTCGTTTTCTGAATGTTGAGCTTTAAGCCAACTTTTTCACTCTCCACTTTGACTTTCATCAAGAGGCTTTTTAGTTCCTCTTCACTTTCTGCCGTAAGGGTGGTGTCATCTGCATATCTGAGGTTATTGATATTTCTCCCAGCAATCTTGATTCCAGCTTGTGTTTCTTCCAGTCCAGCGTTTCTCATGATGTACTCTGCATAGAAGTTAAATAAGCAGGGTGACAATATACAGCCTTGACGTACTCCTTTCCTGATATGGAACCAGTCTGCTGTTCCACGTCCAGTTCTAACTGTTGCTTCCTGACCTGCATACAGGTTTCTCAAGAGGCAGGTCAGGTGGTCTGGTATTCCCATCTCTTTCAGAATTTTCCACAGTTTATTGTGATCCACACAGTCAAAGGCTTTGGCGTAGTCAATAAAGCAGAAATAGATGCTTTTCTGGAACCCTCTTGCTTTTTCCATGATCCAGCGGATGTTGGCAATTTGGTCTCTGGTTCCTCTGCCTTTTCTAAAACCAGCTTGAACATCGGGAAGTTCACGGTTCACATATTGCTGAAGCCTGGCTTGGAGAATTTTGAGCATTACTTTACTAGCGTGTGAGATGAGTGCAATTGTGCGGTAGTTTGAGCATTCTGTGGCATTGCCTTTGAGATTGGAATGAAAACGGACCTTTTCCAGTCCTGTGGCCACTGCCGAGTTTTCCAAATTTGCTGGCATATTGAGCGCAGCACTTTCACAGCATCATCTTTCAGGATTTGAATAGCTCAACTGGAATTCTATCACCTCCACTAGCTTTGTTCGTAGTGATGCTTCCTAAGGCCCACTTGACTTCACATTCCAGGATGTCTGGCTCTAGGTCAGTGATCACACCATCGTGATTATCTGGGTCATGAAGATCTTTTTTGTACAGTTCTTCTGTGTATTCTTGCCACCTTTTCTTAATATCTTCTGCTTCTGTTAGGTCCATACCATTTCTGTCCTTTATCGAGCCCATCTTTGCATGAAATGTTCCTTTGGTATCTCTGATTTTCTTGAAGAGATCCCTAGTCTTTCCCATTCTGTTGTTTTCCTCTATTTCTTTGCATTGATCACTGAAGAAGGCTTTCTTATCTCTTCTTGCTATTCTTTGGAACTCTGCATTCAGATGCTCATATCTTTCCTTTTCTCCTTTGCTTTTTGCTTCTCTTCTTTTCACAGCTATTTGTAAGGCCTCCCCAGACAGCCATTTTGCTTTTTTGCATTTCTTTTCCATGGGGATGGTCTTGATCCCTGTCTCCTGTACAATGTCACGAACCTCAGTCCATAGTTCCTCAGGCACTCTATCTATCAGATCTAGGCCCTTAAATCTACTTCTCACTTGCACTGTATAATCATAAGGGATTTGATTTAGGTCATAACTGAATGGTCTAGTGGTTTCCCCATTTTCTTCAATTTAAGTCTGAATTTGGCAATAGGAGTTCATGGTCTGAGCCACAGTCAGCTCCTGGTCTTGTTTTTGCTGACTGTATAGAGCTTCTCCATCTTTGGCTGTAAAGAATATAAACAATCTGATTTCAGTGTTGACCATCTGGTGATGTCCATGTGTAGAGTCTTCTCTTGTGTTGTTGGAAGAGGGTGTTTGCTATCATTCTGTATTCCAAGGCCAAATTTGCCTGTTCCTCCAGGTGTTTCTTGACTTCCTACTTTTGCATTCCAGTCCCTTGTAATGAAAAGGACATCTTTTTGGGGTGTTAGTTCTAAAAGGTCTCATAGGTCTTCATAGAACCGTTCAACTTCAGCTTCTTCAGCATTACTGGTTGGGGCACAGACTTGGATTACTGTGATATTGAATGGTTTGCCTTGGAAACGAACAGAGATCATTCTGTCGTTTTTGAGATTGCAAGGTTGAATTCATGTAGTTATATTTGGGGATTTTTTACACAGTCCTATAACAAATTATTGGTTATGAACACCAGACCAAAGGTAAATGAGGAGCATAAGAAGAAAGGGTACATTTCCCTGCTATGGGTTAGCAAACTGACTCTGCAAAGGGCCACACAGGTATAATTTTACATGTTGTGAACCAGTCTCTTTCCTAACTTACTCAATTTTGCTATAAATAATGAGCATGGCTATACTTCAGTAAAGCTCTATTTACACGCACTGAAAACTAAATTTCAAATAAATGTTCATGTGCCACAAATTACACTTACCTTTTTTTTTTTTCATTAAAAATATAAAAACCTTTCTCGGTTTGTGTGCTGTACAAAAATGGATGGCACACAAGATATGGCCATGAACCAGACCTATGTCAATCCTGTTCTCAGTCACATGCAGAATCACACTGTCTCTTAATCACATTGTTGAAAAAGAAACTAGAACCTTTCCTAGAATACACTAAATAATCTGATTTAATATTTCAATATAAAATACTGAAATCACTAGCAAAATAAAAATAAAGATTGTTTACAAATGCCAGTGGAACATTTGGAAATTTCCATAAGGAAGGAATGAAAGTCGCTCAGTCATGTCTGACTCTTTGCAACCCCATGGATTATACAGTCCGTGGGATTCTCCAGGCCAGAATACTGGAGTGGGTAGCCTTTCCCTTCCCCAGGGGATCTTCCCAACCCAGGCATCAAACCCAGGTCTCCCACATTGCTGGCGGATTCTTTACCAGCTGAGCCACAAGGGAAGCCTGAAAATGAAATGCTTGTCTGCTGAAACCCAGTAAGGAGAGACAAAGGTAATCTTAACACATTGCAGAAATGTAGAGCCCACATATCCTGACCACGAAACAAATCTAGAATTTTCTAATGTCAAAAAATACTTGTTAGATAACCAGAAATTGAAATAAAATTCACTTCTCAATGGGTTACATACGGAAAACATTACATAACAAACGAAATAATGAGTGAACACATTAGGCTTTCCACATCAGTGCTGCCAAAGTTAAAGCAATAGAGAGGTGTTACATGCCTCCTGATGAAAGAACCCGATCACACCTACAATCTTGCCTAAGAAATTAAGCCTAAATCCAGTCAAGCTCTGGTGGTACCTGCCAACCTGAAGAAAATACAGAACAGAATGCTTACTTGGACCATGAGAACTCTATGGGTCAAACAGCCCAGATTCTTCAGAAGATCATTTGTACAGAAAAGAAAGTTCTGGAGGAACTACAGGCTAAGAAAGACTTAAAGGCAAAGACAGTTTAAAAAAAAAAAATAGGCAACACCGAACTGTTGTGCCTGGAGAGGAATATGTAGGTGAAAATTAAATAACTTCTTATTCTGAAAGTCAGAAAAGTGGCTAATTTGGGAGGGAAAAGGATGCTTAAAACACACAGAAGGGCTTCTGCAGGAGTTGGCAAAGATCCCCTTCTTGACCTGGGTGATCACTACAACCATGTTTCTCCTGTAATAACTCGCTAATATATACATTTCTTTCTATAGTTTTCTTCAGCAGGATTCCATGTTACAATGGAAAGGTTAAGAACAAATTAATTAAAGAAAAAAAAAAATCCTTAACTTTTTTCTTAGAAAGAGCAAAGAGGACATAATACCATATCCAAATAGGACTTTTTTAAAATACAGGGGTTAAAAGGAGTACTACCTACAACTTTGTGCCCCAAAATGTGAAGATCCAAACAAAATTAAAAAGAACGATGATGAAACGGAGAGTTTTCTAAATCCACACTCTGAACTGTACTATAAAGAAACAGAAGACAACTCAACATTTTAGAAGATAACTAGAAATGTAGTAAAGGAGTTTCCTTTAATATCACAACACCCCTCACTCCCAACCAAAGGCACTATGGGTAAATTTTACCAACCCTTAAAGCTCTTTCAAATCCTAAAAGATGATGCTGTGAAAGTGTTGCATTCAATATGCCAGTGGATTTGGAAAATCCAGCAGTGGTCACAGGACTGGAAAGGGTCAGTTTTCATTCCAATTGCAAAGAAAGGCAATGCCAAAGAATGTTCAAGCTACCACACAATTGCACTCATCTCACACGCTATCTGAAGAAGGAAATGGCACCCACTCCAGTACTCTTGCCTGGAAAATTCCATGGATAGAGGAGCCTCATGGGCTGCAGTCCATGGGGTCACGAAGAGTTGGACACAACTGAGCGACTTCACTTTCACTTTTCACTTTCATGCATTGGAGAAGGAAATGGCAACCCACTCCGGTGAGCCTGGTGGGCTGCCGTCTCTGGGGTTGCACAGAGTCAGACATGATGGAAGCAACTTAGTAGCAGCAGCAGCACACGCTATCAAAGTAATGCTGAAAATTCTCCAAGCCAGGCTTCAACAGTAAGTGAACCATGAACTTCCAGATGTTCAAGCTGTATTTAGAAAAGACAGACGAACCAGAGACCAAATTGCCAACATCTGCTGGATCATAGAAAAAGCAAGAGAATTCCAGTAAAATATCTACTTCTGCTTCATTGACTATGCTCAAGCCTTTGACTGTGTGGATGACAGCAAACTGGAAAATTCTGAAAGAGATGGGAATACCAGACCACCGTATCTGCCACCTGAGAAATCTGTATGCAGGTCAAGAAGCAACAGTTAGAACTGGACATGGAACAACAGACTGGTTCCAAATTGGGAAAGGAGTACGTCAAGGCTGTATATTGTCACCTTTCTTATTTAATTTATATGGCAGAGTACATCAGGCAAAATGCTGGACTTTAAAGCACAAGCTGGAATCAAGATTGCTGGGAGAAGTATCAGTAATCTCAGATATGCATACGACACCATCCTTATGGCAGAAAGCAAAGAGGAACTAAAGAGCCTCTTGATGAAAGTGAAAGAGGAGAGTGGAAAAGTTGGCTTAAAACTCAACATTCAAAAAACTAAGACCACATTCTCTAAAGCAATTATTCTTCAATTAAAAAATGAATAAATTAAAAAAAAAAAAACCAAGTTTATGGCATCTGGTCCCATCACTTCATGGCAAACAGATGGGGAAACAGTGGAAACAGTGGCTGACTATTTTCTTAGGCTCCAAAATCACTGCAGGTGGGGACTGCAACTATAAAATTAGGAGATGTTTGCTTCTTGGATGAAAAGCTATGACCAACCTGGACAGCATATTAAAAAGCAGATACATTACTTTACAGACAAAAGTCTGTCTAGTAGAAGCTATGGTTTTTCCAGTAGTCATATACAGATGTGATAGTTGGACCATAAAGAAAGCTGAGTGCCAAAGAATTGATGCTTTTGAATTGTGGTGTTGGAGAAGAGTCTTGAGAGTCCCTTGGACTACAAGGAGATCCAACCAGTCCATTCTAAAGGATATCAGTCCTGAGTATTCATTGGAAGGACTGATGCTAAAGCTGAAGCTGCAGTACTTTGGCCACCTGATGTGAAGAACTGATTCACTGGAAAAGACCCTGATTCTGGGAAAGACTGAAGGAGGTAGGAGAAGGGGACGACAGAGGATGAGATGGTTGGATGGCATCCCCGACTCCATGGACATGAGTTTGAGCAAGGTCTGGGAGATGGTGATGGACAGGGCAGCCTGGCGTACTGCAGTCCACAGGACTGCAAACAGCTGGACATGACTAAACTGAACTGAAAGTAGTTAATAATTCCTACTATAAATAACCTGTAAGACAGGGAAACGTCCCAAGTGATTTTATGTTAGCATGACTTTGTAACACCAAAACGTGACAAAGAGAGCACAAGAATAAATGAACTCACAATATATCGTGACCAAGATGGGTTCTTTCCAGAAATGCAAGGGCAATTTAATATTATATAATCAGTTAATAGATTTTCTAAGTAAGCTAAAGAAGAAAAGATCATAATATCACTTTGTTAAATGTAGCAAACCTTTGATAAAATTTAATACTCATTCCTAATTAAAAAATAACCTAAGGAAAAAAAAACCAACACCTTCCATTCTTTAATAGAGCATCTGTTAGGGTGGAAAAGAAACACAAATAGCAGATATAATGGTAAAACATAAATACATTTCTCTTAATTGATAGTCAAGATATTGGCTATTTTGTTAAACATTGTTAAGGAGATTTTAGCTACCCCAATAGGTCAAATAAACAAAACAAGAAGTATAAAATTTTAAAGGAAGAAAAAATTATAATTTACGACTGTCATTTATCTGCAAAAACATAAATTAAAAATGTTTTTAATTTATAAAATGCTTAAAACTACAAACTTAAAAAATATATCCAAAACTGCTTGAAATTCAGTTAAGTATTAAAGTGAAGTGCCAGTGACTATACTGAACACTAGATGAACCACAAAGAAAATAAAGGAAATATCCCAGTACGATAGCAACGACAACTTTCATGCATTGTGAAAAGCAGTGATGGAGAAAACGTGTGACCTGCTTGATTAAATCAAGGTGCACAGCATGTTCCTGGATGAGAAGACTTGTTACTGGGAAGATAAAAATTCTCCCCAAAGTAATCGGTACCTCTAATGCAGTTCTAACAGATATTCCAAAGGGACTGTGAAGGCAGAAAGTGGCGGGCTTAACAAATGTACTGAAGCCCTAAATTGCCTGAGCACACCTAGGATTTATTTAAGCAGTGTACAATGAAGGAAATAGCTTTGCAAGATGGAAAAGCTACACTAGATGTGTAGTTATTTAAAAGTGTAAGGTCTGTATAAGGAGAAATAAACAGATTAACAGATCAAAATTAATTCCAAAATAGATCCATAACTATATCAAACTTTAGAATATGACCCAGGGGCATTTGTTGATGGATACATATGATAATTAAGAGTTTTCTGGTTGCACACTGCAAAGAAAGATCTTACTTACTGAATCTATGAAAACTAGAAGACCAAATGAAGCAAGAACAGAATAAATTTAATTGTAGATCTGCTGAATCTGAAGAACTACCATGAAAGCTTAAGTACAGAAATATCACGTACACAGTAAACGTACATAGTGAGGTAAGTGGACGTGGAGGTCAACAGTCCTCTCGGCTGGAGCTGTCAAATCGAGAGTCACATGAAGTTGCTTCCTGAAGTTCTGGACAGACGATACCGTCAAGAGGAACGTGTAGTGATGGAGAAAAGCACTGAATCTTGGAAATGCAAACACTTAAAAACCAGGCAGAGGAAAAGAAGCTCAAAGAGATATGGTAATCAATCAAGAAACAATCAGGAATGTGCCGTATCACAGAAGCAAGAGCAAAACAAATTTCAAAATGGAGAAAAGTCCAACCTGAAGTACTGAAAATGTCTGCTGCAATTATCAAAGAACATTCTGCAGTCTGAGAAGAATTCCAATGAAGAACCTATATTTCAAAAGCACCTTTAAAGGGCTTAGATAGATAAAATTTTTAAAAGAAAAAAAGAGGAGAAAGACAGAAAAGTATTAAAAATGGAAGGAGGGTAATCCAGAAGAACATACAAACAAGAAAAAATGGCCATCTCTGGGGGAAGAATTATTAGTTTTAAACTGTACACACTTCCATATTGCTTAACTACAATATCTTTACCAAAAACATGGAGCACTTACATGTCAGCAAAAACTAAAAATCATTTATTTTGGGGGGGAGGGGGTGGGAAAAAATGAATAAAATGGACCTCCCAGACATTTTATCCTCCCAGACATTTTATTTAAAAAAAAATAGAAGTTATTTAAAAGTCAAAAAAAATTCACAAGGGCCCACATAGATCCATAGCATTCTAACTCTTATTACAGCCACATCCTATGACATGAAATGCTTTTATTCATTCCTTCAACCAGAGTTTATTATGACCCCTCACTGTGCTAAAAACACTAGGGGCAAAAATATAATTCAGATACTGCCCTTAAGCCACAAGAGGTGACAGTAAAGAACACAGAAGTGTAAACAAGTACTTTAATTCCACGCAAGAGTATAAGCAAAGCGCCAAGAAGGGAGTAAATTAAGGTGTCTGACGGAAGAAAGACAACGTGAACTGAATCTTGAAGTAACATTCGGTAGGAGTTCCAGTCAAGGTCATCTTGTTCAAAAGAAACAGAAAAGCAAGAGCAGAGCAGTGCAAAGCGGTGTTGGAGAAGCCTGAGCACTTCTCACACACTTCCAGTCTTCACCCACCCACTCTCCTCGCCAGGCTTCTCGGCTCGCTGGGGGGGCCCTGCCATCAGCGACGAGTACCTCATCCAATCTGCATCTCTGTCTGAAGCACTCAGCACAGGAAAATGCTCTTTTTTTAAAACTCTGTACTTTAAAAAAATTAGCGTCCATACAGTTAATTCATGAGTTCTTAACTCTTAAACACCCTTCTTACACATTGTTTTAACTTTGAACCTATCACACTGCATAGTGATACCCTACTATTGATTGAAAAAAAAGAAAATAAAAGAGTCCAAAAATCCAATGAGGTTTAAATCAGTATCAAGGAATAAGACTGATTTATCAACAGCCACATTTTGCTAGTATTCATATACTGCTATTTTAAAGAAAGAAAGAAAGAATCTTAGTAATGCCAGAAAAATAATCAGTATTGCCACTTTCTTTGGAAAAGTTATATATGTACATGGTTGGTGACTGAAATAAAGGTCTTCCCAAGGGATAAAGTGGTAGCCAAGGGTTGGGGGAAAATAAAAAACCCCAAAGAAAATCTCTTTGCTAAAATAAAATACCATTTCTGTTTTCACATTCTATTTCTGTTAAAAATCAACAATCATTTATTTGTTCATTCATTCATTCATTATTTCTCCAGATAAAACAAAATATATCTTTTGTATATTTCATATGCTTTAGAAACAAAGAAATCAAGTTATCATCTCATTCCTTTATAAAAGATAACTGTCTTTTCTTTCATTTAAAATTAATTAGCAATTAATTTAATTTCGCTTATACATTTCAATTTAGTTTTCTATTCTGTGTGGAAGTATGCCCATGTTACATCTGATAAATTTTGCTAAAAAATATATAATACCACAGTTTCACAAGGAATAGAAATGCTAAAATTCAAACTTTCAAACTACAGCTACATGTATTCTAAATAATAATTTTCTCCTTTGATATTCTCTTTAATTACTATAAATGTAACACAGCATCCTTCCTATATTGTAACATTATAGCACAAAATCTGAGATTAGTATTTAAGCACTCAACATTCTAGGGGGAAAAGCCCATGAAACTAAAGCCTCATTACAGTGATCATTCCAGTTACATGGCCATTTCATACAATTAAAGAGTCCTGTATCACAGATCTGTAACAGTCTACAGTTACACGTGGAATCGTACACTCGACATTAAAACACCACCCCATCATGACGAATTAGTTATGACACCAAAAGACATTTCGAACAATTGACAGGGTTTAAGTGGAGACAAACCAAGATATAAAAATGAAATAAAACAAACCCAAACAATGCTGCTTTCTGAAGGTAACATGGGTAACAGAAGGCCATCCTGTTGAAGATCTGATACATATCAGGAGGCCCCTCCAGAGTGAATACTGAAGGCAGAAGTGGGGCTGGGCCTATCACTTAACTTCTGCTGTAAAACACTGACCAAGGTTTATGGCCTAAGAACCTGAAGAAATGGCAACCAAATGTACTTTTAAGTTAATGATATTAAGGACTAGAATAAATTTCAAACAGCCTATATAAGATTAAAAAATTAAAAATTTAACCCTCTCTTCCTTCCCCCCTTGTCTCTCTCCACTCTGGGTGTTTTGTCTCTCTCTATACATGTTCGCATATGTGCGTTTGTGTAAGTAACTCATTTTAGGAAGCTGAATCACTAACACAAAAACTAATAAAACCTTCTATAAGCAGACTTAGAAGGCCATTCTATTTAGTTGACATTAACTCTTTGAGTATGAAAATCTGGCAAATCAACTTCACTAGGCACCAGAGTCTGCTCTTAGATATTTTGGTAAACAAAAAATCTTGTCTTCCTGTTAAAAATTCAATAGGCAGAGAAGGAATGTCTTTGAAATAAACAATTGAATCATCACCCTATTATTTCTCAGAACTTAAACCATTATCATATATACAAACATTCCCTACATCGACAATTTTACCAATAAATAAAATTCTGATTCCCTGATGCTATCTTAGCAAAATGCACCAAACCTCATACCAATTAAAGAACTGACAATACATACTCCTTAAAAAGAAAGAATCCTGAAATAATCCACTTTGTTTCTAAACAGACATCACTGTCTCAGACTTAATCTTCAACATTTCTACAAAAGAATAACTATCAAAATTAGTGAAATGTTGCACAGTTCTTATTTGGGAGAATACCCTGACTAAAGCAGACCACTCACTAATAAAGTGCAACTTAATAAATCATGTGGAATCTTATTTTGTTCAAACCCTTACTAACTCCTAGCACCATCTGTTACCATCAAAACTATATGACAAGATATGATATATAATTAATAGGTAAACAACAATCTAATTAAAATGGACAAATACTCCATGTTCCTGCCATTTGGGAGCTCTAATTACAGACTAAATTTTAAGCTTGAATTAAATATTTAAGCTGGAAAATTAACTTTCCTTCTCGAGCCTTGAATACATTAATACAGATATGTGAAGCGACTTCCTGATGGGAACTTAAACATGTAATTTAGTTTCATCAAAGCAGTTACTAATTGTTAAGCAGCAGTACCTTACCATATGTACACAATAGCTATTCAGAGCTGAAAAGGTGGTTCCAAAGCACCCCTCTGCAACCCTTTCCTGACATAAATATAAAATGTATATACAGCACAGCAGTAAATACACACACTGAAAACAAATTACTTCGAGTCTTCAGCTTTCAATGCTTCTCAAAGACAATGAGAAATTGGTTTAAATAAACAAAATATACCTATATTTGACAAGGCAAAAACCACACAAAAGTAAAAAAAGGCTAGAAGGACAAAAAGGATCCAGGTATAAAATTCTAGGATAACACAAAATTAATTAAAGACCCTGACCTACTGAATCAAAATAACGAGTTAAGACAGGATACTAATTCTTTTCTTCCTATCTGTTCCCTTCACAGAATATAGAAGACTTCGGTAATAATGTTCGAGGGAGCATTTAGAAAGATGACCACTTAAAGGTGAACCGTTTTTTCCATGTTTCACTAATTTTTAATGCATGAAGAAAAGATTCAGAAAAATGACCTTAACAAGCACTTGTTTAAGAAAATAAATTCTATAGAGAATATAAGAAATATACTAAATTGCCATTTTATACTGAGCAAACAGAGAAAATGACAAATCCCTAAAACGGGTATATATCACTCTTTTTAAAAATAAGTTATTCTAATTCTTCATAAACATAAAAAATGGCAGGTCAAATATATTAACACAGGTTGGTTATGAAAAGAGAACACTGTCATTAAATATGTCTTTGTTAAGCATTAAATAGCAGTTAACTTCTAGGTTATATTAAAATTACTTTATTTTTATAATTACACAGAAACAGTAATATAATGCACTGCTTAACATTCAAGGCCAATGAAAAGTATGTAACGCCTGCTTACGTCAAATTTCCTACACTTGAAATTTTCACCAGAATTTAGGTGATATAAAATTTAATCATAAAAAGATCTGCATTTAAGAATAAAAGAGCTTCCTCTTCTACTTTGACACTGCGTGCTTAGTCTCTAAGTCAGGTCCGACTCTGCAACCCCATGGACTACAGCCCATGAGGCTTCTCTGTCCATGGATTTTCCAAGTAAGAATACTGGAGTGGGTTGCCATTTCATCCTCCAGGGGATCTTCTCAACCCAGGGACTGAACCCGTGTCTCCTGCATTGGCAGGTGGATTCTTTACCACTGGGAAGCCCACTTTGACAATAGGAAATATATTTACTATTTTATAACTCATCACTCTTATTCTAGGGTCTGCTCAAGAATAAGTTTGCCCGTTTTTGTCTCCCAATATTTCCTTATATATATCCTTTCCAAAAGTTGTCAATACTGTACTAGTGCTGAAATTTTCACTCATGTGAATTACAGAACACTTGAACCCTAGAGTATATTAGTGATGCCTAACTATGTGAATATGAAGATATTTTTTTAATTTCAAAAAATAAACAGATTTGTTATAAAGATGTAATGTACAGCATGGAGATATATTCAATATTTTACAATACTTTTGTATGGAGTATAATCTGTAATTCAATTACTATGTTGTCTACCTGAAACTAACATAACATTGTAAATCAACTGTACTTCAATAATTAATATAATAGTGTATACATACATGTTTTAAAGAACAAAGTTTCTATAAATTTTATACATGGAAAAAAAATCAAATATCTGCTCTAAAAACAGGTAAGTGAATATATTCTCAGTATCTGACAAAACACACAAACTAAATCCACAGATGAACACGCATTTAAAGATGCTTTGTCATTTCCCTCAAGTTTCATAATGATCTGCAGCCACAGACTTGCAAACACACACAGAAAGAAAAGCAGAGCACTCTTTGAACAATCCTCTGAAGTGAGTATTTATTTCCACGTTATCCTGTATCACACAAAGAACAGCAAACGAAGGACAGTCAGTATTACTGAGAGAGAAAAACTTTCCTAAAAATTGATTTGATGGATATACAAAACATAGCATGGTTCTTGTCTAATACTAAATCAGTCAACTGGAAGAAAACAGAAGTTATTCCATAATGCAGGCTAGAAAAGTCTATTCAATTTTATTTAAGATCTGTATGCTGTAAAAGTACATGCCACGGAATTTACTGATGACAACTATATAGATATGAAATTCATGACATATTGATTCAACATATTGAACTGGTTTTTAAAACCAATTTATATAAATGATTATAATAGTCTATATTATGTTTAGCCTTTGAGGCATATGGTAGTAAATTTGAATTCAATTTTAAATAAATTTACATAAATATAAAAAGTTCAGTAATTTTTATCCACCCTGCATATGAAACAGAACAAGTTAAAAAAAAAGAGACTGTACTTCATAAATGCACTTGAGGCCAAAGTTCAAATGGGCCAGAACCCTAAGTTTATTTCTTACAAAGAAATAAAAAAATGACTGACTTTCATAAGACAAAGAGAAAGAAAGTCATCAATGGGGAAGGTACTACTGAATACTAAGTAGTAAATATTTATCTCAATATGCATAAAAATATATATTTAGCAGTAAAAAATGATTTACATTTACTACATATTCTTACTATATATTCTACATAAAAATTAACATAATTCAAAAAACTTCACACTGATGTATGGTATACATATATTTAGATGGAACTACTACTTAAGATAGGAATACAGTAAATCCCCTTTGAAGAACTTATGCAATTTACAACATGCAAGTATTTTTAAAGGCCATCAAGTTTTCCTTGATAAGTACTACAAAGTCAGAAATTCTATCCTTTGCATAAAGATGGTTCTAAGATTCCATCAGTAGATCAGAGCTCAGGCTCTGATTAACTTGGAGACTGAGTCAGGAAACATCCAGGCTCTGGAACATGGGGCACAGACAGTGTGTGTGAAATTGAGCAGTCTTGATAATCAACATTTGCACCTTGACCTCTCATCTCATCCCTGTTGCATCAAATAATTAAATGCCCATACGTGCAGAAATTCTAAACACATTAACTCAAAACCAAGAGGACATCTAAATTTGGAGTTTATTAGTCTAGTACCATCAGAGGCATTTCCAAATGACTATCATTTGCCAGTTGCTTGAGAGGAAACTGCAGAGCAGACATGAGTCAAGCTTCTCAAAGCAGCACTGTTATGTGAGACTCCTCCCCTCCATCCTGTCTCAGGCCGCGTGACTAGAACTCTGATCACTAAGGCCAAACAATGTTCTGTTTATGACACTTCTCCTCCAACATTTTCTTCTGAAAATTTTTGAAATTCAGAAAAGTCTGCAAGAATGTTACAGTCAACATTCATACACTCACCACCTAGATTCTAATAACATTGATGTTTTACTTTAGTGCTTTTATAATTTACTTATCAAGCCATCAGACCATCACTTTCTTAAGCATTTCAAAGTTGCAGATGCTATGATACTACTTTTTCAACATCTTATACAAATACTTCCAAATATACAGAAAAGGTGAACACCCACCTAGAATCTTCAGTTCATTTTAGTATATTTGCTTTAGCACAACGTCCATGTATCTGTCCATCATTCTGTCAATTCATCATACTGCAGTATTTTAATTACCTCAATTACTGGTTGCCACTCTGATTCCCTTCTGCAGAAGAGCAGCTACTGAAAAGTGGTTTGTATGTATTCAAAACTGTTACCTTACCTTCACTTCTTTCAGTTCAAGAAATGTTTAGCTATACATGCTTTGAATGTTTTCTCACTTCTCAATTTCCTATGGAGTATAAAGACACAAACCCTTTAGGAGAGAACTCATTTTTTCTCTTTTGCAAAAAAAAAGAAAAAGAAAAAGACATTGAAATATTTTCTAAGGTTACTAGATAGAATGAAAAAACTCACAGAAAACCAAGTTCTTCGGGGAAAATGAACTGTGAGCTTTAGTTAAGACACTTGACAAGTGGTTTTGAAACTTTACTTTGCAGAAAAGACTACTAAAGCTAAGTATTTATGATACTTTTATACTTATGCATGGTGTATGATTCCATGATGCATACATTCTACAATGTGATTACATGATGTATAACTGTCATTTTTTTTTTTTGTTGGTTAAAATTTCACTCTCAATTCACATGATGGAATTTATGTATAATTTATGTGTATTTCCTGAAGTTTGGCTATTCATCTAAATGAATACACCATTTTATCTCCACAATTCTCTCTATCCTGAAGCTCCCTTAGTCCCTCAATCAGAACAAGTGCTTTCAAACTCACTGAAAGTGAGTCCTTTGACTTCAACCCCCTCTGCCCCTTCCAGTGTCCCTTCTTCCCCTATCAGACGGAACTAGACTATCTGAGGTCTTCCAAGTACTGTGTCCTCTCTCGCCCCGCGTCTATCAGCTGCATCTTTCCTGAAAAGCCTCCGACACTAGCTCAGGCCCAGCCACCTTCTGATTCCCTGCTCCACGTGCTGAAAGCAGAGGACACAATGAACCAACAGGAAGTCCCTCCACCCCTTGGCCAACTGAGACACAGCGGCCGTCGGGAGGGACACCCTGACAGAACCTGCTGGAAGGGGCGCCTCCCGCGGTCCCGCGGGCTCCAGCAGGGCACTCACCCCCGCAGAGAGAGGGCCCACCGCTGCAGAGCGCCGGGCGCCCGCCCACGGTCAGGCAGCGCGGGCTCTCCCCGCACCTGCCGCCCTCACCCCCAGGCGGGCTGGGACCTCCCCAAAGGGCGCTGGTATCTGACTCTCCCCCGGCCTGCCTTCCCTCCTCTTCTCTCATCACAGACGTCACATGTGCACTGTGGTCTGCAGCTTTCCCACCTCATTCCTGACCTCTCTCTCCCTTACCTCCCAAAGTCTCCCTCCACCCCAGTAAATGTCTTAAAGCTTCCGTATCCATCTCAGCATCTGCTTCTCGGAGGACCTGCATTGTCACACGCACTACTTTACCATTTCTACTATTATCAGTTAAAAAAACTCACCCTCCTCCTGTAAAAATGAACCAGTCCCTCCACTAGTCTTGGCCCCAGACCTGTTCCATCTTTTCAGACTTTAATCAACAATATGCCCAAACAGAGGTCATCCTCTTCCCCTTCAAAATGTTGGGCTCATCATCTATGGAAAGACACCACCAAGATACACCCAAGTACCTGTATTTTCGTCTTGATCCTCTCAGCTCAGACTGGTTAAATCCCAGACAATTCTACCTCCTATATTAGCCCCTTCTTCTCACCCACTCCCCACTCTGATTTACTCATGACTCCCTTACTGCTGTCTCAAATCTTCCCTGACAAACTGCAACAGTCTCCTAATTAGTAGTCTGACTCTTGAGTTCTCCCTCCAATCACTCACATGCTTAAATGTCACTTAAGGGCTCTTTCTAAAATTCAAATCTGACCACACCACTCTCTGGCTTAAATTCCTTCAGTAAGTCACAATGCCTAACACTGCAATCGGAGGTTCTTTCTACCCCATCTGTCTTCCCTGCTCTTTTCTTTTTTCCTCCAAGATAGAAAGCCCATATTCTTAATGTATAATGCACAAGACTCTTCAAAACACTAGACTTCATATCTACAACCTCAGGTGTCAACATTACCCAACACGCGAACCTGAACTATGTGTAATTCCCCAAATACAGCTTAGCTTTGCAATCATCCCTGGGCCACCGCAGGCAACACCTCCCTCCTCCTGAAGCGCGTATCTTCACACGCCTCACACAAGTCTGTACCTTCTCTGGACGCCTCCGTGGAGCCAGCCCACAGTCCCACCTCCAAGCTGCTTTAAGTACTTTTTTCTTGTAGTCTACAATCTCCCATCTGCGACCCTATCATCTCATTCTTCTCACTAGATGTTAATTTTTTTAGTGCCACTCCCTTCTATAAACTGCCAGTTCCTAGAAGAAGAATCATATTTTAACTTGTTGATCCTAGAATACTGTTTGAGTAATAAGTACATAAGCAAAAGTTTTTTCTGGACAGAAATCTTTTCAAAAAAGGAAGAAAGAAAAGATTCTTAGTACCTCAATAAATCTGTGAATTATTTTACAAAAGAAATGTAATTCACACTTGCTGGTTTTCATCTTCCCTCCTGTGATGGTTAATTTTATATGTCAACATGACTGGGCTAAGGGATGCCAAGGCAGCTAGCAAGACATCACTCCGAGTGTGTCTGTGTGATTAGCTTCTCCATGAAAGATCAGCATCTGAACTGGACTGAGTGAGGATGCCAACATGAATGGCCATCACCCAACACATCCAAGGCCTGAACAGAGCCAGAAGGTGAAGGAAGGGCAAATTCGAGCTCTGAGCTAACGAAGAGGTATTTGGACTCAGGCCTGGATTCAGTCCCTTCCTCCATCCCCCATGCCATCACCCCAATTCTCAGGCCTTCGGACACATCATGAATCACGTACTGCAGACGTTCCTGGTTCTTCAGCTTGCAAACAGCAGATCAGGGGACTTCTTAGCTCCTACGCCACATGAGCTGATTTCCGTCTTTTATACACGTAGATCCTTTTGGTTCTGTTTCTCTGGAGAACTCTGACTAATACAACCCACAGTCCGGGAGGCCAGGCCCCTGTAAACTGTTTCCCCAACATTTCTGGGAGTCCTGTTGAAGAGTTTCACGTGTGTTCAGGAGCCAGATCAGTCAGCTGACGGTCACCTCCCCGGGCACATCCACCAGTCACCCCTCTCTGTGCCTCTCGGGGGGTTCTCTGAGGTGCTGGTTCCAGTCCCTCCACACTGAGCTTGGGTGGGCGTCACCTGTTTCCCTGCCCAGGTGCTGAGGTTGCTCTGTCCTGCTGATCACGGGGGGATGCCTTTCCCCCACAGGCCCCACCCTCTGCGGCCCGCCTCCCCGCTGTCGCCCGGCAGCACGGCTGTCGCCCAGGGCGCCCCCGCGCTCCCCGCGCAGCCAGCACAGCGCAGTGCATGCACACCGGCACTCGGGATGCTCGCAAAGGGGAAAGCACTCCTTCCACTGGGCTCTCTCTCAGTCTAGAGCGTACACGTGCTGTGCCGCTTGTCCCCAAGCATCTCGTGATGCTTCTCCTTATTCTCTTGCTCTTTCTAAACGTCTTCTTCTCACAGCTCAAGTATTCTTCCAGCTCCACTGACACCAGGCCGGAGAGGTCGAGACCAGAGAGCAGAACAGACCTCTGCCGAACTCCAAAACGCTCCTCCTCAGCAGCTGAGACGGCATCGCCACGTCTGGCTCTTTACTCCTTTTCTTTTTAGAAGAAATTCCAGTTTGTTCCTACACAGCAAAGATGTGGCTGAACCCCTTCAAAGAGCACAAGCAAAGCCCACACTGAGGACATGCTACCCACAACGAGTCTTAAACACTAAAAACATACAACTTTCAAAACGTGCAATGCCTCTTCGTGCTCCATGCTTCTCATACTTATTATATTCCATTAAAACTCCTAAATAATGTGTCACTCAAAGCAGCTTCCCCGCTGACAAATGAAAGCCTCCCTTTTGGGGAATTCTTTAACAAATTAACCTTTGTATCTGAACTCCAGTATGATTAGGCCGGCAGCTTCCCGTCACCTGCCCCGCAGTGTCGGGCAGTGGTAGGCCTCCCATCAGTTGGGATTCCCAAGGTGCTCCTGAATCAACACCAGGGGGGAGACAGTGGCCAGAGAGAGGCCCGCGAGCAGGAACCCACCTGCCTGGGGACACCAGAAGCCCTTCCCTGCAAAGACAGGGTCCATTCTTCATGCCATGAGAACACAAGGGAAGAACAAGAACTCTTCTGGCAAGTTCCACACCAGATTCAGACTCTACATTAGAGAGTATTAGGCACTAACAGAGCAGGAAATGTAAATAAGACAAAGAACAGACTAGGAAAAATAATGCAAATTCTCTAAAACAAAAAGCAAACTTTTAAAGAAAATGTTTAATGAATATAAATATTACCGACAGTTCAATTTCACTCAAAAATTGATATATACACTTAGAAATTAAATCCTTGGCTTTATAAACATGATGAATAAGCAAATAATTTATGATTATGTATTTCTTACCACAAGCATTTTATGACAGAAAATTTTCCTGAAAGCTCCATTACTAACAAATTCCAAAGTGTTCAGTCACTAAAAATAGAGCTCCTTACTTTTTCTAATCTATTTTGATACTTTTAGCCATCTCATAAATTGCGTATTTTGGGGATTTTAACAACCAATCCTCCTAGAATTTTTATATTATGGTAAAGAAAAAATATGTGTGTATATACACACATACACGTTTTAATTTTTATGACTTTAAAAATTAATCTTTACAACAAATACAACTCAATCTTTTTAAAAAAGATATTTGAGGGAGGGAGGGGAAGAGGTTTTAAAAGAATAAAGAAAATAAAAATGGACAAGGATTGAAGCACTACTGTAGAGTGTAGATTTCAAGCAATTTTAAGCACTGGATAATTTTAATCTAGAAAGAAGGCCTCAATTCAGTTGTAGACTTCAGGTAATTTTAAGCACTGGATAATTCTAATCTAGAAAGAAGGCCTCACTTCAGTTATAAATATACTTTATATAACAGCACACTACTCCCTCAGAGAATCTGGACGGTGGCGTTTGTGAAATGAGCCAGGACAACATGGGGGAAAACACCCTCTCCTTATGTTGTATTTATTCAATTTGTGGGCTCCTACTGCAGGTGGTCCTTGAGACAATAATATAAAAGACTTCTGAAACAAAATGGATAAATATGATCATTTATTTAAAATTCAGGCAGGTTTTTAAAACTCTATTTCTATTCAGAGAGTCCAATTATCTACAAGATATACACAGGCTGCAATACAAGCCATTATGATTGATTGATTGATTTTAAACAAAAATACTAGCACATACATACACAAAATGAATCTTATCTCCCTTCAAAATATCCATTTTGGGCAGCTATACATCAATTCCACTGATTTTGAAAAGAGGTATTGCTAAAATACTTTGATTAATGGATCATGTACACATCTTCCCAAGGGGACTATTTCAAAGAGAATAACACACATTTAAATAAACAGGCTCTGATACACTTATTTAAAACCTGACCTCACTAATTTATAGGCAAATCTAACATGGAAAACAACCTTTAAAAGACTTTAAAGTTCTCAACAAATAAAATTTCCTTTGAAATTCACACATTCAAAATAAGTCTTCTCCTGCCACCCACCAGTAAGAAAAGGGATGCTGAGAAGGGGTAGAAAGGTAAAGTATTAAAGTCAGGTTAGTGTGAAAAGCCGTTGTATTCAACGCCTTTTGAGAATTAAGTTACCTACTGAGGGAAACAGGAAAACCTCCGAATCTAGAGTAAGCATTCTGCAACAAACAGCACCAAATTCACTGGGGGCGTCTACTTTAAAGTCAGCAGTGCATGCATAAACTCCTTTCAGCTATGCATTTTCAGCTGTAGCATATACAGTGTATGTTCTAATGGACAGCAGTTAATCATAAAATGCAACCCATCCTGAAATAACAGTACTTGCAGAAAAGCAAACTACTGTCAATTATGGTTTAGTATTTAAAGGACAGTAATTTTTTATTCTGTGTGGTGATTTGAAATAGGTGTAATTAAAAACTAACTTGTAATTACTATATCTATGCATCTATAGAAACATTCACATATTTTCAAATATATATTTTCTTCAATTTGTCTTAATTTTAAAACTGTTCACAAAGTAGCTTTTATTAAAAATAAAATTAATACAAAGCATGTAATTTTACCCTATTTTGTTTACTTGTTATGAAAATGGATACAAAATAAATACTTTGACCACAAGCCCTGGGTGTTCAACGCCTTCAATCAAACCATGCAATTAATATGAAATTCTAAATACAGAATATAATGCCACATAAATAGTATAACAGCCAAGTCCTGTCGAAGAAGCCATATGTTTTTTCCCATTGTTCAAAAAAAGGAGATGACTTCCCGTCACTTATGTTTCTGATTAGCAAGGTGATTTATGCCACAGTCACTAAAAATGCCAGCAAGTGAATGAGAAAATGCATAGTGACTGCACCAGATGTGCACAATAAACAGGAATCCCATTGTAATCCCTGGTACTTAGCTTATATGAAGGCAATGTAGGAAACACTCTTGGATATGGCAAAGTCACTCTTTTTTTACATTTGACTATAAATGATATGAAATAAATTGTGTGTTTTATACTTTATGGCATGCATACATTGATAAATTAGGTAGCGTTTTGTATCCCGACTTATCTACAAGACAAACCTGGCTAAGATCATGGGGATTAATTGCTTCAGAAGTGTGAAATGCAGCTTTTCCATTCTTTTCTGCACACTCAGTGAAGAAACAATGATTAATCACTGTTTAACTATTCTCCTGAGGATCTACAAGATTGCCAAAGCAGGACTTATCCTCATAAATCCAAAAAATACAGGTTTAGATTTGTTGCCAACAACTGAAAGTACATGAACTTAAACCCATTTGTTATCAGATTAAAATCACGTCAAGGTTTCAGAACCTCACTGGTTCACAATTCCCTTTTAATCGGTGACTTCAACAAGAAATTAGATTAGCACATAAGATATAACAAAAGCACATGTACTTACAAAAGCAATAATAAACCTATTTTTTAATTATAAAATATCCTCAGCCTAATAATATCAAACATACTACTGATATTGAACTGATAACCTCCTTAGTTACCTAACTAGTTCAATTTCTCTGTGCTCTTTATAAAAACTAAAATACATGTTATCAGATGAAAAATATTTTTAAATGGTTATTTCAAATGGAAAAATGACTACTTATTTCAAGAAATTTTATTCCTGACAGCTACAGCTGAAGGACAATTATGTGGATAAAATTATTTAGTTTTAGTTCCAATAGTACTAACAAAAATATTTTTAGTCTTTATAAGACTTTATCGGAGAAGGCAATGGCACCCCACTCCAGTACTCTCGCCTGGAAAATCCCATGGTCGGAGGAGCCTGGTAGGCTACAGTCCATGGGGTCGCTACAAGTCGAATATGACTGAGTGACTTCACTTTCACTTTTCACTTTCAGGCATTGGAGAAGGAAATGGCAACCCATTCCAGTGTTCTTGCCTGGAGAATCCCAGGGACGGGGGAGCCTGGTGGGCTGCCATCTATGGGGTCACACAGAGTCAGACACGACTGAAGTGACTTAGCAGCAGCATAAGACTTTATAAGACTAAAATGTAAAATTTCAAACTTAAAGTCTATACTGTAAATGATCCAAAAATATGTAACATTTGAACAGAAGTACATAAGAGAGGTTTCATATATATTCCAAGTAATTTAGGCTTTCAAGAATATCTTCAGTCAATACTCCCTATATACTGAAGAAATTAAGTAACTCCAGTCATTTGTAAAATTTTTAAAATATGCTTTTAACAACAGAAAACTTATTTAATTACAGTAATAAAATATTTGTATCATAATGGTCAAATCATTATAAATTAAAGAATTTTTAAAATCCCCTTTAAATGGATCAGCTGTTCACAGACTACAAAGTATTCTTAAACAGGAATAATCTAAAATAAAACCTTCAAACTTCTATGTAATATAGAAACATAGTCACCTCTCAACAATAAAGGACCCATTTTCAATTTGTCTAATTATATGTTCTGAAACTCCAATACTTTGGCCACCTGATGCAAAGAACTTACTTATTAGAAAAAACCCTGATGCTGGGAAAGATTGAAGGCAGGAGGAGAAGGGGACGACAGAGGATGAGATGGTTGGATGGTATCACCAACTCAGTGGAGGTGAGTTTGAGTAAACTCTGGGAGTTGGTGATGGACGGGGAGGCCTGGTGTGCTGCGGTCCATGGGGTTGCAAAGAGTCAGACACAACTGAGTGACTCAGCTGAACTGAACTGAACTATATGTTCATCTAACGTCTCCCTTCCAGTTCACGATGTTCCTTTCAAGTCTACCAGTTTCCAAAGAGACCAGAAGAACTGCAAGGAAGAGCAGGTCAAAGTGCTGGGTGAGTTCACCATTGCATGTGTCTTTGTAAAAGTGAATGAGGAGGAGAGAAAGCAAAGCAGATTCTGTATTTTCCACATTTCATTTTTATCTAGAGTTGGCAGTTTCTCCATTACCAAAAAGTGAGAGTTACGTCTGCTGATATGTGTACACAGAAAACCTAGAAAAATTCACAATGATCTTGGCAAAAAAAATAAAAAGAAAATTTGATTCTCCTTACATCATCCAATTTAAAAAGGAGAACATTATAAAATGACATATTTAAATGTTAGCGGAGTACCTGCCATAGAGTAAACAGTCAATAAATACTTATTGATCAGATGAACAGATGAATTCAAATTGGTTCTACTCCAAAGGCGGAGAAGGCAAAGGCACCCCACTCCAGTACTCTTCCCTGGAAAATCCCATGGACGGAGGAGCCTGGTAGGCTGCAGTCCATGGGGTCGCCAAGAGTCGGACACGACTGAGCGACTGAATGACTTCACTTTTCACTTTCATGCATTGGAGAAGGAAATCGCAGCCCACTCCAGTGTTCTTGCCTGCAGAATCCCAGGGATGGGGGAGCCTGGTGGCCTGCTGTCTATGGGATTGCACAGAGCTGGACACGACTGAAGCGACTTAGCAGCAGCAGCTACTCCAAAAGCTGATGACATTTCAGAGTTTATGAATAGAGCACTGTCCTTTCACCTTTTCCTGACACTCCCAAACTTCTTCACTTAACATTTTTTAATGCAATGAAAATATTGAAGAAAAACCATCCTTAAGTGTTACTCAAAATATGCCACTAACATAAAACCTCACAGAGACAATAACTGTTTTGCTTAACCTAGAAAAACTATTAGGACAGACTTGGAGGTTGGGGAATGGCCTTCACTAATGGTTTGCAAAGGAACACAAGTGTGTCAGAATGAGATAGCTGGGATTTTTAAAAAACAAACCTGTACTTATAATGGGAAAGTCACTGCAGCCGGCTTAAGTCAACAACCTGAACAGAGAAGCAAAGTCATAGACAACAAAATGGCAGCCTACCGGAAAAATGCACATGAGACACCCAAGGAAGGAGACGACAAGGGAAACAGCGTCAAATAATAAAGTCATGTAACAGGGACTCTGCAAGGAAGACAGCGGAGCAGTCTGTGACATACCACAGAAAGGAGCGCTCCCTGAAGACCCTCCTCAGAGGCATTAGCCATGGAGCACTGGGTGGACACAGCACAAATAACACTTAATGTCACGTGTCAGGCCAGGATACAGTGTGGGCACGTACCAACGAAAAATGAGCGTGAACTTGCATTTTCGCTTAAAGGGAAATTCAATAAGATAAACCCTGCCTTCAGAAGGAACCAGAATAAAGCTATCAGAAGCTGAAGTCCCCTTATCTCTAATCAGTACTTCTGTAGTAGCTAGTGCTCCCATAGGGAACCAAGTACACTGAAGGTAAACCAGACACACCGACCCTCAGCGCACACGCCCGAGGAAGACAAGCAGACGTGTGCATATAAAGGAGAGACCACTCACAGGGTCTTCCAGTCGAGTGACCAAGGGACTGTTCCAGGTTTTTGGAAAAGGTAGGGTCAGTAAAGAATAGAAATTAGTTATTTAAACCCAAGAGGGATTCACTAAAGGTACTGTGAGAAAAAGCAAGCACAAGGTTAGTCAGTTTTTTGGTCTCACAATTGCAATTGACCCTTGAATAATTCAGGGGTTAATCTGAGTATAATTTACAGTTGGCTGTCTGTATCCAATATTGCTAGGCATCTGAGAATTCAACCAATCATGGACTGTGTACTACTATTTACTAATTTCTATTGAAAAACATCCATGTGCAGGTGGACCCATGCAGTTCCAATCTGCCTTGCTTAAGGGCCAGCTATAACTCTGCTGCCCTTCCCACCTGCTACCCTTCCTAACGTAAGCTGCACTGCACTGGAGAACAGCAAACGAGCCTCGGGAATCACGTCCCAAGACAGCACGAGCAGGTCCTACAGCCAGAGTGGAAGTAGCACTGCTCTTAAGAACCGGGCTCTTGAGCAAGAATGAGGAGGAAGACAGGACTTTCTGGGAGTTCGGTGGCGAAGAATCCAAGCTCCCAGAGCAGGGGCTGTGGATCTGGTCCCTGTCAGAGAACTAGACCCCACACGCCAAAACTAAGACCCAGTGCCGAATAGATAAACATGAATGTTAACTTAAAAAAAGAATGAGTAGGAAGAGCAACATTATTCTATTTCAGAAACAAAGGAGAGTGATCCCAGAGATCACATTTTACCAAGAAAAAAATGCTGGAACTCTCAAGCTATCACTGTATCCAGTATTTCTTGACCTGGGCTGAGGTGACTGGAAGAGATGTAAGGAACACAACAGACTCCTGACACTCACAGATGTTTGCATTCAGGCTTTCACCTGTGTTCAAGCGATCCAGAACATGAAGTGACTTATCATTTTCCTGGTAAGTGAATCTGAACCACAAGCTGCCTATGGCTAGTGTGAGAAAGTTCCGCTTCTGATCTTAATGTGACTGGTAGTTTTCTGGAACATACTCCAGAAATATCTACACATTTGAGAATTTTCAAAAGTTTCAAGACGTGAATCACTCATAAATCCATGTTGTATGTCTTTCTTACAGTAATATAATATTTTTAAGACACAAAATTCCTAAACTGGAAATGACCATTGATTTACATTGCCAAAATAAAAACCACAAAGGTGTAAGCTGAAAAGGAGAAGTCTAAGGCAGCTAGCCATGGCGAGCCACGACGCTTCTGGTGCATGACTAGCCGGAAGTGGGAGGCAGCCAGGATGAGCTGTGATGCTTGTGGTGCGTGACCATCCGGAAGTAACACAAAGCTCGAACACAGACTTCCACAGACGGAGCTATGCTGTGCATGCTTCCTGCCTTCCTGTTACTGAGGATAAACCACCCATGTGCCTATAGAAGGCTCATCTCTCCACACGTGTACCTCGCTTCAGCAATTCTCTACTATTTCCTGTATCACCAGTTCATTCCTCTCTAGGGCATTCTCAATACTGATGCATGCTGCTTCTCTCCTTCTAAAATAAAACATCCTCTCTTGATCAGCATCCCTCTTAAGCCGCCACTCATGTTTCTCCTCCCAGTCAACCCTGAAGCTACTCCATCCACCTTGACCTCACTCCACATTGACCCCACTCCACCTTGTATTTAAAACCACTACACTTTGAACCCACTCCAGTAAGACTTCTGTCCTCCACTGAAACTGCCCTTCTCAAAGTCACCATTGTCCTCCCACTGATGACTCCAACAATCAATTCACAGTTCACATGTGACCACACCTCAGCACCGTTTGTCACTGACAATCACCCCACTTCCTTGATACATTTGCATCACTTGGCTTCCTTGGCTGTCAGATACTCCGAAAGCCAGCGTCTTCCTCTTACCTAACTGGTTTTCTTCCCTCCCTCCTGCACTAATTCCTTTCCTCCAACAGCTTCATTTAAAGTGCCCCAAAGTGGAGGCCTTCAACCGTCTCTAGCTGTATCTACCAGGTTGCATCAGTATTAGACTTTTAAAGATACCATCTACAGCTGATGACTTTCAGGTGTTTTTTTTTTTCATCTTTCCCCTGAACTCTGGGACAGGATCTGTCTCCTTGACCTTTCCACTTGAATGTATAATAAACTTCTTCAACTTAGCATTTCCAGAACCAATCGCCTGACCTTCTCCCCCAAGTATGCTTCTCTTATAACCTCCCCCTTCATCATTAAATAAAACTCTTATTCAGACCAAAGACACAATTGAAGCCATTCTTCATATCTCAAATCTCAAAAGCCATAACTCAAATCCAATCCATCGATAAGTCCTGTTGTTCAAACCACAATGCTCTCTTACTTCCAACCTTCTACATGGACCCTCTGCTTCTGTCCCTGCTCCCGTTACAGCTGCTTCTCAACCTGGAAGCATATAATTCCTTTAAACTATAAATCAGATGTTGATACTTACTTTCCAATAGCTTCCAATCTCATTCAGTATAAAAGCCAAGTACATATCTCTAAAGGCCTAGACTCCCAGTCACTGCTCTCCTTTGATCCCTACTAGGCAACATTCAGAAAACTAAGATCATGGCATCCGGTCCCATCAATTCATGGCAAACAGATGGGGAAATAATGGAAACATTGACAGATTTAGTTTTGGGGAGCTCCAAAATCACTGCAGATGGTGACTGCAGCTATGAAATTAAAAGACACTTGCCATCCTAAAGGAAATAAGTCCTGAATATTCACTGGAAGGACTGATGCAGAAACTTCAATACTTTGGCCACCTGATATGAAGAACTGACTCATTTGAAAAGACCCTGATGTTGGGAAAGATTGAAGGCGGGAGGAGAAGGGGACGACAGAGGATGAGATGGTTGGATGGCATCACCGACTCAATGGACATGAGTTTGAGTAAGTTCGAGGAGTTGGTGATGGACTGGGAGGCCTGGCGTGCTGTAGTCTGTGGGGTCGCAAAGAGTCGGACATGACTGAGAAACTGAACTGAACTGAACTGCTCCTTGGAAGAAAAGTTATTACAAACCTACACAGCATATTAAAAAGCAGAAACATTACTTTGCCAACAAAGGTCCATCTAGTCAAGGCTATGGTTTTTCTTTTCTTTTCTTTTTAAATTTTATTTTTAAACCTTACATAATTGTATTAGTTTTGCCAAATATCAAAATGAATCCTTCACAGGTATACATGTGCTCCCCATCCTGAACCCTCCTCCCTCCTCCCTCCCCATACCATCCCTCTGGGTCGTCCCAGTGCACTAGCCCCAAGCATCCAGTATCGTGCATCAAACCTGGACTGGCATCTCGTTTCATACATGATATTTTACATGTTTCAATGCCATTCTCCCAAATCTTCCCACCCTCTCCCTCTCCCACAGAGTCCATAAGACTGTTCCATACATCAGCGTCACTTTTGCTGTCTCATACACAGGGTTATTGTTATCATCTTTCTAAATTCTATATATATGCATTAGTATACTGTATTGGTGCTTTTCCTTCTGGCTTACTTCACTCTGTATAATAGGCTCCAGTTTCATCCACCTCATTAGAACTGATTCAAATGTATTCTTTTTAAGGGCTGAGTAATACCTCATTGTGTATATGTACCATAGCTTTCTTATCCATTCATCTGCTGACGGACATCTAGGTTGCTTCCATGTCCTGGCTATTATAAACGGTGCTGCGATGAACATTGGGGTACACATGTCTCTTTCCCTTCTGGTTTCCTCAGTGTGTATCCCCAGCAGTGGGATTGCTGGGTCGTATGGCAGTTCTATTTCCAGTTTTTTAAGGAATCTCCACACTGTTCTCCATAGTGGCTGTACTAGTTTGCATTCCCACCAACAGTGTAAGAGGGTTCCCTTTCCTCCACACCCTCTCCAACATTTATTATTTGTAGACTTTTGGATCGCAGCCATTCTGACTGGTGTGAAATGGTACCTCATAGTGGTCTTGATTTGCATTTCTCTGATAATGAGTGATGTTGAGCATCTTTTCATGTGTTTGTTAGCCATCTGTATGTCTTCTTTGGAGAAATGTCTATTTAGTTCTTTGGCCCATTTTTTGATTGGGTCATTTATTTTTCTGGAGTTGAGCTGTAGGAGTTGCTTGTATATTTTTGAGATTAGTTGTTTGTCAGTTGCTTCATTTGCTATTATTTTCTCCCATTCTGAAGGCTGTCTTTTCACCTTGCTGATAGTTTCCTTTGATGTGCAGAAGCTTCTCCTAGAGGAGAACATAGGCAAAACACCCTCTGACATACATCACAGCAGGATCCTCTATGACCCACCTCCCAGAATATTGGAAATAAAAGCAAAAATAAACAAATGGGACCTAATTAACCTTAAAAGCTTCTGCACATCAAAGGCTATGGTTTTTCCAGAAGTCATGTATGGATGTGAGAGTTGGACCATAAAGAAAGCTGAGCACTGAAGAATTCATGCTTTTGAACTGTGGTGTTGGAGAAGACTCTTGAGAGCCCCTTGGATCTCTGCAAGGAGATCTAACCAGTCCATCCTAAAGGAGATCAGTCCTGGGTGTTCATTGAAAGGACTGATGCTGAAGCTGAAACTCCAATACTTTGGCCACTGGGTGTGAAGAGCTGACTCGTTGGAAAAGACTCTGATTGAAGGCAGGAGGAGAAGGGGACGACAGAGGATGAGATGGCTGGATGGCATCACTGACTCAATGGACATGAGTCTGAGTAAGCTCTGGGAGTTGGTGATGGACAGGGAAGCCTGGCGTGCTGTGGTTCATGGGGTCGCAAAGATTCGGACACAACTGAGCAACTGAACAGAACTGGACTCTCAAGTTGCTGCAGTCGCGCTGGCCACTCGGTTGATTCTTGGACACATCAGTAACACTCCTCCATCAGAGCCTGCGCAGCTCTGCCTGCACTGCTTGCCCCCTCATCTGCACTGAAGTGCCAGCTTCAGTGACTCCACTGCCACCTCCCAGGGGAGGCGCCCCTGACTGTCCATGTGATCTACACCAGTCTCCCTGTGAGGTTAACTCTCTATCCTCCTCTTCTGGCTCTGTTTTCCTTCACAGCCCCACTACCTAACCAGCTGCATGTTTTCATTATCTTACTTCTTATCAACCTCTCTACTCTAAAAAGCAAAATCATTAGCAATTTTTCTCTATTTCATTTTCACTGTGATATCTCTTAGAAAACTTTTCAATGAGTAGACTGGGTTCAAATCTTCAGGAAGAATAATAGATATTAGAAACAAACTGAGCAAAGTCTTCAAAGTTCTGAGGAAAATTATTTTATATCTAGAAACGTATACCCAGCAAATTTGTCAATCAAATGTGAGAACCAAACAAAAAACCCCAGTTTCTAATATGCATAATTCAGAAAATTTATCTTTTATCATTTAACTTTATGAAGATTTGTTTCAATTGTAATAATAGGACACAACAAACATTGAGTACTAACCCAGGAATATAATGAAAAGAAATCTGAGGACAATACTTCAACAAAAGGCCAAGGAAATTCTGGTCCATACTAAAAGAGAAGGTCTAGGTTAAGTGATGTTATTTCTTCAGCAAGAGAGTAGGTAACCTTACAAAAAAATTTATTTTATGATTTAAAATCATACATTTTAAAGCCTAAAAGTACAACTGCGGTGTTATCCATAAATGGAGACGCACAGACCGACTTCCTCTGAGCATTAAGCAGAAGGAATGGTAATTAGAAAGTCTGGTAAAAACAAAAAACACAAGCAGGAAAAAAAAAAAAAAGAGCCACAGTATAAATATGAAGCAAAATATAGTATGATTTTGAGAAAATGAAGAACAGTAGAAATTCTTTCTCCTGGAAAACAATTTCTACTGGTCAGTTAATCCGGGACAGGAAGCAGAATTAAGAGATACTCTGAACTGACGTATAATCACTGTATAAGAAATAATGGAGATAAATCATTTCTCTACAGTATTATTTTGCTGCAAGTCATTTATCAGTATCATATTCTAATTTTCAAATAAAATGGAAAATAACCTGTGTCAACAACATATGGAGAAACTGGAACCCTCATACATTGCTGGTGGGACTATAAAATGCGACAGCCCCTGTGTTAAACAATTTGGTGATTCCTCAGAAAAATAAATAAAGAATTACACCATTACTAAGCAATTATACTCCTAGGTATAGACCTAACAGAACTGGAAACAGGAGCTCAGATAAGAACATGTGCACATAAATTCTTGAGGCACTTTTCTCAAAAGCCAAAAAGCAGAAGAAAATCCTGTGAGGCTCCTCTGTCCATGGAATCTTCCAGGCAAGAATCCTGGAGTGGGGTGCCACTCCCTTCTCCCGGGGATTTCCCCAACCCCAGGATTGCACCTGAATCTCCTGCACTGTAGGCAGAGTCTTTACCGTCTGAACCACCAGGGAATCCAAGCATATTATAAATACAATGGACTATGACTCAGCTGTGGAAATGCATAAAATACTGGTGTACAGCTGTCATAAGCTGTAACACGGATGGACCCTGATATCAGCTTGCCAGGTGAAAGAAGTCACACATTAAAGACCACATACTGTACACAACTCCACTGAAGTGAATCAAGATGGATAAATCCTTAGAGACAAAATACAAACTGATGATGGACACCAGGTACTGGGAGGAGGTCAGAACGAGGAGAAGCTGATTAAAGAGAACGTCACCTCAGTCAGTCATTCTACAGTAAAGATGTTCTACTCTCAGATCAGCCTTCCTATTTTCATATGTCCACAGTCTTTAAAGATTTCCATAATTTTACTTCATACTGGAAGGCTGTTAGGATCAAATATTTATGATTTTAAAGCCTCTTAGGATCAAGTCTCGAGTTCACTAATCATGTAAGTTTCATGTCATTTTTCCCCTCCATTAAATTCAACTAAAAATTTTAAAACTCTGTTATATTTTTCAAATACTACATCAGTTCATGAATACAAGGTAGGGTTAGGGGTTTTTAGCTTGTTTCTTTTGTATATTAATTATTTGTTTCGCTCTACTAATATACCATTGACCTTAACATAACACAATAAAACTTAAGATATAGCATGTGACTTTTAACCTTGATGCACTCCTGTCCACTTGCTGAACATGCTTTGTCGCCTCTGTTTTTATATTAATTTTACAACCGCCAGGACCAGCGTGACACAGCTTACCCCATTTGCCTCTGAGGCTTAGAGCGAGATGTTTGTGTTCGAGTCTTCAGTCCATCTGGAGTTGACTCTGTGCATCATGTAAGACGGGAGGCCGAGGCCACTCCTCTGCCTGTGACTGCCCAATTTCCCCAACACTATTTACTGAACAGACTATCCTTTGCCCAATCAATATTCTTAGCTCCTTTGTCATAACTTAATATACCATCCAAGTGTGGTTTTATTTCTGTGTTCTCACTTCTTTTACACTAGTCTACATGGCCATTTTTATGCTAATACCATGCTGTTTAGATTATTATATCTTTGTAATAAAGTTTAAAATCATGAAGTGTGGTGCTTTCAGCTTTGTTCTTTCTCAAGAGTGCTCTATTTAGGGTATTTTGTGGATGCATACAAACTTTAGGATTGCTTTTCTACTTTGTGAAAAATGCCAGCTGACTCTGGATAAGAATTCACTGAATCTATATTGTTCTGGGTGCTATGAACATTTTAGCAACATAATTCTTCCCTTCCATCTGCAGAGAATATTTTTCCATTTCTTTGTGTATACTTCAGCTTATTTCATCAATGTCTTACAATCGTCAGTATCCATATCTTTCAACTCCTTGGTAAAATTTATTCCTGAGTTTTATTCTTTTTGATGCAACTGTAAATGGGACTTTATCCTTAATTTCTCTGATAGTTCCCCGTTGTTGTACTTCAGTTCCTAAGTTGTGTCCAGCCCTTTGTGACCCCATGGATCACATGGGGCAAAGGACAGTCTGTTCAGTAAATAGTATTGGGGAAATTGGGCATGCCAGGCTTCCCTGTGCTTCACTATCTAAGGAGTTTGCACAAACTCATGTCCACTGAGTTGGTGATGCCATCCAACCATCTCATCTCTCATGGTCTGTCACCCACTTCTCCTCATGTTCTTCATCTTTCCCAGCATCAGGGTCTTTTCCAAAGAGTCAGTTCTTCGCATCAGGTGGCCAAAGTATTGGAGCTTCAGCTTCAGCATCAGTCCTTCCAATGGATATTCAAGGTTAATTCCCTTTAGGATTGACTGGTTTGATCTTGCTGTTCAAGGGACTCTCAAGAGTCTTTTTTAACACCAACAGTTCAAAAGCATCAATTCTTCAACACCCAGGCTTTTTATAGTCCAATTTTCACATATGTACATGACTGTTGAAAAAAACACAGCTTTAACTAGATGGATCTTTGTCAGCAAAGTGATGTCTCTTTTTAATACAGTATCTAGGTTTGTCATAGCTTTTCTTCCAAGCAGCAAGCATCTTTTAATTTCACGGCTGTAGTCACCTTCAGCAGTGATTTTGGAGCCCAAGAAAATAACATCTGTCACTGTTTCCACTTTTTTTTCTATTTGCCACGAAGTGATGGGACCAGATGCCATGATCTTATTTTTTTAAATGTTGAGTTTTAAGCCAGCTTTTTCACCCTCCTCTCTCATCTTCATCAGGAGGCTCTTTAGTTCCTCTTTGCTTTCTGCCATTTGAGTGGTATCACCTGAATATTTGAGGTTGTTGATATTTCTCCTGCCAACCTTGATTCCAGCTTGTGATTCACCCAGCCTGGCATTTCACGTGATACACTGTGCATATTAAGTAAGTAAGGTGACGACATGCAGTTTTAACATACTCCTTTCCCAGTTTTGAACCAGTTCATTGTTCCAGGTAGTTCTAACTGATGTTGCTTGATCTGCATACAGGTTTCTCAGAAGACAGGTAAGGTGGTCTGGTATTACAATCTCTTTAAGCATTTTCCACAGTTTGTTGTGATCCACACAGTCAAAGGCTTTAAAGCAGTCAATGAAGCAGAAGTAGATGTTTTTCTGGAATTCCCTTGTTTTCTTCTATGACACACTGGATATTGGGCATTGATCTCTGGTTCCCCTGCCTTTTCTAAACCCAGCCTGTACATCCGGAAGTTCTCAGTTCACATACTGCTGGAACCTCAACTGAAATATTTGGGCATTACCTTCATAGCATGAGGAATGAGTGAGACTGTACAGCAGTTCTTAGTCTCTTCTTGCTTCTGTTAGGTCCTTGCCATTTCTATCCTTTTTTGTACCCATCTTTGCATGAAATGTTCCTTTGGTATGTCTAGTTTTCTTGAAGAGATCTCTAGTATTTCCCATTCTATTGTTTTCCTCTATTTCTTCACGCCATTTTCTTAAGAAAGCCTTCTTATCTCTGCTTGCTATTCTCTGAAACTCTGCATTCAGTTGGGTCTGTCTTTCCCTTCCTGCCTTGCCTTTCATCTCTCTTCTTTACTCAGCGATTAGTATCTGTAAAGCCTCCATCTGCCTTACTGCATTACTCTTTCTTTGGGATGGTTTTGTCACTGCTTCCTGTACAATGTCATGAACATCCATCCATAGCTCTTTAGGCACTGTGTCTACCAGATCTAACTTGTTGAATCTGCTCATCACCTCCACTGTATAACTATTAGTGTACAGAAATGCAACTGATTTTTGTATATTGATTTTGTATCCTGCAACTTTAGTGAACTTAGTAACAGGATTTTTTCTGGTGGTGTTTTCAACATATAATATTATACCTCTGACAATAAAAAGTTCTATTCCTTTCTGATCTGAATACTTTTTCTTATTCTTGATTTCTCTGGCTAGTATTTCCAGTATTATGTCAAACAAAATTGGTGAGGTTGTTCCTTTAATATGAGGAACACCATCTTTTTCTCATGGTTACGCATTACAAAAACAACTGTGATATACAGCCCAAGTAAAGAATACTCAGCTCCTTGGGGATGGGGGTAGCGGGGCGGGCAGGGGAGGCAGGAAGCTTGGGCATTCTTATCATCCACCTGATCTCAGGAAAAAGGCTTTTAGCTTTTCACTATTAAGTATGATGTTACCTATGGTTGTTCGTATGTGGTCTTTACTGTGTTTAATAAGTTGCCACTATGTCCTGTTTCTTGAGAGCTTATACCATGAATGGATGCTGAATTCTGTCAGATGCTCCTTCTGCATCTACTGAGATGATCATATGATTTTCATCCTTCGTTTTATTAATGCAGTGTATCACAATGATTTCAGGATGCTGAACCACACTTACATCCCTGCAAAGACAGAAAAATCCCACTTGATGCGGTTGTATAATCTCCATGTACTATTGAATTTGGCTGAATACACTTTGTTGAGGATTTCTGCATCTGCATTCATCAGAGCTATTGGCTGGTAACTTTTTTGTAGTGTCCACACCTGGTTTTGGTCTCAGGGTAATGCTTACCTGATAAAACAGAAATGTGCCCTCCTCTTATGTTTTCTGCAAGAGTTTGAGATGGTTTGATGTTAATTCTACTTTGAACGTTTGGCAGAATTAATCAGTGAAGCCATCTGTGCCAGAACGTGGCTAGCACTTTTCTGATTCAATCTATCAGATTATTCAGATTCTCTCTTTCTTCAATATGATAGGTTGCATATTTCTAGAAACTCAACCACTTCTAATTTGTCCAATCTGTTGGTGAATAATTATTCATAGTAGCTTCTTATGAACTTCTGTATTTCAGTGCTGTTGTTTTCCCCACCTTGGTATATCCAGCTTAAGTCTTCTCTATTTCATCTTTAAAAACCAACAACAACAACTTCGTTTCACTGATATTATCTGTTGTTATTTTAATTTCTATTTATTTGTGTTCTTTGTTTTTCCCATTATTCAACTAATCCTTGACATGTAATTTGAGTGATTTATTTGGGCTTTCTATTCTTTTTCTTCTCTGTGTGCAGTTTTTTTTCCCATTGAATGAAATTGATTCTATAGGGTTCTATAAATTTTATTCTTCAAATTCTATAGTGCTCTACAATTTTCAAAAATTTTACACACGTGATTCACATACTTCTATAATATTCCTTTCCCCCTCCACCCCTCTGTTGCCCTTCCCCAGTTCCTTCTCCCAGCTGGTAAACACTAGTTGGTTCTCTAGAAGACTGCTTCGTTTTTGTCTCATTCATCGATTTGTTGTAGTTTTAGATCCCACGTGTAAGTGGTACTGTACAGTGTTTGTCTTTCTCTGACTCACTTTACTCAGAATAACGCCCTCCAAGTCCACCTATGTTGCTCCAGATGGAATATCTCACCACTGGCCAATGGCTGAGTAGCATCCCAGTGTGTGTGTTTGTACACAAAACATCTTCTTTCTCCACTCATCCGCTCACAGGCACTTAGGGCACTCCCGTGGACTGCACTCATAAGCAGTGCTGCCATCAGCAGTGGCTGCAAGCAGCTTTTTGATAGTGTCTGTATTTTCTCCAAATATGTGCCCAGGAGTGGGGCTGCTGGACCAAGTGGTAGTTCTTTTTTTTCATTTTTTGAGAAACTTCCAAACTGTTTTTCACAATGGTTGCACATATGTCCATTCTAATCAACAGGGTACAAGGGTTTTCTTTCTTTCCACATCCTTGCCAACGTTTGTTATTTGTGTTCTCTTCGACGACAGCCATTCTAACCAGAGTGTGAGGTGGTATTTCATCACCGAAGTATCACCACTGAGGTACTATCTCAAACAAACGCACATGCTTTGACTTGTATTTCCCTGATTATTAGTGATGCTGAGCATCTTTTCATGTGCCTACTGGTCATCTGCATTTCCTCTTTAGAAAAATGTATTCAGTTCATCTGCCCATTTTTTAATCACTTTTTTGGTACATTGAGTTAAATGAACTATTACACATGTTGGATATTAACCCCTTATTGGTCACATCATTTGCAAATCTCTTGTATTTTTCTTACATTGATGGCTTCCTTTGCTGTACAGAAACTTTAAATTTAATTAGGTCCTATTTGTGTATTGTTGTTTTTCTTTTTTTTGCTTTAGGAGATGAATCCAAAAACTACTGCTGTGATTTATTTCAGAGAGTGTTCCGATTCTAGGAGTTTATAATATCTGGTCTTACATTTAGGACTTTAGTCTATTTTTTAGTTTATTTTTCTTTCTTGTGTTAGAGAATACTACAATTTCATTCTTTGACATGTATCTGCCCAGTGTTCCCACACTACTTATTGAAGAGATTGTCTTTTCTCCATTGCGTATTTGTGCCTCCCTTGTCAGATTAATTGACCATAAGCATGTGGTTTATTTCTGGGCTCTCTATTATGTTCCACTGACATATGTATCTTTTTTCAATTATCGTAGCTTTGTAGTGTAGTCTGAAATCAGGATATGTGATTCCTCCAGCTCTTTTCTTCTATCTCAAATTTGCGTTATCTGTTTGAGGTCTTTGGTGTTTTCATGTCAAATTTTAATTTATTTATTCCAGTTCTGTGAAAAATGCCATTGATATCTTGATAGGAATTGCACTGAATATGGAGATTGCCTTAGTAATGGTCAGTCAGTTCAGTTCAGTGGCTCAGTCGTGTCTGACTCTTTGTGACCCCATGAATCACAGCACATCAGGCCTTCCTGTCTATCACCAACTCCCAGAGTTCACTCAAACTCATGTCCATCAAGTCGGTGATGACACCCAGCCATCTCATCCTCTGTCGTCCCCTTCTCCTCCTGCCCCCTATCCCTCCCAGCATCAGTGTCTTTTCCAATGAGTCAACTCTTCGCAAAAGGTGGCCAAAGTATTGGAGTTTCAGCCTGAGCATCAGTCCTTCCAATGAACACGCAGGACTGATCTCCTTTAGAATGGACTAGTTGGATCTCCTTGCAGTCCAAGCGATTCTCAAGACTCTTCTCCAACACCATAGTTCAAAAGCATCAATTATTCAGCACTCAGCTTTCTTGACAGTCCAACTCTCACATCCATACATGACCACAGGAAAAACTATAGCCTTGACTAGACAGACCTTTGTTGGCAAAGTAATATCTCGGCTTTTTAATATACTATCTAGGTTGGTCATAACTTTCCTTCCAAGGAGTAAGCATCTTTTAATTTCATGGCTGCAATCACCATCTGCAGTGATCTTGGAGCCCAAAAAAATAAAGTCTGACACTGTTTCCACTGTTTCCCCATCCATTTCCCATGAAGTAATGGGACCAGATGCCATGATCTTCGTTTTCTGAATGTTGAGCTTTAAGCCAACTTTTTCACTCTCCTCTTTCATGTTCATCAAGAGGCTTTTCTTTAGTTCTTCTTCACTTTCTGCCATAAGGGTGGTGTCATCTGCATATCTGAGGTTATTGATATTTCTCCCGGCAAACTTGATTCCAGCTTGTGCTTCTTCCAGCCCAGCATTTCTCATGATGTACTCTGCATAGAAGTTAAATAAGCAGGGTGACAATATACAGCCTTGACGTACTCCTTTTCCTATTTGGAACCAGTCTGTTGTTCCATGTCCAGTTCTAACTGTTGCTTCCTGACCTGCATATAGGTTTCTCAAGAGGCAGGTCAGGTGGTCTGGTATTCCCATCTCTTGAAGAATTTTTCACAGTTTATTGTGATCCACACAGTTAAAAGGCTTTGGCGTAGTCGATAAAGCAGAAATAGATGATTTTCTGGAACTCTCTTGCTTTTTCGATGATCCAGTGGATGTTGGCAATTTGATCTCTGGTTCCTCTGCCTTTTCTAAAACCAGCTTGAACATCTGGAAGTTCACAGTTCATGTATTGCTGAAGCCTGGCTTGGAGAATTTTGAGCATTACTTTACTAGCGTGTGAGATGAGTGCAATTGTGCAGTAGTTTGAGCATTCTTTGGCATTGCCTTTCTTTGGGACTGGAATGAAAACTGACCTTTTCCTGTCCTATGGCCACTGCTGAATTTTCCAAATTTACTGGCAGTTAGTAATGGTAGTAACAGTCAATTTAACAACATTAATTCTTCCAATTCAAAAATATATTTTCCCATCTGTTTGTGCTGTCGATTTCTTTCATTGGTATCTTACAGTTTTCTGAGTACAAGTTTTTTATCTCCTTACTGAGGTTTGTTCCTAAGTATTGTACTCTTTTTGATGAGATGGTAAATGGAACTGTTTCCTCAATCTCTCTCTCTGATAATTCATTGCTGGTGTATAGAAATGCAAGAGATTTCTATATATCAATTTTGTATCCTGCAATTTTACTGAATTCACTGATGAGCTCCAATGGTTTTCTGGTGGCATCTTTAGGATTTCCTATTATAGTATCATGTCACCTGCAAACAGTGACAGTCTTACTTCCTCCTTTCTAATATGGATTTGTTTTATTTCTTTTTCTTCTCTGATTGCTGAGGCTAGGACCTCCAAAACTGAGCTGAATAAAATTGAAGATAGTGGACACCCCGGAGATTTCCTTTCTTAATACAGGTGCTTATTGCTATAAACTTTCCTCTTAGAACTGCTTTAGCTTTTAATACATTGGATTGAGCATAATTTTTATCTTCTTTTTACTTTTCTGTATATACTAAACTTTCTAAAATATATATTACATTTTTAATTTTTGACTGTCTGTAATTTGTGAAAAGGATAAAAATGTTACATAAAATCAGAAGGAACACTAGATTAGACCACTTTGGGGGAAAACATATGTTATTCTAAGCTGATATAAAGGACTTAGAAGTTTGAAATATTTTAAAGCAAGAATGATGAGAGCATCTGCATGCACAATTTACAAAGATAGAATGAAAAAAATAGAACTTTTAAAAATTCACCTTACTATAAAGGAATGATTCTATTAAAGATTTTCTTCCATTTATACTTTGAAATATGACCACTGGTATCTGTGTTCTTACTGCAAAAGAACCAATAAGTGCTCCAATATTTTTCAGCAGTTTCACAGTTCTTTCCCCAAGTCATCTGATAACTTGAATCAAAAGAAATGAGAAGCACAGAGAAGACAGCAGAAAAGCAGCTGGACTGAAACAAAAAAACAAATTGCCTCATTCCATTTATTTTCCCTACAAGTCAGTCATAAAGTGATCTACACTAGGACTTTTTGAAATTGCAAAAGTGATCCATCATTGGATAGGGAAATAAATGTAATTATGGGTATCAGTATATATTAAATGAAGTATACAAAAAATGTAATAAAATAGAACACAGTATACATTCAAGGTAGCCAAGGCAGAATTGTTTCACCAACTTTTGTTAGCTTCATTTGTGCATTTATGCCTGAGGAATATGTCTCATAAATACAAAATTTATTTCTTACTAAGGGTTGTGGTAAAAAAAAAAAATGTGAATCCTACCTATTTGATATACCTTCAACTCTAAGTTCAATCATTCTAAATTTGCAACACCTTCAACAAACTTAATGAACATCAGAATGTAGGTAGGTAGGTAGGAAGGTAGGAACGAAAGAAAGAAAAAAGGTAAAGAAAAAGGAAAAGAGATAAGAATACAAAAAGTAAAGTCTTCAATAAGAAAAGGGCTGAAAGTATTCTGGTGTGAAAATATTTTAAAGCCCAATGCAAGTTTAATTAAGAAAGAAGGAAAACAATGAAGAAAAAGAAAAGACTGGAAGTTGGTGGGTCAATAGATAAATGGAAAGAAATTGTCAAGGAACTCTATGTTACAGGGTAACATTATTCCCTGACTGAGTCTGCAATCTAAACTCAGTATAAGTGTATAAACACATACATACACATATACACATACACGGAGAAGGAAATAGCAACCCATTCTAGTATTCTTGACTGGAGAATTCAATGGACAGGGGAGCCTGGTGCGCTACGGTCCGTGGGATCACAAAGAGTCGGACATGACTGAACACACAGCATATACACATACATACACATCAACACACATTTTCTGTACACAAATCTGTAAAACAGATTATGATAACTATCATAAGGGTATTATTATGAAATGAACATTTATCATTCCCCAAAACTAAATCTTAATTCCCAGCGTAATGGCATAGGAGTGAGTTCTCTGTGAGGTGATTAGGTCCTGAGGGTGGAGCCCTCATAAATGGGATTGGTGCCCTTATAAACAGAGACCGTAGACAACTCTTTTATTCTTCCACCGTGTAAAGACAGCAGGAAGACGCCCATCTATGAACGAGCATGTGGATCCTCACCAGACACAAAATTTACTAGCATCTTGATCTTAGACGTCCCAGTTTCCAAAACAGTGAAAAATAAATTTCTGTGATTTGTAAGTCACACAATCTATGGGATTTTTGTTATGGAAGCCAGACTAAGACAGATGTTAATAGCACTGAACTTAAAACGTACGTTTTGAAATTAACGTATACATACCTTTCAGGAAAACTTTATTGATCCACAAATCTAACTGACACTTGCAAATGCATGTTCCTGTTACGGCCCACAGACGATGGCAGGCTCTGTGCAACAGAATTCTCCAATAAAATCTTGGTTGGCCAATAGGAAGTAAACAGTCAAGAAACAGAGATCAGCTGAGCTCTGCCTCAGCTGAGCTTCAGGATAAACAGCAAATACCTAGAAGAATAAATAAATAAAATAGCTTCAAATATGCCTAGCCCTATGCAAAGGAGTCAAAGCCATCAATGCAAAAAGCTGAAAAAATTTATGCCATATTTTTGGCTCTTAGGAGACAAATGTTAGCTTAAACATTAATCACCCTTTCCATCATCTAAAATAGAAGAAAGAAACTCACTTTATAATACTCACAGCATTATAATACCAAAAAAAACCTAAAACACCTCAATATAAAATACATCACCTCTTATCACTTTGTTTCACTGACATGAAGTAAAAGTGTTCAAATAAGAAATGCACTACTCTAATACATAATAAAATAATAAGTATTAAAATTACATAAGCTAGAAAATGGAAATCTGACATTTTAAAACAAATGTGAAAAAACTCCACTGAAAACTAATTCCAAAGTACTAGTAAAATGTAAAATTAGAATACAGTTGTATCAGTGTGGCAAGTAAATATTATTTGTGAATTAAAAATTAACTTCCATAGCCTTTTTGCCTACAGAAAAACATTTATCACCTTTAGTAATATACTTTAATACACTTCCACAAATCCTATCTGACAGGGATACATCTCTACATAAAATTTTCAAGAATATCCACAAAATTTTTTAAATATCTATCTAAAGTAAAGAACCTCTAAAGGATAATAAATTATCAAACAATATGATCACTCTTTTCTAGATTTCATTCTGTAGTAGCTTATAGCTTATTGGTGACTCAGCATATGCACATAAAGATAATACTTAGGCAATAAAAAGTAAAATATAAATCAAAACCATGGAATTGAAAAGCATTATAACAGGTATATATGAAACTTCTGGGATCAAAAGAAATTACTTAAAACACATTTTAACATCATATGCTACTAAAACCAAATAACAAAGTATGATTTCTAAAGACTACAAATGAATGCAGCATTGATCACTACATAGATCTACAGAAACTGTTTCATGCTCCTGTAACTGAATATAATTCATGTTTTGTTTGCTTGTTAGATAAAGAGAATGATTTATTACATTCTGATGGAGCATTTCCTTATTTTAACTTTCAATCTTATCTGAAAAGTTACAAACAATATGTTTCTAAGTTATATAATCTATAAATGGAAAACACCCAGATAACAGCAACAGCGTCTTGGACAGAACTCCAGTCACATGGTTTTTCTGTATGGTTGAACTAAAAATTGCCGCACCACTGAAACAAAGCATGTCTCTATTTCTCACCTTTCTCTTGTAAAAATACAGACCATTTTTATATTATGGATGTCTCTTTAAAGACATTTGAGGATCTATCAATTATTCCAACATATGTGTATTTGATGAATGTACGTTTATGTAAAACTTAGTATAGACTGTCATACTACTGTGTCAACACTACTCAAGAGAATGATGGCTATTCCTTCAGAAAGTACGAGTGTAAACAAAGAAAAAGTAACATTATAATCAGTGTCCTCAAAAGTTGTGATTTGTTTTATTCCTAAATACTTATTTTACACTACAGTCAATTTTACACGTCCTATACTACTTGGGATTGTGGTTCACTTTCTTGTTCAGATAGGACGTGTCCATTAAAAGAGTTCACTGACATACCACCAAAGAAACCAAGAAGGAAGGACTGCAGGGAAGATCAGGAAGCAGGGATGGTTAGCTCACAGAAGCGTGTGTATTATGCCTAGACTTGTTCAGCAAGCCACAAGCAGGAGGAGTGTTTACCACAGTCTCACTGAAAGGATATACCAGTTTTTCTTCCAGTTATTCTCTATGGAATTGCATAAACATTGAGAAATCTAGAAATAGACATACACATGCACATATAAAAATTATTGTCAGTGTATAAGTTACTGCTGCCCTGGGACTGCAATAATTTATGTAACATCTGTTTTCATATTTTTCTAATTTTTTTCCTAATTAACATGCATATTTAATGCATAAATGCTCAGACCACCTCTTTTTTCTGCTGACTGTGCCTCTTTATTTTTGAAGTTGTGCACTCCTAGGGAGAATTCAGGATAGATGGAAACCAAAATCTTATTGAAAGCCCTAATTTCACAATGTAAACAACAGTACTAAACCAATTTTCAAGAAAACACTACAGCCTTACGAGTTTTCACAAGAACATTTCAATCTGCTAACAACAGTCCTACGGTAAATTAAGGTCAAAATACCAAAAAGTAACACAAAAGCACTATTTCAATAATATATTAATCTTCTTCATTCTTTTTTTCTAGCTTTTATAAGGACCCTCAAAAAAAAAAAAAACTTTTATAACTTCTATAGTTTCTTGTCTTGGTAAATTTTGGTAGCATTTTTAAAGTTTTATGCCTTAAGCAAATAACATAAATAAATACATCCCATTTATTTATCCCATAAATAAAAACATCCCATTTATTTATCCCATAAATAAAAACATCCCTTCCATTACAAGGGCAGAGCCTACATCTTAAAGCTGTCAGCAGAGACTTCAGCAGTCGGTCTCAAGCTTCAGTGTCTACAAAAATCTAAGAAGCTTCTTAAAATGGAGATCCCGAAGCAGACCATCCCAAAGATAAGGATACAGCAGCAAAGAGATGACTTCAAGAAGCTTTCTCAAAGGTATCAACCAGTAACAACTACTCTCCATTTTTCAGGCACACAATCTTCAAATTATTTGTTGAATATATATAATACTTCATCTAGTCCAATTAAACTGTACTCAACTTAATACAAAGATCTCAAATGTGTTTCTGAACCACTAGTATCAAGGTTCCTTTTCAACAGAAAGAGGAGTAATTAAACAAAAGCAGTTTTAACTATACATAAAATGTCTCTACCAAATTTGATTTTCCTTAACACAAATTTTAGTCTTAAACTAAATCACTTAGGAATTTCCATGTCAAAAGACATAGCAATGTTTAAGGGAGATGAATGGTCATAAAGGAAAATACTGTTGTATAAGTTAACTGACTAAACAAAATATGTTGTTGATAAGTAAAAAAAAAGTTAAAAGTATGTAAAAGTGCCTAATACAATAACAGTTATCCAAAAAAAAAAAAGTAAGAGTTTACATCTAACTCTCAGTGATACAAATGGATGCTAAGCATACACTGGCACCAAAGCAGCATCAAGACAGAAAACATCTGCTGTGCTTCCAGATGCCTCAGATCGCTTGGAAAGATTAAAGTAGGCCCATCTTCCTTCTGCAGGCACCTCCACTGTCACTAGGCAAGTGTACACTCCGTTCACTGTCCCAGCAACCCCATTAATCTGACGGACTGGAAGGGCTGCCTAAACAGCATTCCTGAAAGACTCTAAAAAATTCTAATACTCCAAACTTCCACCCAAGTTAATGGGAATAAAATTTTTTTAATTTTGAAGTTTGAAGATAGATGTTATTCTTTCAAGGTTTATGTATGAAGTATGAGCAGGTTAAAGTTTATTACATACTGTCTCCTTGTATTCATCTGAACCAAAGAAAACATCCACTCAGGCTTGTTTAACTACATGTATACCTGTGGTGGATTCATTTCGATATTTGGCAAAACTAATACAATATTGTAAAGTTTAAAAATAAAATAAAATTTAAAAAATAAAATAAAATAAAAACTCGAGCTGCAAAAAAATAAATAAATAAAAATAAAAATTATAATATTAAAAAATAAAAAAAAACTACATGATTTACATTAGGAAGTTGTTTGAAAACATACTTTAGTGACAATAATATCAATATTCTAACATTATTATTGATATTTATATGGAGTATCTCACTTAATGCCACCTTACCTGCAGCCATGAAATTAGAAGACAAATGCTTCTTGGCAAGAATGCTGTAACAAACCTAGGCAGTGTATTAAAAAGCAAAGATATCACTTTGCCAACAAAGGTCCATATAGTCAAGGCTATGGTCTTTCTAGTAGTCATGTACACATGTGATAGCTGGACAATAAAGAAGGCAGAGTGCCAAAGAACTGATGCCTTTGAACCATGCTGCTGGAGAAGACTCTTGAGAGTCCTATGGAAAGCAGGGATATCAAACCAGTCAATCTTAAAGGAAATCAACCCTGAATACTCTTTGGAAAGATTGATGCTGAAGCTGAAGCTCCAATACTTTGGCCACCTGATGCCACCAGCTGACTCACTGGAAAAGACCCTGATGCTGGGAAAGATTGGGGACAGGAGAAGAGGGTGTCAGAGAATGAGATGGTTGGATAGCATCACTGATTCAACAGACATGAACTTGGGCAAACTGTGGGAGATGGTGAGGGACAGGGAAACCTGGTGCAGTCCATGGTGCTGCAAAGAGTTGAACACGACTTGGCAACTGAACAACAAAACCCCCACCCTACCTTACACCAAAACAAACAAAAACAGTTAATAAGAACTTAAGGGAACTAACTTGTCCAAGACCTTATCACTAAGAAATCTGCACCCAGAGGCCACATGGTCTTAACCACAGTTTCATGCCACTACAATTCAAAGCAATTATATGTGTAATACGTAACTCCCCTTAGTTTCACAAATCTTTATATAGGCAATGATCCCTAAAGCACTGACACAATCTAAATCCGTTTCTTTGATTTTTATGGTAAATGAAATACTTCCAGGTTGTCCTAATTATAAAATGTATCTTCATTTCCAAAATCACTCTTCATCTTAGAGCTCTTATAATAGCATATGATGTTTCTGTTGTTTAGTTGCTAAGTCGTGTCTGACTCTTGCAGTCCCCTGGACTGTATATTTTCTCTCAGTCAGGCTCATTTTTCACAAATGGTACCAAGTTAGACCCCCACACAAACTTAAGCTCCAGGCAAAACAGACACCAATGGATGTATAATTAAAGAAGAGAAAACTTCTTATGATTTGAGTATTATACCTTCTTATTTTTCTCTTGATGGCAATGTAACCTCACTTCTTTGCATCCTGATCCATTTAGGGTCAAGCTTGGATATTAAGTTCAAATTAGCTTACAAATAAGAAACAGATCAGTCTCAATCACCCTAAATAAACCAAAAGAAGTTGAGTCATTTCTGAGAGTTGCTTTCTGAGAGGTCCGTTTCCATATCGGGAGACCAGTCTAAATCCCCAAGATGAGTTAGAAAATTCCCAGGACTGTGGTTACCATAAAAAAGAGGCAGATTCAACCTGACTCAAAAAGATGAAAAATTCACTTAAGCATATGTTAGTTTTTGTGCATTTCTTATGGCAGACATGAGGCATGGGACTTTTCAAAGTAGACATCCTTCACAGTACAATAAAGATACAAACATACTTTAAGTATTCCTCTTTTAAGTATGTTCCTGTAACTAAGATGAAAATAAATAAGATTTCTGAAGAAATTATTTTAGATTAAACAGAGTCCAACTTTAAGCATCATCCATAATTTTATTCTGTATTTTAAATTCTCAGTTCCAGACTTGTTAAATTATTTCACATTTCATTAACTACTCCTCCTTATGTTATTCCATTTGTTTCAGAGTTCCTTTTTCAATCTATTGCCTTTTTGTAACATCACCTGCCTGACACCTTTTATCCAATAAAAACTCTATTTTGTTCAAACTGCAGAGAGAAAAACTCAAACCATAGTTGATTGCACTGGAGGAAAACCTATGAAAAGTAGTCACTGTTCCAAGTTATTTCAGAATTCTGAGGAAGCTTTAGTTTTCAGAAAACAGAAGTGCACAAAACTAATTAAAACCAGAACAGAAAAGTTAGCTCTACAAAGGACTCAGTTATTTAACACATGTATTTTTTCTTCATTGTGGCTCAAGACTTTGTCATCACTTACTTTACTACCGAACTATTGTTCCTTTATTGGCCTCCCTGCCTATAAGCACCTTGTCAAAAAGAAATAAAAGAAACCTAAACTGGATCATGTTGCTACTGATTAGCAGTGTAGAAAAATACCCGAATCAATGACTGGGTGGTTAGTATTTTAGGGCTTCCCAGGTGGCACAGTGGGAAAGAACCTGCCTGTCGACGCAGGAGACAGGGGTCCATGCCTGAGTCAGGAAGATCACCTGGAGCAGAAGATGGCAACCCACCCCAATATCTTGCTGGGAGTATTTTATGGACAGAGGGGCCTGGCGTGCTACAGTCTTTATGGTCTCACAGAGCTGGACATGATCGAGCGACTGAGCACAGCACAGTGAGTACTGAGAAAGATAGTTCCAGGAGGAGGACAGAATGCTGACCACCGAGCTAGCACAGCAGCTACACAGATGGAGGAGCAGAGACAGACATGAGACAAACGGTGGCTTCCAGAAGCAGAGATGGAGGAAGGGAAAGGAGTGCAGCAGACTCCCCAGGTTCCCAACCCAGCAGGCAGGCAGATTATCTGTGCCATAAAAGGAAGTTTTAAAAATTTTAAGGTGAGAGGAGAAGAGATAAGAAAAAAGGCTGATTAAGAGTAAAAGCACAAACTACTGAATACTCATGACTTCACATACACGCCTACTTCAGAATCCTGCCTCCTGAAAAAGGGATGCTGAGGACCAAGTAAGTAACAAATGAGCAGTCTCAACTTTAATTCTGCTCACTTTTGTAATATTAAGCAAACTAACTTCACTGACTAAAACGAAATTTAGAAAACAGATCATGCCACTAATTCCTCATGTATTTGAGGTTTCATTTTATTTTAGAAAGGCTCCTCAGCTCTGGACACACCAGTTCAAGCCTAGAAATATCTCCAATTGATACTCTCTTTAACATTGTTGCCAAGGTGTGATCTCTATAATTCACATATCTCACTTTGAGCTACTTGTTGGTATAAATTATCCAGCTGAATTTTAAATTTTGTATTGTTACTTGTTTAGTGAGTTTGAAACTAATAGTTCAGCAAAACAGAGACAGAAAGATCACACATGTATCAATGTGATAGGCATTAATTTAAGATTAAACTTTCTAAACGACTAATTTCTAAATAGTTTTCAACAGGTTATCCCTGATAGACCATGCATACATATATACTGGGGAAACAAACATATTTTTAATGGCATTCCTTCTCAATTATCTCCAAATTAGTGTTCACGTTGGCCAAAAACACATCCTAAGCCTTATTAGTATAAATATACAACAAATACAGAAAACTCTCAGAATAAGTCTTCAAAAAGAAAATTATTATTCTAAGAATAAATGATAATAAAACTTATAGAAAATTCAGATCTATGGCCTATTTCACCCCACATCCAAAACTGACATAACCACTTGGAAAGAGTTCCAAAGAGATTATCCAAACACTTGTTCAAAGCAATTCCAGAATTTCCTTATGAAGAACTCGTCACTCTTGCCAGAAGGCTAGACTTGTTTCAGACCCCGGAGTTCTTCAGTCAGAACATGTTTAAAATGAGGGAGTACGTTTTAGATTTAAGCCACTTTTATAGCTGTTAAAACAAAGAAACACTACTGACTAGAAAACAGCTCACAAGGTAACAAGATTCAATCATGTACATATTATGTTATTAATATGTATAAATTACTTTTAGGAAACAGAGTTTAATTCTTAAATACGAGAATTTAAAAAAATAAATACTAAGTTTAAAAAATACTGTGGTGTATTTTTTTTTTAAACTACGAATCCTCTATTTGACCCTACAATCCCAGGGACGGGGGAGCCTGGTGGGCTGCCGTCTCTGGGGTCGCACAGAGTCGGACACGACTGAAGCGACTTAGCAGCAGCAGCTTAGTCTGTCTTGATTTCTACTGAACCAAGATTTGATGCCTAGAAACCACGTAACATAACTTTTTTCATTTGTAAGCTATGATACTCTGAGTTCAGCTTAGGCTTCCACCTGTCCCGAACATCCATCTATAGATTGATTCAGTTCTCTTCAGTACTAAGTTTACTTCTTATAAAAAATTTCTCACCAGAGCAAGAACTATTTGCAAAGCAGCTGAGCTGCATTTTCTAATGGACTGGACTTCCAAGCCTTCACACAATTAATATTGCCAGTGTGTCTGTATGAATGACTCACAAACTTGATTTTGTTTAATATTTAATTTATTTATTTGGCTGTGCCAGGTCTTCATTACGGCACTCGGGACTGTACTTGCAGCATGTGGGATCTAGTTTCCTGACCAGGGTTTGAACCCAGGTCCCCGCATTAGGACCACAGAGTCCCAGCCACTGGATCATCAGGGAAGTCCCTTGATTTTGTTTTAAAACAGTCAAGCTCTTAAAATATAAAAAATATTAGTTACATAATATCATACACTTCTACAAAACCATACAATCCAAACATACACGAGCAAACTTTAAGGAGAATTTACCTAAGAAAATCCCAGAGTTTTCAGGACTTCAAGTCTTAGCAGAAATGAATTATATGTACTAAAAATGTTTAGTTTAACCTGGCATTTTTATAGCAACTAGAATTCTGCTGTTGAGAATTTTCTGAACTTACAGCTCATTTTGATCATGCCAGGTTGCTTGGACACAGAAAACAGGAGCAAATATTTTTAAAAAGAAAAATGAGAGTCTTTCAGGAACCAGAAAATGTGATCAGATAGGAGAACAAAGTTCACCATACATGGAGGCTCATTTTATCAACTTGGGTGATTAAAGATCAGATGAGTGTGTATCATTTTGGGGAAGCACAACAGTAAACATTAACATGTACATAATAGCATGCGCGACTGCGGCAGACAAGTCTTGTGAGGTTTCTGCGATTCATGCAAACAAAGGGGAGGGGGGCTTTGTTAACATCCAATAATGCAATACGGGAATTGTGTTTACACCGCATATAATAATAGATGTTTTCATGATACTGAATAGACTTCTTCACACAAAGATGAAGATCATTCACCAAATTATTGTGACTACTGTATTATATCCTGAAAAATAATGATAAATCATACAAGCCTGCTCTGTAATTCCTGGTCCATTTATCTTGCTAGTCTCCCTCTTCTAAACTGTGATACACTAGAGCACAAGAAAAATGGATTTCTTATTTCATCACTGCCCTACTGTCCACCTCCCTGCCCGTTCCTCCATAAAGTCAATCATGTTTCTTAGTAGGATTTAATTTTCATCAAGTATTTTTATTTTTTTACTCAAATATTTGGTTACCTATGATAAATGAAGTATGAGACTATTATAGTAAGTATAACATCAGATAAAGGACTGACACAGCATTTTGGTAAGGAAAATCAGGATTAGTAATTATTAATTTATATGGAAATTTTTATTTCATAATTTTGAATATACAAATTAAAATAATTAGCATAAGAAATGTTTGGTTTACTGTAATTCAAGATGACAGAATTATATTCCTTCAGAAAAGTTAAATATAGCACTTTACAATACTAAAGCTTTATAAGGGTGCAGCTCACACATTTTAAAAACCTTGTTTAAATCACACATACACTTTTGACAAATGGGTAATTATTACAGTGACAAAAACAACAATAATGACAAAAAATAACCCCAAAGTACTATATCATATCATGGCCCCAGAGAAGGATCCCAGTGCACACCAACGGCTTCCGATAAAACAGGAAACTCCAACTCTGGCTAAACTGCACACAATGTAAGAAAGAGGAGAAAACTGAGAAGAAATGGCTTAATCAAATTCTCCTCCAACAGTTAATTTAATTTTACTGAGGAAAATGATTAACCATGCAAAAGCTGCTATAGTTATTAGATTAAAACCAAGTATTTTCCAGGATATCTTTTGGAAAGTAATGTACAGCTAATACTCCACAGAAATGATCCAAAAAATCAGGTAACTAATGATTTTAAAAGTAATCATTTTAAAAAATCATCTTTATTTTCAAGACAGTTAATAGAGTATTATTAGATTGAGGTTATTATAACCCATTAATACAAACTGCAAATTAACATCTCCTGTTCACTATGTAAAAACTCTGTGCTGCTGCTGCTGCTCAGTCGCTTCACTCGTGTCCGACTCCGCGCGACCCCACAGACAGCAGCCCACCAGGCTCCTCCGTCCCTGGAATTCTCCAGGCAAGAACACTGGAGTGGGTTGCCATTTCCTTCTCCAGTGCATGAAAGGAAAAGTGAAAGTGAAGTTACTCAGTCGTGTCCAACCCTCAGCAACCCCATGGACTGCAGCCTATCAGGCTCCTCTGTCCATGGGATTTTCCAGGCAAGAGTACTGGAGTGGAGTGCCATCGCCTTCTCCTCAAAACTCCGTAAACAGTAGTAAATAAAAATTGAATACAAACTTAGTCCATTTTAAGCTTTTACATAATGACTTATGGGGCTTTCAGCCTCCCTCCAACATGATGACCTTCACTATTACTTGCACATCCATATAAATCAGAAACTGCATTATCGATTTTCTGTACTCATCCTAGTTAATAACTCAATACACCTGGTACCTATGCTTTTTTTCCCCCGTATTTGAAACCTACAGATATCAGAGATTGTGAAGAGAAAGAAATCAAAATTGGGCTTAAAGGGAAAAAAAAGTAGAGTACATGTGCAAATTCAGAGCTGACCCTCTTACTCCCCAAATCCATTTCATTCTTGCTGATTTCTGAAGAGCTGTCATCAATCCACAACCTTCAGGATTCAAAACAAGGCCTATGTAATCAAGGAGCAAAGTGTCTACTCATTTCTTGAAGAACAGACTACAAATCTTTTTATGTATGAAGTGTTCTGGAGGTTTGCTGTCAGTAAAACACTCCATATCACACAACCCATTAGAAGCAAAACTATAGCATCGTTTCAGGAGACTCAGAAAAAAAAATTTGATAATACTCAACACCATTCATTTTTTTTTTTTTAATCCAAAACAAATTTTAACTAGAAAAACAAGAAAACTACCTTAAAGTGATGAAGTGAATGAAATGAATCTTTCAAAAATCCATAGCAAACATAATACACAATGATGACATTGGCATTTTCCTCACTCCAGCCTGTGAGGCAGGTAGAGCCTGTGGCATCTTTTCTACTAGAGAGACCTGAGACAGAGAGGAGTGGAGTGTGAGCCAGGACAAAAGAAACGTGGGCCTCCCACCACAGGCAGGGAGGAGAAGCTTGGCTGCTAGTTTCACAGGAGGCAGGGTCCCTTAGAGTCGGTCACTGAGTCCCTGCTCCAGGCCTGCCCTGCAGCAGCCAGAGGAGCCCACCCTGCTCTGTCTTCATAAAGGCCTTGTGGATAAGAGAGCACAGACTATCGAAATCCTCGCCTCCCTTTTTTTCTTTTCTTTTCTTTTTGTTCGGATGTTTTCCCAGGTCTCACTTATAACCAACAAAGGTCCATCTAGTCAAAGCTATGGTTTTTCCAGTAGTCATGTGTGGATATGAGAGTTAGATGGCACAGAAGGCTGAGCGCTCAAGACTTCATGCTTTTGAACTGTGGTGTTGGAGAAGACTCTTGAGAGTCCCTTGGACTGCAAGGAGATCAAACCAGTCCATCCTAAAGGAAATCAACCCTGAATATTCATTGGAAGGACTGATGCTGAAAATGCTCCAATATTTTGGCCACCTGATGAGAAGAGCTGACTCATCAGAAAAGACCCTGATGCCGGGAAAGACTGAAGGCAGGAGGAGAAGGGGAGGATAGAGGATGAGATGCTTGGATGGCATCACTAACTCAATGGACATGAGTTTGGGTAAACTCCGGGAGCTGGTGATGGACTGGGAGGCCTGGTGTGCTGCAGTCCATGGGGTCGCAAACAGTTGGACATGACTGAGCAACTGAACAACAGCACTTATACCAAAGGGAAAGAATCTTCATTAAAATCCGTATTTCTTTGAAAAATAAAACCACCACCATAGACTGCCAGGTCCCTGCCACCGTGCGGCCTGCAGAGGGATTTCTGCACTTATTCCTCACGTTTTGCTTTCTCGGCATTTTGCTTCCAACATCTGATTATCATGTGAAAATCTGGGAGGTTTCACTACTTGCTTCCAGAGGGTTCCTTCCCACTGTTTACAAACACCACAACATTTAAAAGGGCCAGTTCACCATACTTGTCACTTCCTATCACTGATTCTATTTCCAGTCCATGATGGATTTTGTTAAACTGCACTTATTTTACATTTTGCAAAGTTTTTCAAAGTATAGCAAAATACTAGCATTACTCCAACTTTTCAAAAATTTCTCATTTTGCTTATGGAACATTTTTCTTCAACGTTGTCTTTAGGAAAAGCACAAATCCTTTTTTATATAATTCCTGCCCTTTCTAAGTTACTGAAACTGTGCTCTTAAACTGCAAAGGTAATGTCCCTTCCCACGTCCTTATCGTCCCTGATGTCTCTGCAGCCCTAACATCTAAGATCTCCTTCCTAGCATTCTGACTTCTCTGTTTCTATCACTTTTTCCCCCAACAACCACTCTTCAGTTTCTGGCCCTTGTTCTGGTGCTGCTGCCTTTGAGCCTGTCCGGGCTCTCCAGGACGGCTCTCTCTGGTCCTCTAGGTTCCTCTCCGCCTTTGAGCCTGTCCGGGCTCTCCAGGATGGCTCTCTTTGGTCCTCTAGGTTTCTCTCCGCCTTTGAGCCTGTCCAGGGCTCTCCAGGACGGCTCTCTCTGGTCCTCTAGGTTCCTTTCCGCCTTTGAGCCTGTCCAGGGCTCTCCAGGACAGCTCTCTCTGGTCCTCTAGGTTCCTCTCCGCCTTTGAGCCTGTCCAGGGCTCTCCAGGACGGCTCTCTCTGGTCCTCTAGGTTCCTCCCCAGCTCACTCCCCTCCTCCCCGCCTGCTGCCCTGGCTGCTGTCCTGTTTGAGCAGTCTCATTCAGACCCCACGCCTCCAGGTACCCGCTTCTGTCTTCATGTCTTCAGTCCTTGCCTGGATCTCAAGAACCAGACCTAATTGGCATGCAGGTAGCCCCTGAAGTCGACACTGCCCGCTGGCTGGATGAGACCCCCGTGCTGCTCTGGACGGCCCCTGTGCCAGCAGATGACAGCGTGCACTGAAGGAGGAGCACCAATTCCACACTCTTGCAATCAGCACTCTTGACAACCTGAGCGTTAGTTCTCTCTAATGTTACTTGTACACCTCCACTTCATGTATTCCACCAAACATGTAGTCTTTACTCCTGAAGTTTCTTCTGTCTGGGTTTCCCTTTCCTTTGGCTAGAGAAAACGAGAGAGGACTGACAGATAATCAACACAACCTGAAAATGCAGCAGATAAAGACCATGAGTGAAAAAGAAGGACCAACAAAGATGCTCAGATGCCCAGCTTTTACAATGAGAGACATAAAGACACCACTCACTTAAATAAAGCTAGAGGCATTTGGGAGGGGAGTTAGAACTTACACTGTGAAGTGATTTGACATCTCAAAGTGGAAGGAGATACTAAACAGGCAGGTTGATGTGTAGATCTTCATTTCAGAAGACAGGTGTGGATTAGCAATGTTAGTCTCAGAATAACTAATAATTTATTTATAACTGTAATGAAAATTCAGGCCACAGGTTTGCTTTGAAAGCTAATATACATAAAGCTCAAAAAGACAGACTAGAATTATAAAAGCAGCAGCCTAAGACATGCTGTTAGAAATGAAGTAGAAACACAGGAGCTAGAAAACTGAAAAGGAACCAGCAGAAGAACGTGATTTTACAGTAGCAGAAAAGCACAGTTAGAAGGAGGCATGGTCTGCAATGTTACTGAGAGGAAAAGGAAGAAAGTAAGACAAGGATAAGAACAAAAACATCCCGTGAGACTTAGTAACACAGAGGTCATAAAGGCGGCCTTCGTTTTGACAACAGGGAAACCAGAAGGGAGCTGCTGGAGGAGAGAGAGTGGAAGGTGATGAAATGAAGGTGAACAGTTGCCAGGCAGAGGTAATGTCTTCAAAACACTTGGCTATGAAAGGGAAGAGAGGTATTAAAGAGTGATATATAATACACATAAATACACATGTAAATAAACAGAGTGCCTCTCAAGCCCTGGGAACAGCGCATTGTTTCATGTACTTTTATCTTTTCTCACATGGATACCTCTCAATGTAACATTCATTCCTACTAAGGTCAAAAATAGAGAGGAAGTCTCACTATGACCACTCTTACTTTTTTCCTGGACATATTAATAATTGAAATCAGAATAGAGAAAACCACTATAAACATAAAAAATAAGAATCAGAAAAGAAAAAACAAAACCTATTTGCAGATGACCTGATGCAGATAAGATGGAAAACCCTAGAAAATCAATGAAGAAATGAAAGAAACAAAATAATTCAGCAAGGGAGCAAGATATAAAATAAACATGCAAAAACCAGTAACACTCACATATACAAATAACATCAGATAGGATATCTAATGAATAAGAAAGCCCCATTTAAAATAGTAATAAATAATGTTAAATATACGAATAAATGGAAATGTTCAAAACTTACATGAACAAACACTCTTAAAGACACAGAAGTAGACCTAAATGATAGGGGATAGGGGGGAAAAAAATCTTGTCCCTGGCTGGTACATCCAACATCAACATGTCATAAATTTACAAATTAACTTGAGCTAGAGAATGTTATATTGAAGTTCAAATGGAAAAGAAAAATTCAGGAAAAGCACACACTGAAAAGAAACAGGCGGTGGCAACTCTCATCAAAATATACTACAAAGCCTCTGTACTTAAAACAGTGCGGTACAACTGAAGGGACAGACAGACCAGGGAAACAGAACACAAAGCCCCAAAATAGATTTAGCTATGATAAAGTGACACCTCGGAACACTAGCATTAAAGAGTGGGCTTCTAAACAAACGGACAGGCATTTGGGGAAACGAAAAAGATGACAAAAACTGGATCTGTTTCTCACACCATACACAAAAGTAAACTCTAAATAGATCAGAGATTTAAGTGTAGATAATGAAACCATACAAGCTGAGTATCTCCTATGACCTGAGAGTTATAAAAAGAAAACTCTTTCTAATGAGAACTAAAATACAAATATAAAACTTTTACATGACAAAAAGACCAGAAGCAAAATCAAAATAGAGATGACAAACCAGAAGAAAACATTTGTAGTATAACTCATTGAATAATGGTTAATATCACTACAAAGTGAAGTGAAGTTGCTCAGTCATGTCCGACTCTTTGCGATCCCATGGACTGTAGCCTATCAGCCTCCTCAGTTAATGGAATTTTCCAGGCAAGAGTACTGGAGTGGGTTGCCATTTCCTTCTCCATGGGATCTTCCCAACCCAGGGACTGAACCTGGGTCTCCCGCATTGCAGGCAGACACTTTACCATTTGAGCCACCAGGGAAGTCCATATCACTACAAACAACTTCCTAAAAAAGACCTATAGAGAGTGGTTCTTAAACAGATGCAAAGACATTCAGCTCCACTCATAATAAAATGAAACACAAATTAAATGTACACTGAGATATCATTTTTCATCTATCAGATTGAGAACAATCCCAAACTTTCACAGTATACTGTTGGCAAGGCTGTAGGAAAACAGGCTCCTACTGGAAATGCAAAGTGGTAAACACCAACCCAGCAAAGGAACTGTGCAAGTATCTAATTAAACTACAGGAGCATTTACACTTTGAATCAGTAAGCCCATTTCCAGGAATTTTCCTGAAGATAAACTCACAACAATGTGAAAATGCATATACACAAGTATATTCATCATAGCATTATCTGCAATTGCACAATACCAGAAATTACTTTAAAATACACATGTAAGAGACTGGTTGAATAAACCATGGTTCAGTTCAGTTCAGTTCAGTTCCGTTCAGTTGCTCGGTCATGTCCAACTCTTTGCGACCCCATGAATCGTAGCACACCAGGCGTCCCTGTCCATCACCAACTCCTGGAGTCCACCCAAACCCATGTCCATTGAGTCAGTGACGCCATCCAACCATCTCATCCTCTGTCGTCCCCTTCTCCTGCCCTCAATCTTTCCCAGCATCAGGGTCTTTTCCAATGAGTCAACTCTTCGCATGAGGTGACCAAAGTATTGGAGTTTCAGCTTCAACATCAGTCCTTCCAAAGAACACCCAGGACTGACCTCCTTTAGGATGGACTGCTTGGATCTCCTCGCAGTCCGAGTGAGTCTCAAGAGTCTTCTCCAACACCACAGTTCAAAAGCATCAATTCTTCAGCGCTCAGCTTTCTTTATAGTCCAACTCTCACATCCATACATGACCACAGGAAAAACCATAGCCTTGACTAATCGGACCTTTGTTGGCAAAGTAATGTTTCTGCTTTTTAATATGCTGTCTAGGTTGGTCATGACTTTCCTTCCAAGGATTAAGCGTCTTTTAATTTCATGGCTGCAGTCACCATCTGCAGTGATTTTGGAGCCCAGAAAAATAAAGTCAGCCACTGTTTCCCCATCTTTTTGCCATGAAGTGATGGAACCAGATGCCATGATCTTATTTTTCTAATGAAAACTAATGAAATGAATAAGGAATCTCTAAAACTGATATGATTTCCAAGAGATTGATAAATGAAAACAAGCAAATTACAGAAGAACATATATAGTATAATATACTTTTGATAACAAAGGGGAAATAAATAATGTAAGAAATATTACCTGCTTATCTGTATAAAAGGAAGGATGAACTAAAAAAACAAAAACAAAACCAGTAAAGTTGTTTACCTATAAAGGACTGAGTAAATGGGGGATATGGAAGGACTTTTTCAAACAATCTTATTTTTTGGAAAAGTCAATCATTTTCTACATATTCAAAAAATTAAATCAACAATGATGTGACGCTAAAAGAAAACTAAAATGAGTGAACTCAGCTATACTCACATTTAGGGGATAAAAAAGAAAGAAGTAATCCAAGTAATTAAGAACACGGCATCTGATTATATATACTCAGAACTGAGTGGGGTGAGGAGGAGAACGTCAAATGACTGGAACTGGCGAAGCTGCCAGTAAACATGCTCATTCTAACACCAAAATGAACCAACCATGAAACCATCTTAGATCGGTTACTGAGTTGCATGAAGAAGTTAGTGTATTAATACTGTTGGAAGCCAATGTTCTTGGTGTGAAAGGAGGAACGTGTAAATATGGAGAACTGGAAGACAAGAAAGAACCCTGTGGAAGAATTAGAGATACTGGTGTGAACTAAGATTTCTAAAATGTGTATATGTGTGTGTATCAGTATGGATGTCTGTATGTATTCCTGTATCAATGCAGATGTGTATATACACATACGCCCATGCTTTCTATGGGCATTCTCTCCTCTAAAAGGGCCTAAAGCCAAGACCCCACAGTGATGAGCACAGTCCACTAATACTATTATCCCACTAAAAGCGATCAGAGTTTCTCAGGGTAATGGCCAAGAGCTGCCAGGGCAGAATAGATCAGAGATAAGTCTGTGACAACTTGCTTTGCCAGAAAGCAAGAAAGCACTCAAAAATGTGATGGGGAAATGCCATGTACTTCTACTAAACCAAACTTGGACAACCTGAGCATCAAAATAAGTATTGAATTACAAACCACTGAAAAGAACAGACATCCATGAGCTCATACCAATAATAAATGACTGAATGAATAAGTAAGTGAACCAATCAATCAGAACGGTTTTCCTTACAGAAGAAGGATGTTACTGACTAGGAGGAGGGCTGAAATTGGTAAGTCAGCAGTTTACTACCAGTATAGAAAAAACTACACTAGGCAAGAATCCTCAACAGAAGCAAAATCTAGATGAAAATTTTGATAAGAAGCAGGATATTCACATGATTCTAAAGTGTTTCCCAACTCTGCTTATTATAGTTACAAGGAAAACAAAACAAAAACCTTGAACTTTATGGTGGAGAAATCTGGTAACATTCTGACTGATCACAGGTAACATTTCCAGTGTGCCCTCCATCTGTGACATCCCAAGGATACAACATCATTTCTCCAGTCTTCTGGTTGGAATGCAGAACCCAAATCTAATCATGAGGAAACGGCAGACAATCCAAATGAGGAGTGACAGACAGACAGACAAATGAAGGGTTGTATCACTCAAAAATGTTAACGTCATAAAAACAGGCTGTGGGACCATTTCAAATTACAGAAGGCAAAAGAGACAAAACAGCTAAACACAATGTCCGGTCCTAGATTGGATACTTACTGAACGGAAAAAAACTTATGTGAGGAATATTATGGTTTCACATGAGAAATTTGGAATATGGAAAACAGATTAGATATAAATATATTCAAGTTACTGAAGCTGAATATTGTACTATAGACATAGACAAGAACATCCCTATTAGGAATATACACTGACAGGCTTTCGGATATAAATGCAATCTTTGCTCCAAGTTCAGGGGGAAAAACTGTGTGCATGTGTCCACGTGTTTGAAGGGAGGAAGGGAAGAGATGCACCTAAGTGATAAATGAGGTCAAATGTTCACAGTGAACCTAGGTAAAGAGAACACTGTTCCTAAATTATCTGGTAAGCCACCATTTGCCATTTTTTCTACCATATTATTCCCATGGGAAGCTGAAGAGAGTGAGGCCTGGTGACGTGGACTTGTCAGGAGGTGAGCCCTCTCGCTCTCACCCCAAAGTCCAGCCCTGATCTCAACTATCGCAGTCTACTGCATCTGGGATGTTAACCCGGGGGCCCGAACGTTGAAGAATCTGCCTTCAGTGCAGGAGACCTGGGTTCAATCTCTGGGTCGGGAAGATCCCCTGGAGAAGGGAATGGCTACCCACTCCAGTATTCTTACCCGGGAAATCCCATGGACAGAGGAGCCTGGCAGGTCACAGAGTCAGACACGACTGAGCGACTAACACTTCAGCTCCAAGACTTCCAAGGTTGTTTGGTCTACCCTATCTCACCTCCTGCAGTTCTCTCCTACGATTCCTTCCTCTGTCCCCCTACCTTCTAACACCACAGTTGCTTCTTGCCTCAGGCTCTCCAGCACACAGTACAATGGCCGACTTTACTTCTCACAAACCCCCTTGGAAAATCGTTTAGCTGGAAATTCCTGCATTTCAGCTCTCATACATTTACTGGACTATACTTTACTTACTCCAGTAGGCACCTGGCTTACTCTCTAGTTAGGATTTCAGGAGCCATTCATTGAGCTGAAATACTGAACTTGTTTCATCTCTTGCTCATGGCTGCCTTCATTCTAGCAAATACTGAGAGTGCTCCCTGTCCTCCCTTCCACTTGCCCACCAAATCTGACTGGGATCTCGTCAACATTCACTTTCTAGAAGATGCTCTCAGTTTTTCCAGATATGGAATGTCTGCCATGCTTAGTCCCTTCATCAGACAAGGGCTGTAGCAGTATCATTCGCACAAGTAACAATAATGGAAAGTGTGTTTTTAATGGTGTAACCATCATGACAATTTCAAAAGTTGTCTTCATCTCTTATTTTGATTAAGAAAAATAAATACTGGAAAAAAGCCAGTGTGTGCATATGCTGAAAGATAAGAACGGTTGTGTTTTGTTTTGTTTTTAAAAAGAAAAAGGATGCCGGATGCTATGGTCAAGTACATTTGGAAAATGCTACACTGAATAAAGCTACACCAGGTTCTTAAGATTTTTTAATACAAATCACTATATGTTGTAATTCTCTTAAAGAGAAACAAAGAATACAGTGCTTTCTAAACGTACTTGACCACAGGCTTTTCTACTGAGAGCTTCACCTGGGAAAAACACATCACAGACTATATACTATGGAAACGCTGCTACAATGTTACTGGGAGAAAGCACCAGATTATCAGGACTTTATCAAGACTTGAGAACCAAAAGAAACCAACTGCTTAATACTAGCAGAGTCCTGTGAAGCTTCCCACCTACAATACAGAGGAGCTGCAGATCCTAACTGTAACTACTTAAAGATCAAAACCCTGGAGAGTTCTAGACCAAATACTTGCCTACTTCAGGGCCCCATGAAAATTCTTAGGTCAAGTTCCTATCATCTCCTCCAACCCCTAAACTGCCAATGACCAAATAACTCCAATCCCCCTCTTCACAATCACAACACACACATGCAGAGAAAAGGAGAGGTTTTGGCTGAGAAGCTTCTCAAATTTTAATGTGTATACAAATTAGCTGGTAATGTTGATCAAAATGCAGATTCTGATTCAGCAGGCATGGGTTTGGGCCCCCATATTCTGCATTTCCAGCAAGCTCGCAGGTAACACCAATGCTGTCAAACAAGGGACCTCACTCTGGCAGAGTTCTGGGCACCTTACAACAAAAAAGAGGCCCCTAACTTATAAGTATCCACTAGCTTTCCTTCAAACTGCCTTTCAAAAGTCAGATTCTCCCAGATGAAAACAATGAAGCTTTCAATCATCTATAAAAACTGAAACTGCGTACAATAAAAAGAAGATACTAAAATCATTATTATCTGCTAACAATTATTTTTCTTTAGAAATGGCAGCCTCCTGCATGTTGCCATAAAAGTGCATGTATTTATACAAAAATCACTTAGGTCTAAATCCTCATTCTACTTCTGTATGGAAATACCCACACCAATGACACAAAAATGCACTGAAGTCTGTGGAGGTCAGGAAAAGTCTCCACCATCAGCAACTCACAAGGCTACAAAGAGAAACTACTATTGCCAGGCCTCCACCCAAAAAAGGACGTATAGAGCCAGCATCTTTCTCAATGATTTACTGGAAGCAGCAGCTCATTTTAATAAAAGCATCCCAAAACATAAAATTGATTGAACCAACTGCTGTGGTGGGCATACACAACAGCTGATCAAAATCATTCAAGACTTTATTTTTATAGATCTTCTTCCAGGCTTTGAGAATTTTTTCCCATTCTATACTTTAACCTTGAAATTGAATACAGAAAAAAGAATTTGTAAATCTATAGAATAAAGTTTTAATCTAGAAAGTAAGTCAATTCATGACAATAATAAATAAGATCACATACAGCCTAATGCCCAAACCACTTTTCTAGGATGTACTTTGAGTAACAAAACTAAGAATTTAAACTGAGTCACTTTTTGTGTTGTTAAAAATTGTGTAGCCTTTCCTAGGGACGGCACTGCCACCATACCACATACATTACCCCTATTCCTTACAAAGGAAAACTTAGCACAATTAGAAATTATTTCTCTTTTTAACTGGATTTCTTGATATTAAACATTTTAAGATTTTATTTATCTAAAAAACAAAGACCTTTACCCTCTCATTGCATGTTAAATGATGCCTTTATTTGACTTTTGATAAGGTAATTTTATAGTATTTTTGTCCCAGTGAAGGACGAAGACAAGCCCGCTGTTTAGATTCCTCTGCTTTACGTTGTGTCTTTGATCACTAACAATGCTGCGTGAGCAGCCAACAGAAGGCTGACATTTCATAAAATATGCAGTGATAAAAACTAATACTGTAGCATCTGGGAGTGATATATAAAATGCAGAAATACACCTAATAACTGTGATCTTAAATTACAAGTTACTAAAAGCTAAATAAAAAGCATACCTAAGAATAAAAAAGTGGCAAGACTACAAAGGGGTTTTTTTTGTACTCCTTTTTCTAAAAACAAAGTTTAAAAAAAATTTAAGTCTATAACACTTTCCCTGCTATTCTATGCATAAAAGCCAGCTACCTTCTAAGAACAGGGTTTCCATACTATATACTTTTCAACAATTGAAGAATACATTACAAAATTATCATTGAAAGGGTTTGCAGAAAATGTGAAGGAAATTCCTTCTTCTTTAATACTTAAAAAATGTCAAAACTGATAATGGAAAAGCAATATATCACTTTGAAGCCATGATGTTAAAGAGCATCACCAAGGTAAGTTTTAAAACTATAATAATCTAAACGAACATGCTCCTAATGCCTGTACTAATCCAAATCTAAAGCCTAAGTTCCTGGTACACAACAGCAAAGTAAAGTGTGCTCAGATATGTTTAAATAATTTTAACTTTACTGCTAAACATTTGTTTATTAACAGTGGGAAGCAAGTAAGGTACTTAATAAAGAACATTCAAAAGCAATCATGTGAATTATCTTTACAGCATTTGGTTTAATATTCCACCTATATCCATCAAAATCACCACCCAGTAGAAGTGTTTTTTTTGTTTTGTTTTAACATATATGCTAAAGGGAAGTGAAAACATAAGAGCCATATTCAGCACTTTAAGAACTCTGAATTATACTTTAACTAAAGAAAATAGACAACAGTTAAGTATGTGGGAGGCAACTGTCCTTGTACTTATAATTAGCATCTGAATTTAGGGATTTCACTGCTTAATGCACACCCACCCGCCTGTTATTCTTATCATGGCCTTTTATGTCACTTAATGGAGATAAATACACTTTTCCCTCCTCATATTCACATCAACGCTGCTTAATTTTTTAAAGCTGTTATAATAGGTTAAACGGCAGTCTCAGCAGCACTCTTCACCTCCCGCTGGACAAAGAACGGCATTACGGGACTGAGAACAGGGAAGGCGTATTTACATTCACAATGTCCCTAACTGTAACATTTATGTAAATTACGATTTCACATTTGCAAATACCATAATTTTTCGTTTCACTGCATACTTTGCCATTCTTTCAACATTAACTTTCTATGGTTATTACAATCTCAAAAACCATACCTAGGAAACATGTGATGTTGTTCAAGCCATTGGAAGAAACATTTAAGTTAAAATGATAATGTGTCTAATAATGTATTTAACTTTAACCTTCTTCTTCTATAAAAGAGAACTTTAGTATATTAAATATAAACTTTTCATAGATATGCAATGATAAATTTACTGTAACTGTTTAAATGTCAAAAAAAACTGTGAATCATCCTTTCTGCTATTTTGCCTACTGAATTTAGACTTGAGCATATCAGTATTGGGTACATACAGAAGAAAACAACTGTTTTACCCTCTGAAAACCTGAGAGTAGTTTACTGTATCAAAATTCATGTTTAAAGTAAGAAAAATTATACATACCAATAACAGCAGAGGAAAAAAGAGGCAATTTTCAGGTTTTTCACTTGTCAAAAACATAGCAAACCACAGTCCTCAATCGTAATTAAGTACTGCTAAATTAGCTGCAGGATATTTCTCTCTCCCTTCTAGAATGGAAAGTCCATGAATACAGAGTCTTTACTTCTTTTGTTTAACCCATTATCAATATTTCTTGGGCAATCAATTAATATTTATGAAAATAATGAACAAGCAAATATCAATTTATCATCTGAGATTTGTAATGACTGATACTTAGTCCATAAGAGAGATCTAAGGAAACGGAACATGGTCCTTCATCTCTTCACACTTAAAATCTACGAATAATTAACAGTACAGAACCCAGGCCCAACTACAAACAAGCAACAGTGCAAAACACCGAACAAAAAGGGCCTTGTCACGGGTGACAAGTCAAAACAGGACTCGAGAGAGGGTGAGGTCAAGGTAAACCACATTTTTCAGAAAGATTTCACGGAGTGTGCAGGACATGAGCTCCAAGTTAGGAAGAAAGTACGCAAGCTTTAGAAGAGCATGTTTAGAAAAAATACGATGGACTCACAGGACAAAAGAAGAAGTGAGATGAGGAAGGCTATGCAAATCCAGGAAAGTTCTCAGTGTGTTGGGACCATTTTGACAGAAATGGGATATTTTTTTGTTACTCACTAGTGGAACACACGGAGAAGGCAATGGCACCCCACTCCAGTACTCTTGCCTGGAAAATCCCAAGGACGGAGGAGCCTGGAAGGCTGCAGTCCATGGGGTCGCTAAGAGTCAGACACGAACGAGCCACTTCACTTTCACTTTCCACTTTCATGCATTGGAGAGGGAAATGGCAACCCACTCCAGTGTTCTTGCCTGGAGAATCCCAGGGATGGGGGAGCCTGGTGGGCTGCCATCTATGGGGTCCCAGAGATGGACACAACTGAAGCGACTTAGCAGCAGCAGCAGCAGTAGCAGTGGAACACAAGGCTAAATAATGAGTTTAGGACAACTCCACAAAAGAACCTTGAAAATCAGGCTAGAATCAGTATTTTGTAAAACCCTATAAGAGAAAAGGGCTCAAGTGGTAAAGAATCCACCTGCCAAGGCAGAAGAAAGAAACGGCAATGTGTTCTACTATTCTCGCCTGAAAAATCCTATGGATACAGGAGCCTGCCGGGCTTCAGACCATGGGGTCACAAAATGTTGCAGCACATCCAGACAATAAGGGAAAATAATCTGACAAAGACTATATATATAACTGAACCACTTATACACCTGAAACTAACACAGCACTACACTACAATTTTTAAAAAATATGAAAATCAGGCTGGAGATTCCAAATTTCAACCTATAGACAGAGTGGGGTTATTAAATGTTCCTAAGCAGGAAAGCAATGACAAACCTAGACACTGTATTAAAAAGCAACAACATCACTCTGCCAACAAAGGTCTGTATAGGAAACGGATACCCACTCTAACATTCTTGCCTGGAAATTTCATGGATACAAGAGTCTGGTGGACCACAAAGAGTCAGACCCAACTGAGCAACTAACACTTTCACTTTCAGTCTTTCCAGTAGTCATGTACAGATGTGAAAGCCGGACCATGAAGAAGGCTGAGCACGGAAGAACTGATGCGTTTGAACTGTGGTGTTGGAGAAGACTCTTGAGAGTCCCTTGGACTGCAAGGAGATCCAACCAGTCCATTCTGAAGGAGATCAGTCCTGGGTGTTCACTGGAAGGACTGATGCTGAAGCTGAAGCTCCAATACAGCTGACGCACTGGAAAAGACCCTGATGCTGCCAAAGACTGAAAGCAGAAGAGGGAAACACAGAATGAGATGGCTGGATGGCATCACTGACCCAATGGACATGAACTTGGGCAAACTCCAGGAGATGGTGAGGGACAGGGAAGCCTGGCGTGCTGCTCAAAGTCGAACAGGACCTGGTGACTGAATATAACAACAAAGCAGAAGAACGACAGAATAAAAACGATACTTTAGGAAAATTAATCTGACAATATATGGGATGGATTTGAGGGCAGAAAGGATATCAAATACTTCAGGTACCAGCAGAGCAAAAACTTCTGAAGTATTTGAGGAATAAGGCTGTAAAGGAATAGATGAGGCTGGCTTTTAAGAATGGTAAGGATCTGACAGAAGCAAAACCCACTCAGACTATAAACTAATTAGATATGATGAGTAAGGGAGCGAATTCCTAAGTCTAAGAAAAAGATCCTAAAGATAATAGGAGGGAAACTAAGAATGGCTAAATTCTGCTGGGGCAAGAGGATGCGTTCTGTTCTTCCAAGCATCCAACATGTTGGGAAGCGAAGTATTCAAGACAGTAGGAAATGGAGTAGGAACATGAGGGTGTGGTGAGAGGCACAGAGCGGCAGATTTTACTGTTTGATTTTCTAACTTTTTATTTTGTATTGGAGTATAGGTGCTTAACAATGTTGTGTGAGCCTCAGGTGGACAGCAAAGTGACTCAGTCCTATCTACACATGTATCTACTCCTTTCCCACTTCGGTTGTTGCATAACATGGAGCAGGGTTTCCTGTGCTGCAGTGGGTCCTTGCTGGTTGCCTATTTTAAGCACAGCAGTGTGTGTATGTTGACCCCGAGCTCCAGAGTGTAGAGTGCGCTATGAGGGTGCAATAGCGCAGACCTGGAAAAGGAAGGGAGAGGACGAGTAAAAAGCGAAGGCAGAAGACTGAGCCACACTGTTTAACGAACTCTACAATATACCTGTGGAAGCCCACTAACATGAAAGGGGCTGACTGGCTTCCTGAGACACCTGAGTCCAGGAGACTCATGAAAGGACCAGTGTCCAAAGACAGAGAGCCCACAGACGCTTACCTAAGCAGCGCTGGAGAAAGGAAAGAGGAAACCATAATTTGTAAATTGTTTCTCTTTTTGTTTGAATAAGGAAGTATCAGAATATAAACTAAGTACCTGAGGAAACCATAAAATGTTTAAACACATTACTTCCTATTGTATTACTTCACTAAAAGAAAAGGCTAGGACATTTTTCTTTTAAAGTGTCCGAATTCTAGAATGCACATAAATGCCCACAGAGGACAAAAACAAAAACATACTCACCTATTCTTTACCTTCTATATGAACCACAGTACACCCCTCATTTCTTCATATCTATATTACTTCTTATTTATTTATTTCATTTTCTGAGGTTTAGGTAAGTTATCTGCATAGAGTACGTATTATGCTTTGATAATTACAAATTTCAATAAAATATTTCATTGAGAAAAAAATTTAACAGGTATTATACATATTTTTACAACAAGCACACACAACCTAATTTGTGTAAAGGTAGAGTTTACACAAGAACATAAAAGCAAAGAGAAACATAAGGAAAAGAGAAATTAAGACGTATCCTCCTCCCCCACTCAGAACACCACATGTAAATACTGACGTATAGTAAGGTTGTTAAAAGTTGTCTTCCAGAGTATACTTTATCTGAAGAACCCTGAGAAAATTTTAATTGTGACGAGATGTAGGGATCCCGATGGGCAGAGAGGAGCTCTCTGAGCTCTGATCCTCGCTGTGATACGTGGAGACATGCTCACTCGTCAGCCCAAGCAGCATTGCTCCGAGACGAGCACGTGAATGTGCGCAGGCCAGGGGGTGTCACGCTCGACTCGAAGATATTTGAGCTAATCAATAAGTCAAATATGTTCTTAAAAATGCTAACTGGTTGTTTCTGTGTGTTAGGCTTTCTGTACGCATATTAACGTACTTTTCCTGTATGATATAGTGAAGTCAGTGACGATAAATACATGTTGTGTCTGCCGCCTACATTTCTACCGACAGCAAACGGAGTGTAAAACTGGCATTGTAAACAGAAAAGAAAGAAATTAACTTTAGAGGTATGGAGCATGGGTTTTATGTATTAGGCATTACTTAAGTATCTAAACTCTGATGGATTCACTTTAAATTAAAGACTCAACTATCTATAAATTACCAAGTATCCAATATCTACTTAGCTTATTAAAATAAGATAAAGGATTAAAAATCATAAATTTGTCTTTTTTAGATTGTCCAAACAACAAATTAATCTCTTTGAATACAAAATTATATTCTGTGCTTTGGGAAAAATTCCAGATGACAAACTTAGTTGAAGAGTAGACAAAAATGGCAATTTGGTCTTTCAGTTCAGTTCAGTCACTCAGTCGTGTCCGACTCTTTGCGACCCCATGAATCGCAGCACGCCAGGCCTCCCTGTCCGTCACCAACTCCCGGAGTTCACTCAGACTTATGTCCATCGAGTCGGTGATGCCATCCAGCCATCTCATCCTCTGTCGTCCCCTTCTCCTCCTGCCCCCAATCCCTCCCAGCATCAGAGTCTTTTCATACATGATTGTTTTCTTCAATTAATGTAATTTAATCTACTAAAATTCACAAAAATGTGAAACAAAAATACTCAACTACTTACTTTATTAAAAAGGCAGCAGTACCAACAAAATTTGTTTCTAGAATATAAAACCACACCCTCTGAAAAAAATATCAGAAGCTATTTAAATGAATGCAATGCCCAGGGACCTCTTCGATATAAAACAAAATCTAAAGATGGGGAGTGGGCATTGAGGGGAGGGCCAGTCTTAATCCCTCCTCTCCATGCAGTAGTCTAAGGACAGCGTCACAAGCAACAACACAAATTCAGACACAACTTCCTGAAGTTGCCTTGCCACTAAACACTGAGGAACAGGAGTATGGCAGAATTCAAAGGCAAAAGACTAAAAGAGTGATGGAAGTCACCACACCACTACACACGCGGCTCCTTTATCTACAACAAATGGGCAAGAAAGAAACAACACACACTTCCTCCTTGCTGACTTCTGACAAGTCAGGAAAAGGATTCAGGACCGTGGTAAAAGTGTCAAAGGGAACCAGGACAGGGAACAGAAAAGGAAACAACTGAAACATAAATTTAAAAGAGAGGGAGGAAGAAAGTTGAGTTCGGGGTTTTATTTGTATGTTAAGTAATTCAACTGGCAGCTCAAATTGGATAACCCTATAAATTTAGTGGCCAAACTACAACATTCTAAGAGTTAAAAGACCTTGTAGGAGGCAAAACACTCACCAATCCCTCCAAAGAAGCCTATGTCTTAATCCCTTAGACCTGCTACTTCACAAGGCAAAAAGTCATTTGAAGAAATGATTACTGAGGAACCTTGAGCTGGAGAGATTATCCTAGATAATCCTAGTGAGCCGAATCTAATCACATGAGTCAAAAGGAAAGATGCAAGGAGAGGAAGGGTCAGAAAGGTATCAAGGAGGATTCCAATAGCTGTTGCTGGCTTTGAAACTGGGGGAGGGGGCCGTGAGCCAAGAAGTAGCTCTCAGAGAAGCTGAAAGGGCTCCTGGAGCACAGGAACAAGAGAATGGAGACCGAGGCCCTACAGTCACACGGGAGGGAGTTTTGCCAACAAACTCAAAGAAGAGGGAACAGATTCTCTGACCCTGATTTTAGGCTAGGGAGACACATACTGGACTTCTGAACTATACGACCATATAATTAAAAATGAGTGTTGTCTTAAAACAATAATTTTGCAATAATTTACCTGGGAACAATAAAAAACAAATACAGGGATGCTAAAAATAATTAAGGCAGGATACTAGGCATTCAGACTTAAACTGAAGAAAGTAGGGAAAACCACTAGACCATTCAGGTTATGACCTAAATCAAATCCCGTACCATTACACAGTGGAAGTGACAAATAGATTCAAGGGATTAGGTCTGATAGACAGAGTACCTGAAGAACTATGGACGGAGGTTAGAGACATTGTACAGGAGGCAGTGATCAAGACAATTCCCAAAAACAAGGAAATGCAATAAGGCAAAGTGGCTGTCTGAGCAGATCTTGCAAACAGCTGAGAAAAGAAGACAAGCTAAAGGCAAAGGATAAAAGGAAAGATACACCCATTTGAATGCAGAACTCCAAAAAATAGAAAGGAGAGACAAGAAAGCCTTCCTAAGTGATCAGTGCAAAGAAACAGAGGAAAATAATAGAACGGGAAAGACTAGAGATCTCTTCAAGAAAATCAGAAACACCAAGGGAACATTTCATGCAAAGATGGACACAATAAAGGACAGAAATGGTATGGACCTAACAGAAGCAGAAGATATTAAGAAGAGGTGGCAAGAATACACAGAAAGACAATACAAAGAGATCTTCCTGACCCAGATGACCACGATGGTGTGATCACTCACCTAGAGCCAGACGTCCTGGAATGTGAAGTCAGGTGGGCCTTAGCAAGCATCACCACAGACAAAGCTAGTGGGGGTGATAGAATTCCAGTTGAGCTATTGAAAATCCTAAAAGATGATGCTGGAAAGTACTGCACAAAATATGCCAGCAAATTGGGAAAATTCAGCAGTGGCTGCAAGACAGGAAAACGTCAGTTTTCATTCCAACCCCAAAGAAAGGCAATGCCAAAGAATGCCCAAACTACCGCACAATTGCACTCATCTCAAATGCTAGCAAAGTAATGATCAAAATTCTCCAAGCTAGGCTTCAACAGTGCATGAACCGGCAAGTTCCAGATGTTCAAGCTGGATTTAGAAGAGGCAGAGGAACCAGAGATCAAACTGCCAACATCCTTTGGATAATCGAGAAAGCAAGAGAGTTCCAGAAAAACATCTACTTCTGTTGTACTGACTGCCAAAGCCTTTCACAGTGTGGATCACAACAAAATGTGGAAAACTCTTAAAGAGATGGGAATACCATGCCACTTGACCTGCCTCCTGAGAAATCTGTACGCGGGTCAAGAAGCAACAGTTAGCACTGCACATGGATCAACAGACTGCTTCCAAATCAGGAAAGGAGTACATCAAGGTTGTATAGTGTTAACCAGCTTATTTAACTTATATGCAGAGTACATGAGAAACGCTGGGCTGGATGAAGCACAAGCTGGAATCAAGACTCCTGGAAGAAATATCAATAACCCCAGATATGCAGATGACACGACCCTTATGGCAGAAAGTAAAGAAGAACTAAAAAGAGGCTTTTGATGAAAGTGGAAGAGGAGAGTGAAAAAGTTGGCTTAAAGCTCAACATTCAGAAAACTAAGATCATGGCATCTGGTCCCATCACTTCATGGCCAACAGATGTGGTACAATGGAAACAGTGAGAGACATTACTTTTGGGGCTCCAAAATCACTGCAGATGGTGACTGCAGCCATGAAATTAAAAGACACTTGCTTCTTGGAAGAAAAGCTATGACTCAATCTAGACAGGTATTAAGAAGCAAAGACATTACTTTGCCAACAAAGGTCCATCTAGTCAAAGCTATGGTTTTTCCAGTGGTCATGTATGGATGTAAGAGTTGGACTATAAAGAAAGCTGGGCACTGAATAATTGATGCTTTTGAACTGTGGTGTTGGAGAAGACTCTTGAGAGTCCCTTGGACTGCAAGGAGATCCAACAAGTCCATCCTAAAGGATGTCAGTCCTGGGTGTTCATTGGAAGGACTGATGCTCAAGCTGAAACTCCAATACACTGGCCACCTGACGGGAAGAACTGACTCTTTGGAAAAGACCCTGATGCTGGGAAAAATTGAAGGCAGGAGGAGAAGGCGACAACAGAGGATGAGATGTTTAGATAGCATCACCGACTTGATGGACATGAATTTGAGCAAGCTCTGCGAGCTGGTGAAGGCAAGGAACTCTGGCATGCTACAGTCCATGTGGCTGCAGAGTCGACACGAATGAGCTACTGAACTGACTGAGTAGGCATCCATGGGCTTCCCAGGCAGTGCAATGGTAAGGAATCCGCAGGCCAATGTAAGAGACACAAGAGACGCAGATTTGATCCCTGGGTCAGGGGTCAGGAAGATCGCCTGGGGTAGGAAACCGTAACCCATTCCAGTATGCTTGTGTGCGAAGTTCCATGGACAGAGGAGCCTGGCAGGAAGAGTGACAGGGCCTCATACACACATGCATGCATGCACATGCGTATGCACACTCACACACAGAGCAGGACTTCAAAGGACTGTCTCAAACAAACTGGGCTTACGATTACCCACTGCAGAGCTAGCACCTACAAGCACAACTAACTCACCAATACATGTTTCTGAATAGAATTATTTTATCCAATAAAGAACTCAAACCTCTAGCTTATCAATGAAAATTTTTAATCCAAATCATATTTAGTTAACAAGTCTTAACTAATTTCCAGAAAAGAAACCCCACAAGAAGCTGCAAATAGTCATCAAGTACATTTATTTCCCAGGAAAATTAAAATGTCAATTCAAGTATTCAGTTCAGTCTAGTTGCTCAGTTGTGTCCAACTCTGTGACCCCATGGATTACAGAATGCTAGGCTTCCCTGTCCTTCACCAACTCCCAGAGTCTACTCAAACTCATGTCCATCGAGTTGGTGACGCCATCCAACCCTCTCATCCTCTGTCGTCCCCTCCTCCTTCTGCCTTCAATCTTTCCCAGCATCAGGGTCTTTTCCAATGAGTCAGTTTTTCGCATCAAATGGCCAAAGTGCTGGAGTTTCAGCTTCAGCATCAGTCCTTCCTAATGAATGAATATTCAAGACTGATTTCCTTTAGGACTGACTGGTTTGATCTCCCTGCTGTCCAAGGGACTCACAAGAGTCTTCTCCAACATCAAAGTTCAAAAGCACCAATTCATCGGTGCTCAGCTTTCTTTATAGTCCAACTCTCACATCCATACATGACCACTGGAAAACGAAATGCTTATAATTCATTTGGTAAAGAATCCGCATGCAATGCAGGAGACGTCGGTTCAATTCTTGGTTCAGGAAGATCCTCTGGAAAACGAATAGGCTACCCACTCCAGTATTCTGGGGCTTCCCTTGTGGCTCACCTGCAATGCAGAAGACCTAGATTTGATCTCTGGCTTGAAAAGATCCCCTGGAGAAGGGAAAGGCTACCCATTCCAGTATTCTGTCCTGGAGAATTCCATGAACTGTACAATCCTTGGGTTTGCAAAGAGTTGGACATGACTAAGTGACTTTCACCTTCATACCTGTGACACATTTCAAGTACTAACATCTGCTAATTTCTTTCATTCTGTATTATATCATATCTTTCTTTTTTCCTAATAAAAAATTTCCTGTCACTAATAACAGTTCACGATGAAATAAAACAGAGAAGGAAAGTTCCCTTTCCTCAGCATGTTAAAAATGATTCTATTAAAAAATGCACTAATTTAGCCATTTAGCCATTCTCTAATTTAGGTCAGAGAACATGTATCAGTGGAAGAGGTTAAGCGTTAGACTGAAACTTAGGCTCTACTTTAAGATGGGAAAAATAAATAAAAATGAAAAAACAAGAACAACAACAACAAAAAACGAATGCTCTTTATCATTGAGGAAAAGGAGCCAGAGGTCCAGAAAAAAACAGTATCTTCCCTTTCAACACAAGTTACTCCTAAAGAGATTTGCATTTTGTTAAGCTTGAAAGACTATTTCTGGAATAATCTACTTAAGAATAAAGTCATTGTGAAACTGAATATACATTTTTTAAACTCAATGTAATTGTCACTAAATTCAATTTAAAATTAAATATAAAATTACTAGACATTGTACATATCTCCCCCATAACATATTCTTTAAGGAGTAGCTTCCTTTTTGTACTCAGCATAGAAAAAGCGAAAGACAGTATAACTTATTCAGTTGTTGTCCACCTCTTTGCAACCTCATGGAGTATAGCCTGCCAGGCTCCTCTGTCCATGGAATTCTCCAGGCAAGAATACTTACAATCATTACTAATTTCTATTTCTGACATTAGACGACAAGAAAAAAAATTGTCAACTGAATTTTTCTCTTTTTAAATCTGCTGAGGTCCTCCAATATCTAGCAGAGAACCCGTTTCATATTAGGTACTCAGTAATCACAAGCATCACCAACTCAATGGACACGGGTTTGGGTGAACTCCAGGAGTTGGTGATGGACAGGTAGGCCTGGCATGCTGCGGTTCATGGGGTCGCAAAGAGTCAGACATGACTGAGCGACTGAACTGAACTGAACTGAATCACTGAATGAGTCAGTCTCTCTCAACTGTGATGGTTAATTTTATGTGTCAACTTGACTAGCCCAGATATTTCATTTAACATTATTCTATATGTTTCTGAAAAGGTATTTTTTAGATGAAAGGGAAAAATACACCCAACTGAATGCAGAGTTCAGAGAATAGCAAGGAGAGCTAAGAAAGCCTTGTTAAGTGAACAACACAAAGGAATAAATGAAAACAGATTGGGAAAGACTAGAGGTCTCTTCAAGGAAACTGGAGACACCAAGGGAACATTTCATGCAAAGATGGGTGCAATAAAGACCAGAAACAGCAAAGACCTAACAGACGAAGAAGAGTAAGAAAAGGTGGCGATAATCAACGGAAGAACTGTACAAAAAGCTCTTACTGACCCTGATAACAACATAGGTGTGATCACTCACAAAGACCCAGAAAACCTCAAGTGTGAAGTCAAGAGGGCCTTAGGAAGCAGGACTAGGGACATAGTTAGTGGAAGTGATATAATTCCAGCTGAGCTATTTCAAATCCTAAAAGATGATACTGTTAAAGTGCTGTACTCAATATGCCAGAAATATGTGGGAAACTCAGCAATGACCACTATCCTGGAAAAGGTCGATTTTCATTTCAATCCCAAAGAAGGGAAATGCTAAAGAATGTTCAAACTACCATACAACTGCACTCATTTCACATGATAGCAAGGTAATGTACACAATCCTTCAAGCTAGGCTTCAACAGTACATGAACAGAGAACTTCCAGATGTACAAGCTGGGTTTAAAAAGGCAGAGGAACCAGAGATCAAGTTGCCAACATCCACTGGATCACAAAGCAAGCAAGCAAATTCAAAAAAAAAAAAAAATCTACTTCTTCACTGACTATGTTAAAGCCTTTGACTATGTGGATCACAACAAACTGTGGAAAATGCTTAAAGAGATGGGAGTACGAGACTACCTTACCTGACTGCTAAGAAACCTGTATGCAGGTCAAGAAGCAACAGAACCAGACATAGAACGACGGACTGGTTCAAAATTGGGAAAGAAAACTGTCAAAGCTGTATATTGCCACTCTGCTTGTATATCATGCAAAACACCAGGCTGGATGACTCACAAGCTGGAATCACGACTGCCGGAAAAAATATCAATACCTAAGACATGCAGATGACACCACCCTTATGGCAGAAACTGAAGAAGAAATAAAGAGCCTCTTGATGAAAGTCAAAGAGGAGAGTGAAAAAGTTGGCTTAAAACTCAACATTCAAAAAACTAAGATCACAGCATCCGGTCCCATCACTTCATGGCAAACAAATGGAGAAAAAGTGGAAACAGTGAAAAATTTTATTTCCGTGGGTTCCAAAATCACTGTGGATAGTGACTGTGGCCACAAAATTAAAAGACGCTTGCTTCTTGGAAGAAAAGCTATGACAAACCTAGACAGCATTTTAAAAAGCAGAGACATCACTTTGCTGACAAAGGTCCATTTAGTCAAACATATGGTTTTTCCAGTAGTAACGTATCGATGTGAGAGATGGACCATAAAGAAGCCTGAGCACCAAAGAACTGATGCTTTCAAACTGTGGTGCTGGTGAAGACTCGTGAGAGTCCCTTGGACTGCAAGGAAGGACATCAAACCAGTCCATTCTAAAGGATATCAGTCCTAAATATTCATTACAAGGACGGATGCTAAAGCTGTAATACTTTGGCCACCTGATGTGAAGAGCTGACTGATTGGAAAAGACCCTGATGCTGGGAAAGACTGACGGCAGGAGAAGGGGATGGCAGAGGATGAGATGGCTGGATGCCATCACCAGCTCAATGGACAAAAGTTTGAGCAAGCTCCAGGAGATGGTGAAGGACAAGGAAAGCCTAAAGGCTGCAGTCTGTGAGGTCGCAAAGAGTCAAACAAGACTTAGTGACTGAACAACAAAAACAACATTTAAATCAACACACTAAGTGAAACAGAATTTATTTTGGAGACGTTGGTGATGGACAGCAGGGCCAGCATGCTGCAGTCCATGGGGTCGCAAATAGTTGAACTTGACTGAGCAACTGAACTGAACTGAACTGAAGTAAAACAGATTACCAGAATTAATATGGGTAGGCCTCATCAAACTGGCTGTAGTCCTTTATTTTAAAATAAAGGACTGATCTCCCGTGAAGAAGAGGAAATTCTGCCGGCAGACTGCCTTGGGACTTAAAATGTAACATCAGCTCTTGCTTGTTAGCAAACCCTGCAGATAATGGGTTTGTCAGTCGCCACAATTATGCAAGTCAATTTCTTAAAATCTCTTTCTATACACACACACACACGCACACACATAGCTCATTAGCTCTATTTCTCTAGGTAAATCTGACTAAAACATCAACCTTATCAATGAATTGGAGTTAGATCATAGCCGATTCCCCATCTCTAACCAAAGATAACTTTTTGAGTGTATATTTATAAAAAGAGCTGTCCAAAAATGAACCACAGTGGTATCTAAAGAAGGTTTCCTAACAATATTTCATAAAAAGGATGTTTTTACTGCAGGAGAGTCAATTTTGTTGTGCTAAGTTCAAGTGTGTTTAAACATACTTAGAAGGTTACTAAAGTGCTAACACAAATACCATTCTAAGACAGTCAATCTCTGTCTTGGGTTACATCAAATGCTACTCATGCAGAGAGGAGATACAGAACTTGCAGTGCGCATCCCACACTCTCTACTCCAGCAACAGCAGGTAGGCTTTCTCACATGGTAACTCTGGTTGACCAGTAATGGCTCCCTAAATTAGAGAATATTATGGAACTATCTTACGGCTAAGCAAGAACAAATACCATGAACTGATGTCTGCAATAAGCAAAGAAAAGGGGATACATGTAAGATATGTATCTGCCAACTCTACACTCTGGAGAATTCAACACTCTGCTGAGAGCCAAGTTACACAACTGGTCCTCCTCTGGACCGTGGCGGGGTTTATAACACAGGGGACGCATGTATGGAGGTGAGGAGTGAGGCTGAGCCCACACCACACCGTGACAGCAAAGTCAACACTTCCGTAGCATACCTTCTGACTTTTGCACTTCACAAAGTTAGAATTTTCTCATTAAATCAGGTGGCAAATTCCACGGACAGAGGAGACTGGAGGGCTACAGTCTATGGGGTCGCAAAGAGTTGGACATGACTGAGCACACACAAATCGATCACAGAAGGTAGATAATGTATTATCCATTGAAGAGAAAAATAATCCAGAACTAGCTATCTGAATTAAGGTGCATGTATGAGTGTTTAGTCACATCTGACTCTTTGAGATCCTATGGACTGCAGCCCACCAGGCTCCTCTGTCTATGGGATTCTCCAAGCAAGAATACTGGAGTGGGTTGCCATTTCCTTCTCCCAGGAATCTTCTGAATCCGGAGATCCTGCACTGGCAGGTGGATTCTTTACCCCTGAGCCACCTGGGAAGCCTCCAAAAGCAAACCAGCATCTGAATTAAGGCAACTAATTATGAGAGGGAATCTCAGATCTGGTCAAAATCTTCCAACCAAAATTTCCTCTTAAATCAGACCTCTTTTAGAATTTGGCTAATGTTAAAATTCCATGGCTGAGAAGGATAATACAATAAAAGAGAGCATTATAAAAATTAGAAGACAAAAAGAAGGAAAACATAATACCTAATATTAAGATAATTTAGTCATTACACCTTTTGAAGAATTCTGCAATTAAAAAAGAACAGGTGCTAGTCATCAAAAACTATTTGTCATTTGATTCCACCACAGTACCGGCCAAAAAATAAAACAAAACATTCATAATTTCCTCTTTAAAGCAAAAATCCGATGCTCTTTCATCAAACAAAAAAGAAATATTTTTAAATAAAATTTTTTCGCGAAGAAACAATTATCGGAGTTTCATTATTCCTATACCTAGGATAATGCAATCAATTAGGTATTAAGCCCCTACTACGTGAGATTCTCATAAAGAAACACAATAACTCCCATTAGGCACAGGATAGTCTGCCAGAAAACACAAAAACTCATAAATAATTCACACGTAAAACATTGGTTATATAATCCTACACTCACACTTTACCATTTCTATGCCTCTCTTTCATTTATTTACTTACACTGACAATTATTAAAAGTTAGTAGTGTGTAAATGAAATAACTATATGTAACAGTAAACTTTATGCATACATGGAGGGAATGGTTTAAAAAAACCCATCTAGAAAGACAGTTAAGGTCCTACCACTAAGGTATTCTTGAGGGAATTATTATTTTTGAGGACACCAGGGATCCCACCAACGCACGGTTACTTCTTTAAAGGGCCAAACCAATGCCCTTGGTCCAAGAGAATTGCCTTATACCATCAAAAGTACTCACGAGCTGCACTCTGAGCACCACAGACACTGTGAGCAGACGGTAGTGGTGCCGGACAGAGGAGGTCAGCGCACGCCTTCCAGAGCCCAAAAGCCTGTGCTTGTGTCCTGGCTGTGTGTTTCAGGAAACATTACCTCACGTCTTCTGCAGCTATGTTTTAGGAAAACTTACTGTACATGCTCTGCGTCTCAGCGACTTCATCTTGTACAGTGGGGACCTAACTCATAAAGTGGCTGGAGGATCAGATGTGAGAGTCTGCATAAAGTGCTCAGAACTAACAGGGCTGACGCTCAGCGAGCGCTCATCTGACGTTATATGCTCTCCACCCTCCGCCCTCCTCCTCCTATCACTACCAAGCCTTCTGTACTCTGGTCTTTCCAAAGCAATAAGGCCACCTTTGCAACATTTCTGGGCATCTGCTTCCCAGAGCATTTTTTTTCCCCTTACACAGTTTGCTGGAATATTTTATTTGTGGCTGGCTCTGACTTTATGTTAATTGTGCTTTTTGTTTCCTGCAAAAAATGCAGTGCCTTACTATTGCTGTATTTAGAATTGTAAATTTCAAAATCTATAAATAAAAAGTTAAAATAAATAATTTTACAGGAAGCTAGTCCTGATTATAAATGCAGACTAATGACTTCTCCCCCACAAAAAAAGAATAAAAAGAAATGATCTGAAATAGCCCCAAATCCACTGCTTGCAAATACTATTACATGGCATTACTTTTTTTTATTGCTTCAAAATCAGGTAGTATTAATTATTAAGTAAGATCACAATGACTTCGTTTGTACAGATTTGAGGTTTGTGATATAAAACTACAGCTATTTGGTGAACCGTATTTTAACATTTATATACTTCTTAGATTTCTGTTTTTCCAATACTACAATGGGCTTCCCTTGTGGCTCAGCTTGTAAAGAATCCACCTGCAATGCAGGAGACCTGGGTTCGATCCCTGGGTTGGGAAGATCCCCTGGAGAAGGGAAAGGCTGCCCACTCCAGTGTTCTGGCCTGGAGAATCCCATGGAGTGTATAGTCCATGGGGTCGCAAAGAGTCAGACACGACTGAGAGACTTCCACTTAATACTACAACTCACAACACCCTTTCACAGGCATTTTTTATCAGAAGATCAGAGCCAACTGAGTATGACCGGGAGGTGAGGGAGGTGGGGTCCTCAAATCTGACGTGGAGTCAGGCCAGGCAACTGGCCCTGGCGCTGGGTGTGATCATAGATACATCATCATGTTCAGATGATGCAATCCTCACAAATTCTTACTCTTAACTTCAGTATTTCATAGATGGAAAAAAAAAAAAAAGATTCAGAAAGACAAACTGACTTGTTGGTATCTGGCAGAGCTAGGACCAAACCCCCGTAAGTTTCCAATCTGCCCTAAGTTTTAAACCAGAATGAATGCTTGTATTGTGTAACATTAAAACCACATATTCTTAATATAAAGCCTATGTTCCTCATAGAAAGTAAATTAAAATTACAAATACTTTCTTCCACCTATTATTAATGGTTCCTTTAGACGCTACAAAAACTGTTAAGACATTAAATGAGATGAAGCAATTTCCGTTTCCTGTGGATATTCTGTAGTACTTGCAGACAGAAAAAATTAACCTTCTCTTCTTTTCCCAGTCAAGTGCACATGGTTACTTCTCCAAAGAGCTACGAGTAGGCTAACTAAATCTATTTTTTAACATAGATTCACAAATACTACTAATAACTCTATTTTGGATGTGTTTTCTGGCTAGAATAATTTTAACAAAACCGCCAAGAATTAATGGAACAGGAGAATGCTTCATTCACTCTGTCTATTCCTCTATCTCAACTTCTCAGGAAAAACCCAATTGTCAACTCTCTTAAGAGACGTTCTGGGGGCTATGCGTACCCTGCCATCACCAGAATCCACCTGCTTCTAAACACAATGAAACAAACCCAGGTACGGAAATATTCATAGTATCGTTAAATTGCCAAATGTGAAATTTGAGATGCCCTTTATAGCGAGCACAGATTTGTAAAAAAGAATTAATTCTCCAGAAAACTGCCACTTTGATGGCTTGGATTCTCAGTGTTCAACCCTAGAGCTGCATTATTGTAGACATCTAAATTTTACATTTAATCTGGAAATGCACATCATACAGTCCTCAGTGTTCATTCATCAGTCAGTCAACATTAATATCAGGCACCACCACCCTAGACAAAAATTTTTCTTATAAAGAAAGAGAGCCACTGACCTCGGGAAGTTTAGTTTGGTAGTGGTATTCACAGCAGCAGGCATAAACCTCCTCCTCCTCTGTGCGGCTGTAACTAATAGTCTTCCATATACAGACAGCAGCATTATAGATTTTTATTGAGAAAGTCTACTATGTGACTCTAGCCTCAAATGGATGACAAGTGATCTATTATTTACAAAGTATAACAGAAAGTTCATTCCATTGCCCACTTCCCAGATATTTCTTCTCTCACAGTTGAAACTCACTTAAAAGAGTTTGTACAAAAAAGGACCAATGTTTGGAACACTGCATAACTTACATTTTACATCTTGGAAGCACGGCCACATATTTGTACATGTGTGTAAAGTCACGATAGCACACGACCCAGATGCCCGTTTGTTTACCTTCAATGCCACTCTTAGGTTTCACCTGTTTCTGGTCTCCACTAGCCCACTGCAGCAGAGACTGCTGGACAGCTCTGCATGACCTGCACAGCTTGCATTACTTCTTTAACTGTTATTCAAAGACGGGAGGAGAAACGCAACGAATGGGAGTCAGCAACAAGGCGCTGAGTGCAACACGTTCTAATAGATGTCTACCCAGAACGTCACCCAAGAAAATTATCTCTAAAACCAAAAACACTTCCTTACAATAAAGGAGCATTTTTTTTTTTATGGTTTCACAGGGTAAGTATGATAGCACGCTATCAGAGTTGCAGAAGAATGGGCTTTTAAAACCTTCTTTGAAAGAACTTTATGCTTATAGAAAAGCTGCAAATACAGTAGTTTCTGTATGCTGCTCACCTCGGTTCCCCTCACGTTAAATCACATGTTAACTCCAGAGCAGTTATAAAACCATAAAATTAATACTGCTTCAACATTGCCAGATGATTCTCCTCTGTAAAGTTACTATTTTTCTCTTTGTAAGTATTAAACATCTTGGAGAGATACATTTATACTATGTAAATATTCTGTTTCCCCTCAAACTTTCCCCATTTTTGGTATCCATGAATGGATCCTGCCTGGAACAACTACTATTGTGGTATTTACCATGGTGATTTACTTTTTCTCATTCCTTCTACATTTATTAATTGTAATTCAGAAGAGAAGTTTTTAAACTATTTCAAACACCAAGGTCAAATATAAAGCCAAAAATACAAAAACAATAAATGTAGTGGACACCAGTAGCCCATCTTAAGTTAATGCCCTTAACTCACCGAATCAGATGTCAAGCAATTCCTTTTTGAAGGATCCGTGTTTGAGTAAGTTGGTAATGACATCTGTCAGCAGCTGTAGGGTTTTGTTTCATATAATTGTAAGCTCATTTTTTATCACAAGTAATGCATCACGATGCATATTTAAGGTTTTCCAAATAAAGAGTCTTGAGTAATCTATTTTGAAGTAGCTAATACCGCAGCACATTTGACACTAAGGGGTAAGCGTTCCTTGGAAACCAAAGCAACAGGACAGCACAATATTCTGCCCCTACAAACCAATCTCATTCTTCATGAAGCATAAAATTACTCTGGTAAAGAGACATCTCTCAAAACAGTGAATTCCAAAGCTCTGCTTTTCAAGACTATTATTCCTGTGACAGGACAAGGACCAACCACCATGAAAACATGACCTTCTTCACTTACTCTTTCACAAAAGGAACACCTGTCAATTTCACTCTAAGAGGCTGTAAGCTTATTTCTAAAAGTTTCCAGAAGATGCCCTATTTATCAAAACTTATTCTCCTTGTTTGTTCATTAAATACGGCAGTCTTACACTGAGATCAAAAAATGTCAACCAATTATTGTATAAAAGAAGTCCTCCTTTTTAATGCTGAAAGCTACTCAGAACACACAGATTATAACAGGCGACTGAATACACTACTGTTTATTCCCACATATATCTCACCCATTATAAGCGTACTTCTTATCATCTAGTTTTTCATACCAAAACCCCAGTAAACTGGCAACTAACAGAGTGGCTGACACATAACAAATACTCAAGTATTTTTTAGTGAGTAAGTTAGTGGTGAACAATTCATATACAATGTATAATTGATACACATCCATAATTCCTTCTGGACTACTTCCACTGCAAGCTGGAAGTTCAAACATATTTCTTCTTCTGCACATTCAGAAATCTATACATTTTAGTTATTTCATAGGAAAGACATGAAAATGACTTAGAATATAGTCTAAATGACATGGAAATATATCCTTGAAGTTTATCACCCCAAAACTGCATTATATTTGTAAAAGACAATGAATCATACTTTAAAGTGATTTACTTACACAATAGATATTTGGGTGATAAAAACAGATGAGAAAACAGGAAATCTCACACATATTCTTGATTTTACAAATTACTGTCATGATGAGTCCTGGAAACTGTTGCAGGATTATAGTGGTAGTATTTGTATGACTTCGTTTTTTGCTACAAATTTTAATTTATTAAACCACCACCACCACCCTTGGTCTAAAGCTCAGCCATGAACAAGATTTAAGAGTCTTAACTATTACATGGAACACTGGATAAGTTGTAGTGGTCATTTTCTTCTTCATATTCTTTGAAAATTAAAATTACTTTAATAGATAAGATTGCTAGCTTGTGCTTTAAAACATTATTCCTAAAACTGGAAATGTATTTTAGCCTAGAGTGGGAAGACGAAAGTTGGTGTGCACTGGTTAAGTCTATGTTTAGGAAAGAAAACTGCAGTCAGAGCTTCCTCTTTGCTCAGATCCCAATGGACTAGAGGGTAATTCTAACCAGCAGGGGGAGATGAGGAGGAGAGCAGTGGGACAAAGAGCAGGCGATAGGCAGGAAAAGCAGTTATAATTATAGCTGGGAACACAGAATTTGTTAAAGGAAGTCTACTGTATAATTATATTTGAGAATTTAGCAAGATGCCCAGAGGCTGACTCGCAGCTGTCAGGAACTGGTAACTCTCCTCGTGTTCATGCAGCGACCACGTCGGCTACTAAATCCACTACCTAGACTTGACATTTAGAGTAAAGAGACAGATCTTCGCAGGAGACTTCTGTTTTCTACAATGGATGAAGGCACCCATTTCAGCAAAACAACTCTCTCTCTTCACCTTCCTTCTCAGACCTAGCTCTCCTCTCTCTAGCCTCTCGCTCTCAGAGAACCAGATATTCTTATAGCAAAGCTATTATATCAATGCACATCTTTTCCCCGATTTCTGATCAGATCAAGAAGCAATGCAACTATAACCTAAATGCAAAATTCAACAGGCTCACAACAAATTCACTTCCCTCTCCTCTCTTGTTTGAAAACTGTCCTTCTCTTTTCACCCTATTCTTTCCATTGGCATCAGAATTTACTCAGTTAAGCATAAAAACTCAAGATTTACCTTTATTTTTTCCTCCCTGACCTCCTACCATTCAATTCATCAACTCCTATTAATTTCTGGTAAAATTCTACCATAATGGCACAGAATGTGACTTCACTTGGAAATATGGTGTTTACAGAGGTAATGAAGTTAAAATGAGATTATGAGGGTGGCCCTAATCCAACATGACTTGGATCTTTATAGAAAGAGGATATCTGGACATGGAGAGACTCTCAGAGGGGGAAGACCACATGGAGACATGGACGGGAAAGACATAAGCCAAGGAACATCAAGGACTATGGGCAAAAGCCAGAAGCTGGAAAAGGCAAAAAATAATTCTTCCCTAGAACATTCTGTTACACAAGCCGGTGGGGGTTCTTCTGTCCTTTTTCTTCTCTGTGCCAAGGATCAGACCAATGAAACTGTGAGCACCAGTCAGATATTTAGCAAATTTTCCGGCGGGCTATGAAGGGGATTCCTTGGCATGTTTTTCCCACTGCTTTTTCCTCCTGTCCTTCAGCTCTCTCCCGGGACTCAAGCCCGGCCAAAACTAATGAAACTCAGGTTCTGATGTCTCATTGCAAAAATTCATTGAGAGACAACAGGATAAGAGGTAGATTTGTTAGGATCCAGAAAGAAGTCACTTTTCAGGGTGTGAACCATTGCTGAGGGCAAGGGCTGGGGCCATGGTATTAGGCCTGACTAGGTTTTGTGAGGGGATATGAATGGGACACGACGGAGCGACTTCACTTTCACTTTTTACTTTCATGCATCGGAGAAGGAAATAGCAACCCACTCGTGTTCTTGCCTGGAGAATCCCAGGGACAGGGGAGCCTGATGGGCTGCCGTCTATGGGGTCGCACACAGTCGGATACGACTGAAGCGACTTAGCAGCAGAACATTCTTCTCATGTTCCCAGAGAGAACATGGCCCTGTCAACACATTGATTTTGGAATTCCATCCTCTAGAACTGAGTTAATAAATGGGTTTCAATCCACCTTGTTTTAGGTACTTTGTTACTGCAGCCAAGAAAATTAATGTAACATTCCCAAGTACTTCTGAACTCAGATATCCATAACTTTGTATCTCCAAACTTGCAAGTTATCTCTGGACAACACCCTACCCTCTTAGCTAGCTGTGACATACTCCTTTCCCAATTTGGAACCAGTATGCTGTTCCATGTCCAGTTCTAACTGTTGCTTTTTGACCTCCATACAGGTTTCACAGAAGGCAGGTCAGCTGGTCTGGTATTCCCATCTCTTGAAGAATTTTCCACAGTTTATTGTGATCCACACAAAGGTTTTGGCATAGTCAATGAAGCAGAAGTAGATGTTTTTCTGGAACTATCTTGCTTTTTCTATAATCCAATGGATGTTGGCAATTTGATCTCTGGTTCCTCCGCCTTTTCTAAATCCAGCTTGAACATCTAGAAGTTCATGGTTCACATACTATTGAAACCTGGCTTGGAGAATTCTGAGCATTTGGCTGGCGTGTGAGATGAGTGCAATTGTGCAGTAGTTTGAACATTCTTTGGCATTGCCTTTCTTTGGGATTTGAATGAAAACTGACCTTTTCCAGTCCTGTGGCCACTGCTGAGTTTTCCAAATTTGCTGGCATATTGAAGTGCAGCACTTTCACAACATCATCTTTCAGGGTTTGGAATAGCTCAACTGGAATTCCATCACCTCCACTAGCTTTGTTCGTAGTGATGCTTCCTAAGGCCCACTTGACTTCACATTCCAGGATGTCTGGCTCTAGGTGAGTGATCACACCATCGTGGTTATCTGGGTCGTGAAGATCTTTTTTGTATATTCTGTGTATTCTTGCCACCTCTTCTTAATATCTTCTGCTTCTGTTAGGTCTGTACCATTTCTGTCCTTTATTGAGCCCATCTTTGCACAAAATGGTCCCTTGGTATCTCCTATTTTCTTGAAGAAAATCTAGTCTTTCCCATTCTACTGTTTTCCTCTATTTCTTTGCACTGATCATTGAGGAAGGCTTTCTTATCTCTCCTTGCTATTCTTTGGAACTCTGCATTCAAATGGGTGTATCTTTGCTTTTCTCCTTTGCCTTTCACTTGTTTTCTCAGCTATTTGTAAGGCCTCCTCACACAGCCACTTTGCCTTTTTGCATTTCTTTTTCTTGGGGATGGTTTTGATCACCATCTCCTGTATAATATCACAAACCTCCGTCCATAGTTCTTCAGGCACTCTGTCTATCAGATCTACTCTCTTGAATCTATTTGTCACTTCCATTGTATATTCATAAGGGATTGATTTAGGTAGAATCCGCCTGCAATGCAGGAGATCCTGGTTCGATTCCTGGGTCGGGAAGATCTACTGGAGAAGGGATAGGCAACCCACTCCAGTATTCTTGGGCTTCCCTGTGACTCGGCTGGTGAAGAATCCACCTGCAATGTGGGAGACCTGGGTTCGATCCCTGGGTTGGGAAGATCCCTTGGAGAAGGGAAAGGCTACCCACTCCAGTATTCTGGCCTGGAGAATTTCGTGGATACAATCCACGGGGTCGCCAAGAGTCGGACACAACTGAGCGACTTTCACTTCACACTTCACTTAATGGCCTATTGGTTTTCCCTAGGTGTATCATATGGATCAATATTAATATTTTTCCATTATTATTTTTTATTGAGGTATATTTGATAAACAATATTGCATAAGTTTCAGATGCTCAACACAGTAACTTAATTTTTTTAATATTTTTATGTATTGCATTTATTACAATATTGCTTCTGTTTTTATGTTCTGGCTTTTTTGACCACGAGGCATACAGGATCTTAGCTCCAAGACCAGGGACTAAATCCTGCATTAGAAGGCGAAGTCTTAATCCCTAGACCACCAGGGTAATCCCAGTAACTTACAATTTTTAAAGGTTATACGCCATTTACAGTTATAAAATACTGGCTCTATTCCCTATGTTGTACAGTATATCCTTGTAGCTTATTTTATACACACTGATGTCAGTATTTACACCAACAAGACCATGATTAGTCTAGCTAACGTCCATCAGCACACAGTTACCAATGTTTTTCTTGTGCTGAGAACTCCTGAGATATACTCCCTTTGCAACTTTCAAACACACAATACAGTATTATTAACTATACAGGAACCATGCTATATCTAAAGAATTCTAAATTTCATTCAAATGTCTTTAGCTGTCTATAATTCATAAACATTTTTATTTAAAAATTGAACACTCAATAATGTAGCATATTTCAAATTTTTAAAAAGCAAGAATGAGTTTCCCAAAGCAGAAAAAATTGTTCACAAATATACACGCCTTTGGCAAGCATCACGGACTATAGACAGTCCAGTTCCCAAACGTGCAGCCCTGAGTTTACCTGTCATCAACCCAGCTGCCCAAACCTCAGCAACAGTCTGAGTAAGCTTCATAGCCAAGTGACACTGCAAACCATTAGACAATTAACTAACTGAGGAACTAGACATAAAGGAGAGGAGAGAAAAAACCTGAACTGCAAGAAACAAGAGTTTCATGTTTAAATCTGCTCCCCTAGTCTACACACTAGAAGTGGAGTGACATTACTCTGGGGTTAAAGGTTTCCTCTCTGGAGCTCTCTCTCTACCACTGACACATCTCCTCTAAGTGTAGGCCCTCATGGCACCATCTGATTTTTGAGAACTGCTAACAGAACCAAAAAGTTTCTGTAGCTTCAAGCTGTTCTCAAATGCTTTGTCCATTAATTTACTCATTTTCCATAAAAATTCCAAATCTTCCTCCCCACTACAATGAAGACCACTGGGCTGCAGGGTCAGCGTGAACATGAGATGTCCACTGTCAGATCAAGAGGAGGCCCTGAGTTTTATCCTACAGCTTAGAGCCCAAGAAGACTGAAAATGCTGGAGCTGAGACTCACACCCACGCCAGAAGCTCACAGCCCCTTTGACTCACTCTCAAAGCCTCAGGTCTGCCAGAGCGTCTACCACTGGGGAGGGGGAGATCTCCTGTGGCAATGAGCTTGGCATAAAAGACCGGTATTTTTGGAACAAGACAACCTAGGACCAAAGATTTTATTTTAAGCCACTGTAGAACTAACTCCTACTCCTCTTTGGGGGAAATACATTCAGGGACTACATACAAGTTTCCCAGCTACTCAAGATTAGGGAAAACTGGACTAAAGACCATCCTTTATAGATCTCTTCTATTCTTAAGTGGAGGACTTTCCTTTCTCATTCATCATCTTATCAACTTTTTAGTAGAATTATCATTCCTCCTTTCTCTATCTATATGGAAAAGTATAAAGCAATTTTAAAAATCAAGACATTACATTTATCTATCTTGTGAAAACAAATCATTACAAAAGAAGGTTCAAACTATATAAAAGTCTCAAATGTGAAATAAAAAATATACTTAAAAGTATAAAAAGCTTCCATACACTGTGTTAGAGATAGTTGCTCAGTCATGTCTGCCTCTCTGTGACCCCATGGACTGTAGCCCACTGGGCTCCTCTGTCCACGGGATTCCCCAGGCAAGAATACTGGAGTGGGTTGCCCTTTCCTTCTCCCATGGGATCCTCCCTAACCCAGAGATCGAACCTGGGTCTCCCACATTGCAGACAGATTCTTTGTTGTCTGAGCCACCAGAGAAGTCCCCCATACACTGTAGTACAGGGTATTTGTTATAGGCATTTCCTTAAACCAGTGCATTTCCTGTATAGTGAAGATAAATTATCCAGAATAAGGACAGAGCAATACAACATCACCTGACAATACATAAAATACAACAAAACCCGAGGACTCTAGCACTGTATCTTGTTATCATTATAAATGGGCAAAACAGGTAAAGTCTGTCAACAATCAAATCCAGAAAAAAACAGCTTCATCAGAATGACAAATACTTCCAGGTTTTAAAACATAACTCACTCTGACAGTAAAATCAACAAAGAATATTTTTACTCTGTTCTATAAGAATATAAAAATCAATGAAATGAAAATCAGTAAAATTAAAGAATACTTGAACCAGAAAGCTTGCTAGAATGACCACATGATCCAACAGTTCAATACCTACCTATACATGCATGTTTATTCACAGCAGCAGTGTTCACAAGAGCCAGAAGAGAGAAAGAGCCCAGATGTCCATCAGCCGATGAATGGATAAAGAAACTGCGGTGTACACACAATGAAGTGCTGTTCAACCACAGAAAGAAAGAAGTGCTAGATAAACGCTAAAATACAGATGAACCTTAAAAACACTATACTTAGCGAAAGAAGTCGGAAACAAAAGAACACTTATTGTACGATTCCATTTATATGAAATATCCAGAATCAGTAAACCATAGAGGCGGATTGGGTGTGGGGGTTGGGAGAATGGGGGAACTGGGAGCAACTGATTAATGGGTGCAGGTTTCCTTTGGGGTGATGAAAACGCTTCACAACTAGAGGTGTTGGGTTATACAACACCATCACAAGTACCAAATGCCACTGAACTATTCACTTCAAAACAGTTCATTTCATGTTATGTGACTCTCATCTGAATAACTGGTAAATAAATAAGCAGCATCCTTACCAGTAATAAGACAACAGGTACCACTTTCAGGATACACTGACCTTACCTCTGCAGTGTCCTTCCCAAGAATGCTTAACTGCAACCTGATCCTAAGAAAGCCTAAACTAAAAGCTGCTCAGTCGTGTCCGACTCTTTGTGACCCCACAGTCCACGGAATTCTCCAGGCCAAAACAAGCCCAAACTGAGAGAGAGTCTACATTGGCGATCAGTGCTCTTCCCAAGCCTCACGGTCACGAAAGACAAGGCAAGACTGAAGAATGCCCTATGACGCTCTGGGGAGGACTACAGAGACACGGCAATAAAACTCAGTATGAGCTCTGAGGCTGGGTCCCGAAACAAAAAGGAATTAGAGAGAAACTGGTGAAACCTGCATAAAATCAGTAATTTAGTTAACAGCACTATATCAATGTTCATTTCTTAGTTTTGGAAACTATACTCCTGCTAAGTCACTTCAGTTGTATCCAACTCTGTGCGACCCCATAGACGGCCGCCCACCAGGCTCCGCCGTCCCTGGGATTCTCCAGGCAAGAACGCTGGAGTGGGTTGCCATTTCCTTCTCCAATGCAGGAAAGTGAAAAGTGAAAGTGAAGTCGCTCAGTCGTGTCCAACCCTCAGCGACCCCATGGACTGCAGCCTTCCAGGCTCCTCCGTCCATGGGATTTGCCAGGCAAGAGTACTGGAGTGGGATGCCATTGCCTTCTCCAGGAAACTATACTATATGAGGTTATATAAAGTGTTTCCTGGAGGAGGGCATGGCAACCCACTCCAGTATTCTTGCCTGCAGAATCCCCATGGACAGAGGAGCCTGGCGGGCTGCAGTCCACGGGGTCACATGGAGTCAGACAGGACTGAGCAACTAAGCACAGCACAGCAAAATGTTTCCATTAGGAGAAACTGGGTGATAAGTACTATTTTTGTAACTCTTCTGAAAGTCTAAAATATTTCAAAATAAAAGGTAAAAGGGGACTAAGGAGACTTCCCTAGTGGTTCAATAGTTAAGACTGTACTTCCAGTGCAGCGGGCACAGGTTCAATTCCTATTGGAGGAAATACCCTGCATGCCATGAGGAGTGGTCAATAAATTACTAAATAAAAAGAAGGGAGGGAGAGAGAGAAGAGCCTCTTTTAGCAACCAACTTTAACTTCCTCCATGAACATCTACATTAGGAAAATGTTGAAATACATTAAATGAATTTAAAAATTGACGGCTTTTTCTAATGGTAAGACAATTCATAAAATTCCTATCTGCTTAACAAACACATTTATTTTGGTGGGAAGAAGTATATTTCTCAAACAATCAAATTGGAATAATTAAACTTAGGAAATATTACTCAGCCATTAAAAAGAATACATTTGAATCAGTTCTAATGAGGTGGATGAAACTGGAACCTATTATACAGAGTGAAGTAAGCCAGAAAGAAAAACACCAATACGGTATACTAACGCATATATATGGAATTTAGAAAGATGGTAACAATAACCCAGTGTACGAGACAGCAAAAGAGACACTGATGTATAGAACAGTCTTATGGACTCTGTGGGAGAGGGAGAGGGTGGGGAGATTTGGGAGAATGGCATTGAAACATGTATAATATCATGTATGAAACGAGTCACCAGTCCAGGTTCGATGCACGATACTGGATGCTTGGGGCTGGTGCACTGGGACGACCCAGAGGGAGGGAATGGGGAGGGAGGAGGGAAGAGGGTTCAGGATGGGGAGCACGGGTATACCTGTGGCGGATTCATTTCGATGTTTGGCAAAACTAATACAATATTGTAAAGTTTAAAAATAAAATTAAAAAAAAATAATACAAAAGAGTCTAAAACACACACACACAAAAAGAAATCAGGTTAAATAAAATTTCAACTAATACTGACATTCTAGACAGGAGAATTCAAAATTAAAACATTCAAAGTCAAAGGAGAATGCTAAAACATTGTTTTAATTCCTATAGGTCACAACTGCATTTTAAATGTAATATAGAAATGAAGAAAGCACGTTTATTTTAGCAGAATGATTTGAATACTAACAAATCAGTTTGATAATTTAATCAGATGTCATTTTACTTTAAATCTGTAACTGTCTCTTTAGATTCATTGCAACAAAAGATTAAAAGAAATTTTATATATAATTAATTTAAATCAGTTTGTCTGGACATAAAACTCTTAGCTGCCCAACCATTATGTAGGAGGCACCTTCCTATGAAAAATAATTCTATTGAAAATGTATACATTGACCAAAGAGATCAATTTTTTAAATGAAATGCACCAACATTTTCAAAGTTATTAATCATTTTACATCATGGCATTCAAATACTGTATTTACTATAGTACTAAAAGTCTAAGAAAACCATCTTCAGTAAATATGTAATTACTGAAGAGATACAGACATTTAAATAAGTAATCAAGATTCCAGAACCACACGCTCTCATAGCACTCAAAAGGAACCAACCCTACTGACGCCTTGCTTCCAGACTCCTAGCCTATGGAAACAGGAGATAATAAATGTCTACAATGCAGGCCATCCAACGTGTGGTACTTTGTTCTGGAAGGCCTAGGAAACAAATACAGCTAACAGGCAGCCAATAAAATAGTGTATCCCTGCATTCACACAACAGGCTTCAGCGGAAGAGCGTTCAGACCAAAGCCAGCCAGCTTTGCAGCCACTGCAGACTAGCACGCTCTCCTTGACACGGCGGCCACATCGTTGTCCACCAGAAGCTACCCAGCCCAGCCCCAGGGGCACGGCCACGCAGCCCTGCACCACAGCAGCAGCAAAGGCCCGCCCTCAGCCAGGCGGCAGACTCATCAGGAAGGAGGACCCCCATCACCTGGGTTCAAGCGACGGCTGCTTCAGGTTCTCGGAGCCTTTCTAACTCCTGGAACTAGAGACCTCTGAAGAAACCCCACCTGCTGCCTTGGCTCCTGCAGCAGAAAAGGTGACAATGCAAGCTAAAATGACGTGGAAACAGAAACCTCTGTTGGCAGCCAGACAGAAGATGCCATACAGAGTAAAAGCTAGAGGTTTGCTTTGTTACTTCCCTTAAAATCAAAATCACTTCCTATAATCTTAAAAGCAAGCCCTGTTCTTAGGTTTCCATGAAAGCCCTACTTCCCTTCCTGCTGTGCAAATATCTTTTAAACCTGAGCTAATTTCAGGCACCCCTTGCAAATACAATCCAAAGAAAAACAGAAATAAACACTCAAACCCAGACCCCACTCTCCGGGAGTTCATTCTAGTACGTGTCAAATACTTTTTTTAAAAAAATAGAAAGCATAGTTCTGTGTTGAATGCATTTTATATCCTCTCATAATTTTTTTTTTTACTAGAAAAGGATGAACTGGGATAGTTCAGTTATTATCAAACATACAGATATGTATATATCAACACACATACACACACACAACCACATTCGAGTAGGGAAACATTCAAGCAGCTGGACCCACAGTGCCGCTGAGGTGAAGCGTGCACTTGCCAGAGCAACACAATGATGGCTCCAAAAGGTCATGCAAGGGCAGCCACCCCCCTGGGAGTTAAAGGCTCCAGAGATCTGGCCTTCAGCCATCCTGGCTAGAAAGGGGTTTCTGACATCACAGAAAGTCAACTAACTGGAAACAAGTACAGATTTTTAGAACAAAAGACAGGAGAAGCAAGCATTAAGACCTAACAGGTCCTAACACATAACACTTGTAACAGGAGTAGTTCTAGGAAATGTGCATATATCATCTCATTTAAACTCAGCACAGTTCTATGAAGCAGGTAGGATCACCATCACCATTTTACAGATGAACAGACAGCAACACAAAGAGGGTGAGATATTGCCTGATGATATACAAATAGCAAGTAACCAAGCCATAATTTCAACCCTGCCTGCTCAAGTCTCTCTCTCCATTGCTATTCCACCTGTAAAGAAAATACAGACTATCTACATACATATATGTATCTTTTATAGAGAGGTAGAAAGGAGAACAGTAAAAACCTCCCAGCTGGTGCTGGGATGGGTGCTGCCAACTTCAGCCTCTGGGCCTTTCCTTGCACAGAGATGGCAGACCAGGCTACTCCCCACCCTGATGGCCATGCCCCTTCTTCAGCCGCACCCACACAAGTCAATCAGGAAGCGGCCAGGCCTGCAAAGCCCTCAGTCATCCCTCCTCCTCAGAGACTCCGCCTATCTGCTCTGCTCCTCCCCGTGCGGATTTCTAACCTTTAACTTGTTGCCTATTACCAGGTGTGTGATTAAAGCCTCTCCGCAACTCCAAGTTATTACCAATAATAAATACATATTCAGCAACTTTAAATATTGAATGTTTAGCTGTTTTACATAAAAACATAAATATACTTAAATAGGTTTCCATGGTTATTCTGTTAAAGCTCATTCATATAATCAGATAGTTCATGCATGTGTGTGCTACTATATGCTACCATATGTGTACTACTATACACACTACCATACACAGAAATATAAAACCCATGCTACCACCCTGCCCCTAAGTAGCTCAAAATCTAGTAGAAGAAAGTTAAGTTTAAAACAAATTACAAGTGCTCTTAGTAAATAGCTTAACAGCAAAGTAATAATCCAGAGGGGAATATCATGGGGTAGAGCTTCAAGATGAACAGTACAAGAAGTAAAGTGGATTAAAATGGGGTAAAAATATGTATCAATGAAAAAATGTATTAATGCAAAAAAAGTAAAAGAGAACAGGAAACAGAAGATTCCTAGCCAAGGAAAAGGCAAGAAATTCAAAATTATTAGATTGCAGGGGGCAAGAAGATCTGATGGCTAAGGAAATTACAACCTTTGTCATCTCTGGTATCAGAAACAGTTACAGTTCTTATTACAAAAGAAATTTTCAACCAAGAAAGTATATCAAAATTTTAGGGACAGAATTTTAAAACACACACACAAGATTCAGATTTACGAATCCTTGGGAAGCGAATATTCCCTGCCCTAAGAATTGCCTCTGTAGGAGAAGAGAGGGGAACTTTTCATAAGAACAATGTGATGAGATCTGGCATCAAGACTATTTTGATACTGTACACTATACATCCCTACTTTGAAATACCATGAGGCTCTAAAAATAAAATGTGAGGATCTTGGTGTTCATGTAGAAAAGTGCTATGATAATCTTATTTAAAAAAAAAAAAAGCAAAGTGAAGAATAATACATATCACATGAATATTCTAGCACTGGAAGTCCAAATAAGAGCAACATAGGGTTCAAACCAGTAAAGAAAGCTGAGCGCAGAAGAAATGATGCTTTCGAACTGTTGTGCTAGAGAGGACTCTTGAGAGTCCCTTGGACTGCAAGGAGATCCAACTAGTCAATCTTGAAGGAAATCAACCCTCAATATTCACTGGAAGGACTGATGCTGAAGCTGAAACTCCAATACTCTGGCCACCTGATGGGAAGAACTGACTCACTGGAAAAGACCCCAATGCTGGGAAAGATTGAAGGCGGGAGGAGAAGGGGATGACAGAGGATGAGATGGTTGGATGGCATCACTGACTCGATGAACATGACGTTTGAGGCACCTCCAGGAGTTGGGAAAGGACAGGGAAGCCTGGCATGCTGCAGTCCATGGGGTCACAAAGTCGGACACGACTGAGCGACTGAACTCAGAGCTCACGTATAGTAGTGTGTACATGTGTGTGCATGTCAGTCCCAATCTCCTAATTTATCTCTCCCTCCCATCCTCTCCCACTATTATCCCCTTTGGTAACCATTGTGCTGTGTTCAGTCTCTCGGCCATGTCTGACTCTTTGTGATCCCACAGACTGTAGCCCATCAGGCTCATCTGTCTGTGGAATTTTCCTGGCAAGACTACTGGAGTGGGTTGACATTTACTCCTCAAGGGGATCTTCCTGACCCAAGAATCAAACTGGCATCTTTTGCGTCTCTTGTACTGGCAGGTGGATTCTTTTCCACTGAGCCACCAGGAAGCTCTTGGTAACCATAAGACTGTTTTCTATGTCTGTGCATCTATTTCTGTTTTGTAAATAAATTCATTTGTATCATTTTTATATTTCAAAAACAATATACTAAAATTTTTAAAAAATGAAACTTAACCACACATAGCAAGGCAAGCCACTGACGACCAAGGGTCCAAAGAATTGTGAAGTATTAATCTGGGGGAAAGGACAAGTATAGGGATGATATATGTGACACTATCCTTAGGAAACATCACTAACATTTATTTAATAATGCAGTCTCCTCAGACTTTAGCTGGTCTACGTAATATTTATTATTGTTGCTCAATCACTAAGTCATATACAACTCATTGCGACCCCATGAACTACAGCACATCAGCCTCCCAGTCCTTCACTATCTCCCAGAGTTTGCCCACACTCATGTCCACTGAGTCGGTGATGGACCACCATCCGTCCTTCTGTCGGCCCCGTCTCCTCCTGCCCTCAATCCTTCCCAGCATCAGGGTCTTTTCCAATGAGTCAGCTCTTCACATCAGGTGGCCAAAGTATTGGAGCTTCAGCATCAGTCCTTCCAATGAATATTCAGGTTTGACTGACTGGTTTGATCTCCATGCTGTCAAAGGGACTCTCAAGAATCTTCTCCAGCACCACAGTTCAAAAAACATCAATTCTTCAGTGGGCAGCCTTCTTTATGGTCTCACATCTGTGTATGACTACTGGAAAAACCATCGTTTTGACTAAACAGAACTTCATCGGCAAAGCGGGACCTCTGTCTTTTAACACACTAAGTTTGTCATAGCTTTCCTTCCACAAATAAAAAGTAATTTTCCAGTCTCTACTTAACAAGAAAAGCCAAAGGGACTATAAAATACCTAACTAGTATTTCTTCCCACAATATGATTCTAATTTCTGTTTCTGTAAATAGGAGAATAATTAATTAAAAGCCATGTGGTCTATACGGGGCCAATAAAACTCAAGAAAAGAACTTGTAGTCTGTGATGAGGAGAAAGAAAAGCCCTTGCTTTCTCTCTGCTGGAACTGAAGCTGTCTGTTTCTGAGTGACAGCCATCCTGGGACAGTGAAAGAAGCCTGCAGACAAGCAGAGACACAGGAACCCAAGCGGGTGCCCTACCCACACGATGCTCGCAGACCAACCCTGGAGCCTCCCCTCCCTCTGCAATGGCCACTGTGGGAGAAAACGAACTTCATTCTGGAATAAGGCAAATTACTTGGGGTGTCTCCCATTCAAAGGTGAAATCACCACAGTTTTAAGTAGTTTTTAAATAGTCTCAAAAATAAGTACCTATGTGAAAGCTATTTGAAACTAGGAAACACTTCATAATTTATATACAAATTACAACTTTAGAAATATAATGTAAGCCTTCTTAAATCAATTAAGAGTTTAATCACAAACATATAAATGACTGGCTAACAGGCAAATAAATAATGGGTATAGGCTAGTTTTGCTTGATTGCATAAAACTGTTTACAATACATTTCTCAATAAAGAAAAATTGAATTATAACCCAAGGGTGGCTTAATTTGTACAAATTTTGAATAATGTCACATATATTTCCAAAACAGATGCTTAGAGACTCTACAAGGACACTCGGCTCAATCAGAAGCCAGATTAAAGTTCCATCTGGAGCCTAATGGCTCCACGGTTCCATTACAATTACCCAAGTACCAAAGCGAGTCTTAATGGTTGTACCTCACAGAAGCTCTCTTCTAGGTATACACCTTGCCCGCAAACTAGAAAATCAGGTCCCCAAATAATTGTGTGTGTATGCATGCATACATACATCCATCTACACACACACCACATGCAAGATTCAGTAAGTATCTAAGTGCTGCTACATTCTTCATACCACTCACCCTACCTGATTGTCACTGGCTATCCACTAACATCTTTGACTGTGGACACCGTTGCTGGGTATTGTTGTCACCTTTGCTTGACATGGAAAGGACAATATTTGCGTCCCCCCTTCATCAGCTTGCAACATAATTCAGGTATCTAGAACACTCTCCTCATATTCTTCTTTCCCAGACCCTATTACAGGCATCATTTTTTATCAAATCAGAAAAGCTGAGTGAGGCCATCTTATCTCATTTCCATGTCCAGGAGTTGCCAGACAGGCCCAGAAGTTTAGAGCAGGTAAGCGCTAAGAAGAACCCAAAGTCAGCATCTAGACCAGTGCTACCCAAGAGTATTATCCACGGTCCACTGCTGGGAGCATGCCTTGTTCGTTTAAAACACTTTACAGCTACTGATAGGGTGAGGAACTCGGACTTTGTGTCTTTGGTGGACTTTGCGGACTTGGCAGGGGCCCAAGTTGGCAGGCTGAATCCCACCTGAAGATACCTGTGTTGACCTAGAAAGTTTCGTTTTAATTTGGATGCTTTTAGATACAACCCAGGCCGTCTGATCTGCTACACAGGCAAGGTGTTTGCATCTGCTATCTGGGAGCCTGGGAAGGCAGCTCAGGGTCCAGCTCACTGCGTCAGTGTCTCACACACTGTGTGCCGCCACTTTCATGCATAATGCAAGCAACCTGGTAAGGTGCATGCGGCAGGTATTTCCCCAATAACCGGGCACTGTGTGCAGGACATGGCGTGCCACACACAAAGGAGAACACAGGTGGCGGTGTGTGCATGTGCAGTATACACACACAAACCCATCTGTATATGACTTTGTGTATGTGAGTACGAAGCTATGATTTACATTTTCTTACCGTGGTTCATGAACAAAATAATTGTATTAACATCCCTGTACTAGACCAATATCTTCATTTTACAGACACAGCAGCAGAGGTTGGAGGTCACGTCAGTTGGTAGCTCTTCTCTACATCCCTGACTGTAAGTGTATGTGCACATCACTGTCTACAAAACCAATAAGATACAAAACACAGAATTCAGACTGAAAACTTAACATTTAAAAATCCTAAATTGATTATAAAACTGTTAATCACTCAGTTGTGTCCAACTCTGCAACCCCATGGACTGTAGCCCACCAGGCTCCTCCGTCCACGGGATTCTCCAGGCAAGAACACTGGAGTGGGGAGCCATTTCCTTCTCCAGGGGATCTTCCCGACCCAGAGATCAAACCCTGGTCTCCTGCATTGCAGGTGGATTCTTTACATTTGAGTTGCCAGGGAAGCCCATAAATTGATTAGAATTTTACATTAAAAATTTTAACACTAAAAGTGAAAAAAATGTTATGTAAAAAAAGACGTTATTTGTTAAGCAAAACGTTAAAATGTCTATATGGCCTAAAAACAAAGAAGACAAAGCAGCCCCTCAGCTGAGCAGCCAAAGACAAGCAAAGATACAAACGGGGCACAGCGACCAAACACAACCAACCGCAGGAAAGGGTCTATCTTCCTAAAACACAATTCAGTGCTTAAACATGAGGGCAACACCTGAGTAACAGACAAATAATATTAAGGAAACAATTATAAAATAAATACAAATGGTCAGTAGCATTAAAATTGTACACTAGAGCAGATACTACTTTTTATGTATAAAAATCAGCAAAGATGTTTTCTTTTTAAATATTAATACCTGCTGTTGATGTTTAAAAAAAAAAAAAACCATCATCTCAAAAATCACTGACTGGAGTGAAACATGTAGACTGTGGCAGTAAGATTCAGAAATTTTCATAACGTAATTACCCTTGCATCCAGTAAGTCTACTTCCAGAATTTGTCCTACGGAAATAATACAAACATTATCAAAAGTATTTTGAATGTAGTATTATATTTAATCATGAAAAACTGTAATGACCCATTGAGTCATCAGTGAGAACTGGTTAAATAACTATCCTACATCCACAGAGTAGAATGCTATGCAACTATTAAAAGAGATAATGTAAATCTGCATTCCTTGCCCATAATATACTGTTAAATGAAAAAAGTACTAGATGTATAAGAACATATGTTTATATTTAAAAAAATTTTTAACACATTTAATCCCTCTTTACTAATAAATAATTTTCACACAGAGTTTTCTAACACGACCATTTTCCTTACAGAAGAAACAACTAAAATCATCACAAAGAAAAAAGAGAAGAAATGAAGGGAAAGAGGGAGGGAAGGAAAAGAAAAAAGAGGCAAGCAGACAACCAAAAGGAAATGTAGGAAAACCTGACTGCAAAGCTGAGCTATCCAGAGCCACTGGCCTTCTGAAAAGAACTCCAAAACTAGCAGGACCTAAAGGGGAAAAAAAAGTTTTTGGCAAGGACAAAGCAGCCCCGAGCATCCACCAGTAGGGTTCAGAGAGGGCATTAGCCACAGACCTCGTGGCGACCCTGTGGGCACTCCATGAAAGTGAAAGTGGAGGCAGGGCTCAGAAAAGGCCTGCCTTTCTATCCAGGAACTGACCTTCACAAGGCCCCCTTGTGAGGCAGTGGCAGCATCAGCAGCAGCCCCAGGCTCAGGGCCAAGTCACAGCAGAAAGGGCTGGCCTTGGAGCCTACTCACAGAGGGAGCTGCCTGCAGACAAGGAAGATGAAATCAACTCCTCTTGAGAGGAGGGAGGAGGCTGGGGTATTGGGTCTCGGTTTTACTCCTCAAAGGACCCTTATGCCTCCGTGCAGACAGGGAGATTCATCTTCAGCCGTCTGGCCCACCGACTGCAGGGGACAAGCATCTGCTGTGTAGCTCAGCCCCACGGCCCACCGTCTCTTTCTACACATACACACAATGCAGTGAAAACAATCTGAAGCACTGCTCCATTTCAAAAAGGTCTCAAGCAATTTAAAAACTAGAATGTAAACCTCAACTACCCTTAACACTCACCTTCTTAAGATCATTTTCCAAGTCTACCGCTGTTCTCTATTGTAGAGACATATATACGTGTGTGTGTGTGTGTGTGTGTGTGTGTGTGTGTAGGCAGTCCCCACCTGGGCAACAAGACCAAAGACATTTCCTTGAACACTGTTACATGATCATTTTTCCTTCACTGAGACATGCTAATAATCAAAATGTCAAAAAGCAAGCATTCTTTTTATAAAAGAATAATCTGTAAGAAAGTAAAGGGCTATCAAATATTCATAAAGATACGTGAAATAGCTGTCATACAGCTTTCCCTCCCAAACCATTCATAAACTAATAGCATGGGTTAAGGATGTTAAGGGGAGGTGTCATATGTGAATCAGGAACAGGTAATCTGGAAGACATGCCATGACACAGAAGAATGCTGGCAATCCACAGGTGTATGAGTAATGGGCTCAAAGACATCGTTCTATTGAGAAGGTTCCATTTCAAATTTTCCAGGAAACAGCCTTGCATGCCACCTCTCAAAAAAAATACACAGAACTTCTATAATTTAGCTGAAAACAAGTCAATATGACATATGTGAAAATGGAAAATCTAACCACTATTTAAAACACAGCTTGTGATAAAAATCAATTCTAAATACTACCCATGAACTTAACACAAATTTAAAATATAATCCGTATTTCTAATTTTCAAGTGCTATTTTTCAAAATATTTAACAAATATCCACCTGTCAACAAAAAACATATAATAACGTAAAACATAAAATAAAAACAAAAATCTTTGAACACTATTCTTCACTCTACCACTTATTACTTACGTGACATTAAGAAAATCATACATTACATCTCCTCCTAAATAAATGATTTTTAGATACAGCAAATATAACATGTGGAGAAATACACACTCTTCTTACAATCAGGTTGACTACCAAACACCATTTTTACAAGTGACACTACTTGCTTACATGAATAAGCCTAAATTTTTCAAGAGAATTACAGATGCTGATGGTGCTGGTACAAACTCCATGCTTCTGTGAAACACTGACAAAGACTATGAGAGAAAGAGAGATCTGCTCATCCAGAAAAAAATGATTTCTAATAAGATACCACTTCAAACAGAGCAAACACACTGAGGAACAAAAACAAAACGATGCAATGGCCAAAGCTGAAGTACCAGAACACGACACTGTATCAGGTACAATCAGAGCTCCGATTATGAACAACAGACACGTTCTGGTTAGTCTAAGTCAAAAGGAGTTTACTGGCTGGGTACTGGGTGGCCCAAAAGCTTGAGCCATAGCTGGAGAATCAGACTTACACGGGAACCAAGGAAGGCAGATCACAAAGTCCGCCCCTACAGCCTGGAAGGAAGCCCACAACAGGCGTGACTGCATCAAGAGTAGCCCAGGGAGGAACACCTCATTAGCAGCCCTTAGATCTCATGTCCATGGTCTTTCCAGGTGCAGCTGTCTAGCATGCAGCAGGACCATGTGGCAGCCTTTAAGCATCTTTAGTCAAGGGAGGTGACAGGCAGCCTCCTACCTAAACTGGAAAGAGCGTTAGGTAAGGCCCCAGGCAGCTGAAGCCACAATATCCTCTATTAAGATGACGGTCTGATAGTGGTCACACCTGAAGTGCATTTACTTTGACATAGCATCTTGCTCTAATCTACAGAAGTTCACAAATTGAAAGTTCATAAAAATTCATTCAAATCTCTTTATTAGATTTGCTTGTTATAATTCCCAATCTATTTTCAAGGCAAAGGGAAAAATTTACCCTTTCTAAAGTGATTCTATCAACCAATACAAGACTGAGTGATTTAGACGGGGTCTAGCAAGTTTCTTAATACGCTAGAAGTGATGCCTCTTGCTTTATATTCTACCCGTCTGCTAATCTGGTTTCTTGCTTGCCTTTTTTGCTGCAGCTGTGCACCGGGTTAACTGTTTCAATGGTTTTCCTACAATAACCCACAAATTTTTTCCTGATCAGTGTGCTGTATGATTGGTTCTTTGTTCCTAAGATAATTATTTTACATTTGTCTACACTGAACTGCACTTGCCATCTGCTGGCCCAATCACCTAAACAATCCAAATCTTTCTGAATCTGATTGCATTGTTCCTCATTATTTCCTCTAGCTCCAATTTTAGGATCATCTGCAAACTCTGAGATCTTTTCTTTAAAGCTTGGACACATTTTATTTTAATATAGAGAGTTGCTGTTTTTTTTCCAAGTGACCCTTTAGACCCTCCAGCTGAAATCTTCCAACTTGAAAAGTTTCCATAAAGCTTATCTAAGGATACCTTCCAATTATACAGTCAAAGCGCTGCTAGAAACAAAGCTAACTAGAACCTATTCTCTTTCATCTCTCCTTACTTACACTGTGCTTATGCTTAGTCATTCAGTCGTGTCCAGCTCTCTACGGCCCCGTGGACTGTAGCCTGTCAGGCTCCTCTGTCCGTGGAATTTTAAAAGTGCATATGTCTTCTAAGTTCTTCACTTCCAAGTATCAATATTTTGAAGAAATGCAAACATTGTTTTTTAATATATAAATTTATGGTAATTTTTCTGAAATAACTTTCCTAAAACATGCATGGCAAAATTTTCAACTTCCTGCATGTAAGACATTCATTCAAAGAATATTTACACAGAAATTAGTTATGAGCTTGAGATACATTGCAGTCTTATAACCTTGGTTCAATTATTTATATTTCAAAATTTCAGTTTCCTACTGACAAGAACATTAACTTCTAAAGACCTAATCACCTCGAGCAATACAAATTACCTATTATCTAAAGATTACCATACCAGAGCTACCATATCTAAGATTTTTCTACTTCAATTTCCCATGCCACTCTGAATTATAAACCTTCCAATAAGTTAGTATTTCTTTTGCAGTTTTTAATATTTTAATATTGTACATAGAAACCAATGTAGCAAAATTTACCCTTCAAATTAGGTTTACTTGACAAATCTGAACATAGTGCATTTTCATTAATTAATTATGACATAAGGGAACAGGTATATCTTCAGATCCAGGAAGAATTATTAGCTCCGTAATCTTCCTTCAAAAAAGGAAAGGTTTTGCTGGTTGTTTCTATGGGGTGGGATCGTGTGTGCTTTTTATTTTCCAATTTTTCTGTAATTCTCTGCAATTTTTCTGTAACATATTGTCCTTCTGATAAAAAAGAAACAGTAATATATTTAACACCATATTCTGAACAATAACTGAACACTATTAAATGAAATACTATGTCAAAACACTTGAATTTATAACAGAAAAATTAAGTAACAAGTATTTTATTTATATTAAGTAATATATAAAGGATCTAAAGGACACATTAAAGATTCCTAAATTTATTAAGCCCTTCTTTTTGAAAGAGCTATTGATTTGGAAGTAATGTTTTTCCTTATAAGGCACTTTTGAAAATCCATTAAGAAAAATTATTTTGAAATGGTGAATCTGCAAATAATAATTATTAGACTGTCTTTAATCTAGGTTTGAGGATGAACCCACTAATAACTGATTAGTCTGAGTTTCTTTTTAAACAATTACTAAGTGACACTCAGTTGTCTCCAGGGATATTTTATTTATATTTTAAGTAACACAAAAATATTTAATGAACTTAACAAACCACTGACTTTATCTCAGCCTCCCACTCACTGAACCTGCCACTCGAGTATACTCCGTATAAATAGAGGACTTTGACAAACTGCACTGAGTTGTATAAAAAGTCACAACATTCCACATATTATTTTAATCTGTTATCTCATAAAGGCATTTCAGTGAAAAACTACACGTATCTTAAGCCTCCACATGACTCACAGCATAGGAAAAGAAATGCGCATGAGCAGGGATTCGCTTCCAGAGGCACAGCATGAAGAGAGTTTCAATAAACATTTACATATTTTAATACCAGCTTAGCTTTTCAAGATTCTAGTTTGACTTTTTTATTCCTGGATTTTATGCTCTATGCTATAAACTGTATTTAAATTAGTAGCAGCCCATGGTAGCCTGAAATTCAAGTCCAACTAAAATTCACTTGTGAAGCATGATGATATATACAGGATAACTGTAATAATACACAAGTATGTTACATCTAGTCTGTTAATCTCCCTACAAGATGAAACTAATAATACTCTCCTGTTAATACTCTTTCAAAGACTCTTAACAGTTTTCAACTGAATGACGTTAGAAGGAAAACCTCCTAGTCAAAATGAATTTGACTAAAGTCAATAAGAAAATGTTACAAACCGTCTTTCACAGGCCACATCAACAAACTACAGGAAGTAGTGTTCATAACCCAAAAACAGAGTGTGGAAGCAATCAGATCTTGATTCAAATCCCAGCTCCTCCACCTCCAAGCTGCTTAACTGAACACAAGTGGACTAGCCTCTTGAAGGTTCAACTTCTCCATCATAACAAAGCACAGAATAATGTTTAACTACCAAGGTTTGTTAAAAAGAGAAATAATGTATAGAACACCAAACACAAAACTGCTGCTGCCGCTGCCGCTCAGTCGCTCAGTCGTGTCCGACTCTGTGCGACCGCATAGACGGCAGGCCACCAGGCTCCCCCGTCCCTGGGATTCTCCAGGCAAGAACACCGGAGCAGGTTGCCATTTCCTTCTTCAGTGCATGAAAGTGAAAAGGGAAAGCGAAGTCGCTCAGTTGTGTCCGACTCCTAGCGACCCCATGGACTGCAGCCCACCAGGCTCCTCCGTCCATGGGATTTGCCAGGCAAGAGTACTGGAGCGGAAACTAAATGTTCAATAAATGATAGTTAGTGTCGGGGAGATCCCCTGGAGAAGGAAATGGCAATCCACTCCAGGATTCTTGCCTAGAAAATCCCATGGACAGAGGAGCCTGGCGGGCTACAGTCCATGGGGTCGCAAGAGTCGGACACGACTTAAGTGACTAAACCACCACCATCTTCCCTAGTGACTCAACTGATAAAGAATCTGCCTGCAATGTGAAAGACCTGGGTTCGATCCCTGGGTTGGGAAGATCCCCGGAGAAGGGATAGGCTACCCACTTCAGTATTCTTGGGCTTCCCTGGTGGCTCAGCTGGTAAAGAATCTGCCTGCAATGTGAGAGATCTGGGTTCGACCCCTGGGTTGGGAAGATCCCCTGGAGAAGAGAAAGGCTACCCACTCCAGTGTTCTGGCCTGGAGAATTCCATGGACTGTATGGTTCATGGTCGATGGGTCCATGGGACACGACTAAGCAGCTTTCATTTTCACTTTCATTGCACTATCTGGACTGAAATTCTAAACCTAATTAAGATGTAACATAAACACTACCTCCCTAGATTCTACAGACTCTAAAGAAAAAGGGAAATCACTATTTCCTTAGCATTCTATAGGATCCTTTGTAAAACAAGCATAAAGTGAAAGTGAAAGTCACTCAGTCATGTCCAACTCTTTGAGACCCCATGGATTATACACAGTCCATGGGATTCTCCAGGCCAGAATACTGGAGTGGGCAGCCTTTCCCTTCTCCAGGGGATCTTCCCAATCCAGGGATCAAACCCAGGTCTCCGGCATTGCAGGCTGATTCTTTACCATCTGAGCTGCAGGGAAGCCCAAAATAAGTGAAAGAAGACTTATTGACCGTCACAAGGTTGTTGTATTAAAGTACCTGTAAAATGCTTAGAATGGTATACGGCACATACTAATAAGCTCTAGAAAAGAATTAGTTGTAACCTAATAGTAGTAGTTGCTCTCAGGCAACACGCACACATGGGCTTAATAAATGTCTGTGAAGACAATTAAGTGAGGAAAAAGGTGACTGAATGAATACAACTTATCAAAATTCTTTCTTCGTATACAATCTTAAGGATTCCCTCAAAAATCCTGTATTTTTATGTTAAAGCTGAAAATCTGAGTGAAAACAAAGTGACTCTGATGTATTTTATAAACAAATTTCATGTTCTGGGTTTGAACATAATTATTAAACTCTGATGGAAATAAAAGAATTGACCATAATTCTAAGCATGAAGCATGCCCATTATATGATGCGTATAATTTATTTCTGAAGGAGTTTTCTTACAGCAGCCCTATTTTATGCTGTTAGAACCAGACCAGTCTAGATGAAGCTTTCTTGCTAGGTCTCTTTACGGCTTCAAGGGCCTCAGCAGCTTGCAGGGGACAGTGCAAGGAAGACCCTCACAACCTTGCAGGGGTGCGTTTCAAAACCCAGGCCACTGAAAACAAACAGTGATGAAAGGGGGCCGGTCAAATGGTTCTCTGTTAAAAGGTATTGTATCAGAATGATGATTTCATCTTTAGCATGCTAATCATCTCAGTAGAAGTAGTTTTCTTTGTTGTTGTTTTTTTAAGTCTGAGAATAATAAAGAAGCTCAATTCTTCAAACATTTAACAAAAAATAAAGACAGTATCCCTGGCTAAAGTGGTACGTTAAGTTCCAGTTTCCCTGCCACATCACAGGAATCGTTCTGTAGCATTGGAAACAATAAAAAAGGGCAACAAAACGACTTTAAAAAGAGTCATTTCTAAATTCCATATATATATACGTTGGGACGACCCAGAGGGATGGTACAGGGAGGGAGGAAGGAGGAGGATTCAGGATGGGGAACACGTGTATACCTGTGGCGGATTCATGTTGATATATGGCAAAATCAATATAATATTGTAAAGTTAAAAAAAATTAAATTAAAAAAAAAAGAGTCATTTCCTTTCCAAACTGAATAAACTTGGCACAAACTTGCCTCTGACCATGGCCTAACAAACCGCAGCACCAGCATCCAGGGAGGGTGTGCACACATCTAGCAGGTGCTGCCGTTTATCACAAAACCGTCTAAAATAATTGGAAGTGACAACCAGCACTACCACAAATGATTTATTAGTCTTTCACTCAGCTCTTCAGCTTCCTCGGGGCCAGAATAAATAATTTACCAACTCTGTATCTTCCAATCATTAATTCTTCCCTATGCATCCAAACTGCATTTAACTCTGCTGGGTTCAGTGGAATAAAACATACAGTAGGAATATTTTTCCAAATACAGAACTATCTGACCATATGAAAAGGCAGATTTGTCAGTCAAAATGTACAGTCCAGTGAAGAAGAATTTCAGGGCTCAAAGGCAGCAACTAACTGCAGGGGAGTTGGAGGGAATAAGGGCAGGAGAAGAGGAAAGCAAGGCAGAGCCCGGGAGAGCTCTCCCCGCTGAGGGCGGCTCCAGGGACGCTGGACAACAGACCTCGGCAGCACCTAAGCACACTGGGCCGGAGGCTGTCGGCCAGGAGCACAGACCACTCGCTGAAGACTGCTTCCCCTAGAACACCCTAAGTTACAGAAAACACAGTTCTCCCTCAAAAAAGGTTGAAACTTTAAAACATGAACACACCGGATTTTTTTTCATGCAAAATAGACTTAATACAGGGCAGCTTCTTTAAAATATTTTAGTAGCTATCTTGAATGAGTTTATGAGACAACTACATACCCCTTGAAATTCAAAAAAGAAAACACAGGCAAAAATCAAAGAAATAAATACTCCAAAAATTTTGACAATGACGGTAAAAGGTATGTCTATTAATTATGTAGAAAAAACACAGAAAACAAAAAAAAATTACATCTTAAATCCACTTTTGATGTACGCTAGTCTAGTCTCATTAAATCAGTATCTATGATTAAAAGAGAGATCATTTTTGGTACATAATGTATTACATTGTTAGAGCAGCATCTGTTTATCGCATAGCATAAACATTTTTCAGCTTTCTGAAACTGATAGGCAAGAAGTGATATGGAACTAATCTTTTTTTATTCCAAGAAGTACTCTCAGTGAAAGGGTTAATAATATTAATATTCTAATACCTGGCATTCTATGAAGCACATCAAGCTGGTGGACGTACAAGGAATTTCACAGAGTATTAGCTTTCTCTTCAGTACTTTGAGAGAGAACCACAATTCAAATTTTAATGTGTAATACAAGGCTTTGTATATGTCTGAATATGTGACTTCCACCAAAATATGAAATGCATTAAAATAAGTCCAACTAATGAAAATTATAAATGTGAAAAAAGAATGGAATTTAGATAAAATTTTCAAATAATTTCTTAAAAACTCAAAAATGTTCACAAACAAGAGTGCATCATTTTCAAGACTCAATACTTTACTGTCATTAACTGAAACAATTATATAATGACCTGGGCACAAAAGCATATTGTTTACATCAAGTCAAACCACATCGTATTTACACACAGACCAGTGCACTTGTTGCTATGGCAAAATAAACCCTCAGATGGCAGAGGTCCTAGCCTCCTGCAGGTTAAAATAAAATAAAAACATTAAAACTGGAAAATAAAACAAAAGGCATCTTTTTAAAACAAATATCAAAAGGATAAGATGTTTTCTCATAGGGGTAAGGGAGGATAGGAGGACATTCTTTAAAAAGAGCAGTAGGACAAGGTGGTCGGCAGGCTTCTGTGCGATCAATTTTAAATGTCAGAGGAACTTCAGCAAGAAAAGATAGAGCAGGGCACAGTCTACTGGCACCAAACGGCCGAGGATGCTGCCTAATGCCAGCACGTGGACACTGTGGCATAAGAGCTGATGGCAGCTTGTCCACTGTGCTGCAGACCCGGAGGCCTGCAGAGCAGCGGGGGTATCTGCTGAAAGTCTCCTGACGCTTAAAAACGCCCATCCAAAGAGAAAGAGAGACCCAAACTGTTGTACTAATGTTGTGCTACCATGGAATATTAAAGAGCAATTAAAATCAATAAACTAGATGTTTCAAAGGCAAAGAACAGCTCAGAACAATGTTGGGTAAAAAAAGATTAAAAGGCAAACTGCATAAAGACTAATAGAACATTTCAGTTTAGTAAGAACACTTAATGAACACATGAATGCTAGCCTAAAAGCATGGACAGGAAAGATATAAACCAATTCCAGGACGGTGGTTATCTCTGGGAAAGGAAGAACTTTAAAATGCTTTTTACAAATATATACAGTAAATATTAACATATGAATTCTGCGTGGTAAATATCAACACAAGGTTGCCAGTTCTATTTATCCTCTGTATTTCTGTGAATATTTAAATGATTTCTTAAATATTTTAAATGTAAGACATAATGTACATAATTTGTTTCCGAAAAAATTAAGAGAATTTTACAATGTTTACCTGAAACATAACGGTCTATCTAACTTTTTAAAAATAATGGCTTTGGTTGGTCTTCATATTCAAAAATTTTTAAATTCCAATCTAAAACACTAAAACTTCTATCCTCTTTTGACAAGTGATTTGGCTTAGGACCAATTTCAGATCATTAGTTCTCAGGAGACTCCATGGTTTTATTTCAAAATTAGACTGAAAGAATTCACCACGGAGAGTTCCTAAATAAGTTAAAACACTCTTCCTGGGGGGCTTTGAATACCGGTCCCATCATTTGTCGTAGAGCAGACAGGCTGCAGCGCCTGACTCGACTCTTCTGTTCTAACTCCCCAGTGGGAACCCATCACTTCATTAGTATGTTCCTTCTCATTTTCTCTGTTTATAGAGGGTATTAAGCTTCTACTTAAATATACATACATATTCCTAGTTTAAGTCTTTATATGTATCTAATAAAATTTTACTCTAAAGAAATCAGAACCACAGTGACAAGCTTTCTAACTTGTATGAAAATTACTTGCAGTCGAATTTCAGTTCAGCCTCATTTCTTCACAGGTCTTCGGAAATATGACAGGGCATCTACAGCTAAATAGAAACAAGCTGCCTCCTATTTACAATTATACTTGTACAAGAAAACAAAAGTTTAATATACTTTATGTCACCATGAAGGAAACATTAAAGATACTACTAATTTTCACAAAAACTGATCAATATTCTCTCAAAGTAGCAACCATCTGATTTAAAGAATTACTGGCTTGTTATCTTAAACAAGAACTCATATTCAACTTATATTGATGTTTTCTATTTGAAGCGTGTCATGCAATATTGTAATTCATCTCATAAATCTACTAGAGTGTGATCAAATCCTATCAACTCTGATTGGCATAAATTTGAAACAATGAAGCAGTCACATCTGTTAAGCAGTTCTAGTTTGCTAGACAACATTTTAAAAGTTTATGCAATAAAAGAGTTACATTTTCTCTCCATAGGACTTTCCTGTACCTCACTTGGGCTTTTCCATAAAGTTTTGTTTGTATACTAGGTTCAGTGGGATTCAGACAAAAGAAACACAGATAGAGGAAGTGTGAGAGATTAAATGACAGAAATGGTTGAAGTACGAACTTCAAACACTCTAAACATATTTTAACAAAACTCCAAATGAATTACAAGGTATCAAGACAGAAGAAAATAAATTCATTTGAATAAAAAAATATAATCTAACTTTATCCTGAGACTACTCCTGAAAATATATGACTGTTGAATTAATTAAAAATACATGGACATAAAACAGAATTAAACCATGATTTATGGATTAAAACACTACTGTACAACAAAATTCGCCACCAACTTTTTTGGTGCAAAATCCCTCATATTTGAAACTTAAATGATTTTTATGAAACGTAATAGTATGTATTTAAGTTAGTAGGTAAAAAATACAATATCCCCAAAGTACCTCTATGTAATTTTTTAAATACTTCTAATTAGCAAGTGAACTCAAGGATAAAAATGACTAGGCCCTAAAGATATATGGGGTAAATGGGCTAAAATGAGAAAGAAATATTAAAAATAAAATTTAGGACACTGTTAAGTAACTTCAAGTTATTGACCCTTATTGATTTATACCATCATGACTAAGATACAACTTAAGAGTATGTGAATATTCTACTAAAGATGGCTAAATTATTATTGTAAAATAAACTCCATCTGGGCCATTCGCTGGCCACTAATTACAGGCAGTGCTGAGACAAGGCTGCTCCTACTGAGCTCTGTCCTGGCCGCGCCTGCCATGCACACATCTTCCCTCAGAAGCGACACCTCCTCAGCTTCCCTTCATGCCAATCACACATGCTCAGTACATACTTGCTGATGGACTTATCTCAACAATTTCATTCTCTACCATTAAAACTGAAATAAATAAAACAAAAAAATATGATTGAAGGAAAACTTCCCAGAAAGAGACAACAGATAATTCTGCTGGTAAAACTTGACCCCAAGACAGTGACAGAGTTTCTTGATGAAATCGTGTGTTAATTCAGATGTTTTCCTTTTATCTGTGGATATGGCAGGTTTTCACAAAACAAGTACATCCTATTTTCTTAGAATTTTCACTTGGAATTACTAGAATGCTTTGCTAACCAAAGATGGCAAAACTTTTTTCTCCATTCTCATCTCATTCCTATGATTCTGTCATATTACCCTTAATACATAAAACTATCCACTAGTCATCCATTTTTTAGTATCTTAAAGTTTAATTTTTAATTAAATGCATAAAGAAATAAAAATTGTCATGACAACACTAATTTAGCTTCAGTATAAAGACATTTTTGATTACTCTAGGAAACTAACAATACTAATATTTTACATTTAAAAAGGTAAATTTCCATTAAGTTTTATTTTCAATATATCTTCTGAAAAAATGGTACTGTTGCTGCTGCTACTGCTAAGTCGCTTCAGTCATGTCCGACTCTGTGCAACCCCATAGACAGCAGCCCACGAGGCTCCCCTGTCCCTGGGATTCTCCAGGCAAGAACACTGGAGTGGGTTGCCATTTCCTTCTCCAATGCATGAAAGTGAAAAGTCAAAGTGAAGTTGCTGAGTCGTGTCCGACTCTTAGCGACCCCATGGACTGCGGCCTACCAGGCTCCTCCGTCCATGGGATTTTCCAGGCAAGAGTGCTGGAGTGGGGTGCCATTGCCTTCTCCTATCATCAATTTCATTTCTGTATTTTATGTTTTCATTCAAGGAGCACAATGCTTTGCACACAAGCACTGGTAAAAATAAGACAATTCCTGTTTTTATTACAAAGGTAAGCAATGAACTAATTATTACAATATGGTATAAGTGTTTTCCAAAGGTTTGCAGGTGAGGAGACAACACTGAGAAATAAGGGGAAGCTTTCAAGAGCTGTGTATTACAGGCTGAGTTAGCCACAAAAGCGGTAAGGAGTGAACAGCACATAGAAAGATTGACTTAACAAAGATTAACCACATGGGCTTATTTTCTTCTTCCTCCCCAGACACAAAAGAGATCTTATTTTTGGAAAATCAGTAACTTTTCAAAGGAAGTACCTCATAAGAGAACTTACAAAAGATACTGAGGAAAAGGTGAAGCCTTTTGCCCACAGCTCAGGAACATTCAACCCCACATACCCCACATCTACTACCCTGGAGCTGAATCTCCAAATACAAGAAATGGAAAAAGAAAATCAACTTTAAAAAATGGTGGAGGGGGAAGGGGGTGAAAATCATTTCAGTTCAGTCATTCAGTCATGTCCTACTCTTTGCAACCCCATGGACTGCAGCACACCAGGCCTCCCTGTCCATCACCAACTCCCGGAATTTATTCAAACTCATGTCCATCAAATCGGTGATGCCATCCAGCCATCTCATCCTCTGTCATCTCCTTCTCCTCCTACCTTCGATCTTTCCCAGCATCAGGGTCTTTTCAAATGAGTCAGCTCTTTGCATCAGGTGGCCAAAGTATTGCAGCTTCAGCTTTAGCATCAGTCCTTCCAATGAATACCCAGGACTGATCTCCTTTAGGATGGACTGGTTGGATCTCCTTGCAGTCCAAGGGACTCTCCAGAATCTTCTCCAACACCACACTTCAAAAGCATCAATTCTTTGGTGTTTAGCTTTCTTTATGGTCCAACTCTCACACCCATACATGCCTATTGGATATGACTATACAGATGTTTCTTCCGCAAAGTAATATCTCTGCTTTTTAATATGCTAAGTTGGTCATAGCTTTTCTTCCAAGGAGCAAGCGTCTTTTAGTTTTGTGGCTGCAGTCACCATCTGCAGTGATTTTGGAGCCCAGAAAAATAAAGTCTGTCACTGCTTCCATTTTTGCCCATTCTGTTTGCCATGAAATGATGAGACCAGATGCCATGATCTTAGTTTTTTGAATGCTGAGTTTTAAGCCAACTTTTTTCACTCTCCTCTTTCACTTTCAAGAGGCTTTTTAGTTTCTATTTGCCTTCTGCCATAAGGGTGGTGTCATCTGCATAATCTAAGGTTACTGATATTTTTTCCAGCAATCTTGATTCCAGCTTGTGCTTCATCCAGCCTGGCATTTCACATGATGTACTCTGCATAGAAGTTAAGTAAGCAGGGTGACAATATACAGCCTTGACATACTCCTTTCCCAATTTGGAACCAGTCTGTTGTTCCATGTCCAGTTCTAACTGTTGCTTCCTGACCTGTATACAGATTTCTCAGGAAGCAGGTAAGGTGGTCTGCTATTGCCATTCAAGAATTTTCCACAGTTTGTTGTGATCCACACAGGCAAAAACTTTAGTGTATTCAATGAAGCAGAAGTAGATGTTTTTCTGGAATTCTCTTGCTTTTTCTATTATCCAAAGAATGTTGGCAGTGCTCTCTGGTTCGTCTGCCTCTTCTAAATTCAGCTTGTACATCTGGAATTTCTCGGTTCACGTACTGTTGAAGCCTAGCTTGAAGGATTTTGAGCATTACTTTGCTAGCGTGTGAAATGAGTGCAACTGTGCAGTAGTTTCAACATTCTTTGAACTGCCTTTCTTCGCGATTGGAATGAAAACTGGCCATTTCCAGTCCAGTGGCCACTGCTGAGTTTCCCATATTTGCTGGCATTATTGAGTGCAGCACTTTCATAGCATCATCTTTCAGGATGTGAAACAGCTCAACTGGAACTCCATCACGTCCACTAGGTTTGTTCACAGTGATGCTTCCTAAGGCCCACTTGACGTCACACTCCAGGATGTCTGGCTCTAGGTGAGTGATCACAGCATTGTGGTTATCCAGGTCATTAAGATTTTTTATGAATAGTTCTTCTGTGTATTCTTGCCACCTCTTCTTAATCCCTTCTGCTTCCGTTAGGTCCATACCACTCTGTCCTTTACTGAGCCCATCTTGCATGAAAGTTCCCTTGGTACTATATACCTACTACACTTCAATTTTAAAAAATTAAAAGCAGCAAGTATTCCTTGACCAAAGATGCCACAGAGATTGGAGGGAATTCCCATGACAATGATTTAGTCTGCAGGTTAACAGTCTTTACATTAAACCAGTATCAAGTGACTACCAAACTGTTACACATTTATCTCTCAAGTTATGCTTATATGCACTATAAACAGTTATCACTTTGAAGATAAGTAAAATCATTTATCTAAACAAAAACACAGGTACACACACATTTTCACCTGAGATATGGTTTAACTGTATTATTTTATAATTTGGTTTCACTTAAAAAGCCAACAAAAGGAGTGTATAGTTTCTATTAAGCAAGGAAATGATTTTGAGATATTAGCAACTGCTCAAAATGTCTGTCAATGATTACATCAGTTATCTATTTCTAAGTCACACCACTCCCCCATAATTGGTTGGTTATCATTAGTTATTTTTCAGATTTTAAGTGAAAAAGTAAGCTCATTCTATTTGGGTGCCTTGTAGATAGTATCTCATTTTTCAATCCCATTATTATGCATATTTTATATGCAGCTAATTTTCACTTACAAATTATCAAAGAAATCAAAGTAAGCCCCTATATTCCTAACTAGACAAGTGTTTTTGCTAAAATATTTTTCTGTGAATTGTTGGCTTTGACATTTTTTTCATCCATATAAGAAGCTCCAATCTGGTCTGGAAGTATCATTTAAGCTCAAGAGTTAGAAGAACTGTAAAGAATAAGTGCACATTTCCCAACAACGGCTCTCAGCCCACACGTCCAGTGCCCCTTTCCTTCCCTGAACTGAAACTCAGAGTTAATAAAATCTAACTACATACAGAATAGTTTTCAAAAAATCAGTTCTAATTCCTAACCACAACAAATGCTTAGGCATAACTATTCAAAAGGGAATAAAGCAGTCACATATTTGTACCTATATACAGTAAGTTTGAATCAAAAAGGAAAAAGATGACAAGTTATTCTCTATAAAAAGTACAAAAAAAGAAAAGAGGAGAGGTATAGGAGAACCCTAGAATAAAAATTAGTACTGAGATAAGTGATTATAGACAAAAATTAAATTGAAGGTGACAAGAAAGACAGAAATAAGCTTTAATGAAATAATGATTGAAATGTCAAGATAAATTATATACTGTTAGAAGGAGAAAACTATGAAATGTGGTATTAGTGCAACTGACCTGGGTTTTATTTTTAAGTGTAGTGTCAAAATAATTATTAATATCTATGCTAAGGCTGTTACACTGCAGTTACAACCTACCCCAGAAAACCTACACTCTCTTAAGTTATTAAGTCTCCAGTAGTTAAAAATTCTGCAACAGACCATATCCCTCTAAAATATAGAACAACCAGTGGTGTAAGTAAAGAAATATAAAAAGTTACATAAAAGTTGGATAGACTGCTTATTGGAGGTGGTACCAAAGTAACACTGGTACAACACAACATACAACTTAACAATAAAGAATTTTAAAATATATGTTTAACAATGTATTTATCATTCTAAAAACAAAACTTTAACATTTAGGATGGCAATCATGAAATATCTTTAAACATGCCTTATCAACTAATAAAACAATTCATTTAGATCCATTAATTTTAAATTTAGTTTGTTTTTAAAACAGTCTTAAATACTCTATCACATATCTGCAATCAGAGCTTCCAGGAAACTGCACTGCTGAACTGAAAACTTTTCAACTAGATTATCCAGTTAGAAATGCTATAAATCAGCAAGTGGAAAGAATGTGTGAAGTAAGTACAATTTTGAGAGAATTTCTTCACTCTACTTAAGTTTCCCCTCCACACAAACTTCCCCTAAGTATCAAACTATTCACATAACATCTTGCAAAACAACTGTCAACAATATTATAGACTGAAGTGTTATTGCTTTATCTTTGAAGAGAGTTTAACCAAGCAGATATTCAAAGCTACGTGGTACTCAGAACAATTTTCTGTAGTCTGAGATTGTCCCATGCAGGACACCCAGCATCCCTGATTCCCAACCATTAAATGTGAGAAGCATTCCCACAATTTTTGTGACAAGTGACAGCACTCCTCAACTGCCCTATTTCTCATCAGCCTACACCACCCTTGCTTGGAAATCATACTTTAATAGTCTTATAGCAAAAAGAATGCGACAGTGGGCAACAGTATCAAAAAACATGCTTCAAACACGGAAGCAAACACTTTTATCAACTAAAAATTATGACTTGTCAATTTTATCCTCTTCCAAACATTCTTTCTTCAGCCTATATTTTTTGGTATGGTGTACTGAGGCTAACTTAAAGAGATTTGTTATCCACTCTAGAACATATGCATATTCTATTTATATAAGGTTTTTAATAGAAAGCTTTCCTATATAATGGCCTTCTCAACACTTCAACTTTTACTTAGCTAAATTAAAGCCAAAAGTAGAATCTAATCATCAGATTGTACATGCACAGGCATGCGGTGCTTCTACAGTTTCATTTGTGTGCTTTTATTTTGCTTTTGTTGCTGCAGTGTTGTCTGGTATTTAGTGTTTCACTAAACAGCATCAATACTAAGGCAACGCATTGAGTCAGAACAGGATGCAGTGTTATTAAAGACTGGTACGTGTCAATGCTATCTAGTGCCCTAAAAAGAAACCCCTGGAGGACAAGAGGCCCCTTTGACTCTGCAAACTCTAAATTTAATAAGGTTCTACTTAATTCGTGCAGAATTCAAATACACTGTATTCATGCCAAATTTTGCAACCACATGGGAGGTAGGGGAAAGATACTTCAGACACTTCCATGGGAACAACCTTAGGTCGCTGTCTTAAAGTATCAGTGCAGGACCCGAACTACTTCACATGCTATCCACAAAATGGATGAGGTGTGAAAGAAACTCTGTGTTTAACATGACCTTTGGCTGTACTTTCACTTGTTACAAAGGAGCTATTCTCAGAGCCAACACATAGGCTATGTTATTACTCGTATAGTTACAGTACTATTTTACCAAGTGCTTCATACTGTGACAAACTTCAGACAGAATATATGGAAGCTCTTACCTTTGTTCAAGGCATAATAGGCTTTTCTGAACACAAAGAGTGATGAATGTATGAATAAGAACTATCGCAAGAGAATTTTTTCTTTTCAATATACATTCAAATACAAATATGCCAGTGTGGTTACCTAGGTTCAACTTAACAAGTCATCTATACTCTAAATGCCAAAAAAAAAAAACCTAGAAATTTAAGTTTAATATCTAGTAATGACTTTATTAAACACATGTCGAGAGAATTAAAAAGAAAACTATATAAAAACTAAAAACTTTCAGCAACTCTCTTCTACAGACCCCCATCTCCCCACAGACTCTCACCAAGGAACACAGTTGTTTTCAGAAATCCATCGTTTTGGCAAAACAGCCAACTTATCAATATAAATGACATGCAACATATTTTAAGGGAAAAAAAGACTACTGGATCATATAATAAAAAAATTATAAATTCTGAAGGTCTAACAAATAGAAACAGTTTTCCATACAATGTCAAATTTATCAGAAGATTTACAAAGCTAAAACAAGTACTACAAGTCCTGTAAAGGGGCTCCCCTGGTGGCTCAGAGGTGAAGAATCCACCTGCCAATACAGGGGATGCTAGCTTGATTCCTGGTCCGGGAAGATCCCACATAAGCCTGTGAGCCACACCTCCTGGCTGGTGCTCAAGAGCTCAGGCCACAGCCACGGAGTCCACGGCCTCAGCTGCAGAAGGCCACGCACTCTAGAGTCTGTGCTCTGCAGCCGGAGAAGCCACGGGAGCGAGAAGCCTGGGCAGCAACTGCAGAGCAGTCCCCACTCGCCACGACCAGAGGGGAAAAGCAGCCCACAAAGCAACGAAGACCCAGCACAGCCAAAAATAAATAAATAAAATTATGTTTTAAAAAATCCCATAATGTATGCTATGAAGAGAAACTTTAGAACTACTATCTATTCTACTATGACCATGTTTTCCATACTCGTCTTTCTGTTCCCAATAGCAATACCTCTTTACTTTCACCATTTACATTTTTTTATTTTATTTCAGTGGCTCCAAAAGCTATAAAACATCAGAATCACATTTTATAAAAGTCATAAACACAAACTGCCTAAGTTGCTTAACAAAAACACATAAATACTGGTCATAATAGGAGTGTGTTTTATCACAAAGTATTTTTTAAAACATTACACATGAATTAAGACTTCTCTTAAACATGCATTATCAACACTGTAACTACTCAATAAGAATCTGAGATGTTACTAGGGTGACCACAGGTCTCAGTTCACCCAGGATGATACTAGTTTACACTACTGTTTTGGCATTCATACAACTACAGTTATTTATGGTACTCACACTGTCACCCAAGATTTGACTTAACAGAGCCCTGGAAATGGCCATGGGCTTAAGAGTCAAAAGAAGTAGTCTGAGAATTAGATATCCAGCAGGCAAACATTCAATCTCCCTGAGGTACAAATTAGTCTTCAGTATTTAATATGGATCCACTATACAGGATTATAAGAAAAATCAAGAAGCTCAAGCACTACCTACTGGTTTAAAAAAGATGACCAAATGTAGTACAAAGTGAATATACTTGGCAAGTGAAGCCTATCAGAGATATAAATAACTACAGCCTCTAAAAGCAACAAACAGAAACACCTCAAATGAAAAGCTACATTATACCAACTGTACACTGGGAACTGTAATGGGCTAAGGACCCTGGGACTCAGGCTGAACGAGGACCAGTTTCAGCGCCATTACTTACCGTCAGCTGTGTGGCAATGACCTACGTCTGTTTCCTCATTCATAAAATGGAGATAACAACCATACTTCTCTCACTTGGAAGAGTAACAAACAATCCACGTAAAAGATATGAGCACTGCGTGCAGCACTGTGCCTGCACAAAGTAACTGCTCAACAAACGCTAGCTATTATCATGGCAGTCTCCACTGCAAACGCTAGCTATTATCATGGCAGTCTCCACTGCAAATGCTAGCTATTATCATGGCAGTCTCCACTGCTGCCTCTTTTCAAAAACAAGTCCTGTGAGAGTATTCAGGAGGCAATTTCACACACCTGTGCATGGGTGTGTACACATATGTGTATCTGAAACTTTCCATTAAAAATCACTTGGACGACACAGCTAGTATTCACAGATACATGGTATAGTGTGGAATATTACATTAGTATTGGAGATCTTACTCAACACTGGAGAAGGCTATTGTCTCTGAAAGAAGTCCACAGTGGCATCTTGAAGCACATTTTAAAATAAAATTCCATACCTAACAATATCTGTAGTTGTTCATCTCCAGAACAGAAGAGTCAAAGATATGTATAATACACACATTTTAAATCCACGAATGTAAGTCAAAGGAAGACACTCCCTCTAAGGCAAGCATATGAAGGCACTAAAGCAATATCCCAATTAAATATTCATATAGTCAATATTTCAAAATAAGAATTCTGAGTTTACATATGCACATTTTACAATTCTATAGTGAAACCTTTCTACAGAGGTCATTCTCCGTATTTCACAGCATATATTTCAAAGTGTACACTGTTGCATCCCTCTGAAGTGTTAAACTGTAAAGTGCACAGTAACTCACTGCAGGCAAACCCAGACGAAGCCCATGCTGTGCACATGGTACCCATGACCCAGACAACGGCTTTAACCCACTGACTGAACCCAGTCAGAAAGAGAACACATAGAACATGCTCCACCTTATGATTATGAAACAGCATCAGAACTACGAAGAAATAGTTCATTTGGTGAAAAATAGAAACTTTACATATGAGAATCACTAGGTAAAGTCAGAGAAACTATAGCTTGCATTTATAAAGACCTCTGTCCATTTTTAGCTCATTAAAATAAGGGATTTAAAACTTTCCACAAGAAATATGGTATAAAATAAATATGTCATGAAAAATGATATAAAAATCCATATAAACATTATGCTGCTTTCCAAATACACATATAGCAGGAATTTTAAAAAAAAGAACAAACCCTACATCAGTCAACTTTATATCTTAGGGATCCAAATCTAAGTTGGACATCATTTCTCTGAACTTTCCTAAAAATATTCCAGTAGTAAAACAGCTTTGCCATTAAACTCCATTTTCTATTCTAAATCAACCGACCTGCTCTTTAGAGATACCAAGGATAATGAAGACTGAAGTTTACATGTTCTGTCTCAGTTTACAGACTATAGGCTATATTATTAATCTGTAAGTGACTCTACAATGAGTATCCACATAACAAATATTCTATCAGCAGGAACCCTAAACAGGTAAATTTAGAGCTAAACAAAGCATAACTGAACTTTTATAACTATCATAAATTACTTAAAAAAAAAAAAATCCCTGGGCATTGCAATGAACATACTTTTGCCTTAGAGCTAATACTTTAATTTTAAAGAACCACAAAGAAAAAAATCAAAACTAGTCAGTAACAATGCAGCGTCTAAAAGCAATAAACTCAAAATTAAGTTATAAATAATTTAAAGCATGTCATGAAGATGTATTAATAATTCATCAGATAAATAATTTACTAAATAATCAAATAAATAAATAATGAAATACATAAATAAATCAGCAAATAAATAATTCTGCAAAATAACCTAAACAATAAGTCACCCGAACAAATCACAAACCTACAAAACTACAATGATTCTTTGGATTCTGATAGTTTTAAATAAGCAAATGTACATAAACTAGATCAATCCTTGTTAGAACTGGAAATATTTTTCAATGCTATTGGTAAAATCCTCATCTCAGTACATAAGAACACATTTTCAATTTTTAAAAGACTGCACAGGATTAGTTCTTATAAATTATTAACACAATTATAATATATCCTCCTCCACATTTTACATATAATATCTCTGCCTAACATATTTCCCCCAAACAACTGGATACTTAAAATATTCTTAATTTACAGTTCTTTTTCAAAGCAATACTTACAGTACAATAGTCCTATGGTCTTTTTGATAGCTTTCCTATCTTCACCAAGTCTCTGGAAATTTTCTGCAGGGATAGAAAAATAAGAATAACCTTAGTTATTATAGATGGCATTTCATTCACTAGTGAACAATGCTTTATAATTCTACAAAGTAGCAGTGGGGAATGGAGATTAGTAGTTGTGAACTTTGTCAAGTTTTTAGAAGTCTTCAGTGGACTAAACCCAAGCTGACAGAGGCCAGCTTCCTCTATTGGAGCTGACACACAATCCGTTACAATTGGCGGGATTTCAGACGTGAAGACAAACACTTCCAAGGACAAAGAGACTGTCTGACATCTAATGCCATCAACAATTTGAGAAGCTCATGGTCCTTGAAAGAACACATGAGGTCACTTAACTGTTACAATCTGAATGTGGTAACAACCTAGTGAGAGCACCACTAACAGTCAAAACACAACTGACCTCATAAACCAGTCTTCATTTAACATTTCAGGTTTTTACCCACCCACAGTATTATGGGCTCTTGAAGTCCATCAACAGCAGATCCCAGGCTGTGGTAGCCTATCCCACAGAAATAAGAACTTTGTAATGAGCATTTGACACTTTTAAGGAAATAAATCCAAACAGTGTAACACAACATCTGACAAGAAGGAAACTAAAAGTATTTTCTATAATTATCTCAATATATTTTCCAATCAAGATGGGTAATATTTTATCTATTTCATAATCATGGAAAATGAGACTCATATACTGCCTGTGATCCCCAGCTGGTAGGAAGAGTCTAACTGCCTAAAAAACTCCACGTGAAGGGTCGGTGAACTACAGACTCCTTAAATTTGAGCCTACCCTTAAAAACATAACAAATCCTAAAGCACTGTAAACTCATTAGAGCAATGGTTTTGCCTCCCAGAGGACATTTATTGGCATGTCCAATAAAAAGAATATTTATTGGCAATAAGTAGATAGAGATCAGGGATGCTGCTAAACATCCTAAAATATAAAGGCTAGTCTCCTACAATAAAGAATTATCTGGCCTAAAATATTAATAGTGCTGAGGGCGGGAGACTCTAGCATAGAGTAAAATGTCCATAAGCACTGTGTGGTTTTCCTACATAATAAAATAACATTTTGTTCAGGGATGTAATCTTTTTTAATATGTATAACACTGTATGTAGTAGGATACCCTAGATAAAAATGCATATGCTGTGGAGAATGTGTATATGGGAACTCTTTGTACTTGCTAATTCTTTTATAATAAAAACCTAAAATTTCTCAAAAAAATTTTTATTGACTTTTTAAATATGTATTCTTCAGTACTTTCAGATCATAAGCTCCTTATTGCAAAATTCAGGCTTAAACTGAAGTGGGGAAACCACTAGACCATTCAGGTATGACCTAAATTAAATCCCACATGATTATACAGTGGAGGTGACAAAGAGATTCAAGGGATTAGATCTGGTAGACAGAGTGCCTGAAGAACTATGGACAGAGGATTGTACCCTTGTATAGGAGGGGACTAACCAAAACCATCCCCAAGAAAAAGCACTAAAAGAAGGAAAAATGATTGTCTGAGGAGCCCTTACAAATAGCTGAGAAAAGAAGAGAAAGAAGTGAAAGGCAGAAGAGAAAGAAAGAGATATACCCAACTGAATGTAGAGTTCCAGAGAATATCAAGGAGAGGTAAGAAAGCCTTCGCACATGAACACCACAAAGAAAGAGGGGGAAACAATAGAATGGGAAAGACTAGCGATCTCCTCAAGAAAACTGGAGATACCAAGGGAACGTTTCATGCAAAGACGGCACAGTAAAGGACAAAACAGGGCAAGGACCTAACAGAAGCAGAAGAGACTAAGAGGCGGCAAGAACACACAGAAGAACCTACAAAAAGGTCTTAATGACCCAGATGACCAAGATGGTGTGGTACTCACCTAATGCCAGACACTGGAGTGTGAAGTCAAGTGGGCCTTAGGAAGCATTATTATGAACAAAGCTAGTGGAGGTGATGGAATTCCAGCTGAGCTATTGAAAATCCTAAAAGATGATGCTGTGAAAAGTGCTGTACTTTGCTGGCATATCAAATTTGGAAAACTCGGCAAAGGGTCACAAGATTGGAAAAGGTCAGCTTTCATTCCAATCCCAAAGAAAGGCAATGCCAAAGAACGCTCAAACTACCTTAGAGTTGTGCACATTTTACATGCTAGGAAGGTTATGCTCAAAATCCTTCAAGCAAGGCTTCAACAACACATGAACCAAGAACCTCCAGATGTGCAAGCTGGATTTAGAAAGGGCAAAGGAACCAGAAATCAAATTGCCAATCAATTAGATCATAGAAAAAGCAAAGGAATTCATTTAAAAAAAAAGGGGGGGGAAAGAAATCTACTTCTGCTTGACTACACTAAAGCCTTTGACTATGTGGATTACAATAAACTGGGGAAAATTCTTAAAGGGATGGGTATACCAGACCACCCTACCTGCCTCCTGAGAACACTGTACGAGGGACAACAAGCCACAGTTAGAATGAGACATGGAACAATGGAGGGGTTCAACATTGGGAAAGGAGTATGTCTAGACTGTATACTGTCACCCTGCTTATTTAACTTATATGCAGAGTACATCATGTGAAATGCCGGGTGGGATGAATCACAACCTGGATTGTGACTGCTGGGAGAAATATCAACAACCTCAGATATGCAGATAAAGCCATTCTAAAGGCAGAAAGGGAAGAGGAACTAAAGAGCCTCTAGATGAAGGTGAAAAAGGAGAGTGAAAAAACTGGCTTAAAACTCAACATTCAAAAAACTAAGATCAGGGCATCCAGTCCCATCACTTTATGGCAAACAGATGGGGAAAAAGTGGAAACAGTAGCAGAATTTATTTTCTTGGGCTCCAAAATAACTGTTGATTGTGACTGCAGCCACAAAATTAAAAGACGCTTACTCCTTGGAAGAAAAGCTGTGACAAAATTAGATAGCATATTAAAAATCACTTTGCCAACAAAGGGCCAACTAGTCAAAGATATGATTTTTCCAGTAGTCACGTACAGATGTGAGAGCTGTACCGTAAAGAAGGCTGAGTGCCGAAGAATTGATGCTTTGAATCTGTGGTGCAGGAGAAGAGTCAGAAGGCAAGGAGATCACACCAGTCAGTCCTAAAGGAAAGCAACTCTGAATATTCATTGGAAGGACTGAAGCTGAAGCTCCAATACTTTGGCCACCTGATGAGAAGAGCTGACTTATTAGAAAAGACTCTGATGCTGGGGAAGATTGAGGGCAGGAGAAGAAGGGGACGACAGAGGATGAGATGGCTAGATAATATCACTGACTCAGTAGACTTGATTTGAGCAAACTCCAGGAGATAGTGAAGGACAGGGAAACCTGGCATATTGCATTTCATGGGGTTGCAAAGAGTTAGACATGACTTAGCGACTGAACAACATATTCTTTCACTAAAGTTGTGAATAACTGTCTTAGAATCAATACCCCCAAAATACATCTAAAGTTATAAAAACAATTTAAATTTGTCAAAATTTTCCCAACAAAGTTAATGGGAGCATTAAAAGTCACAATTATGACCTAACTTTGTCTAAGTGACTAGCCAAGATATCTAAAAGTATTACAAATTCATAGGGCTGTAGAAGATTACTTTAATACACTACAATTAATTTAGTGATTTTGCCTAAAAGTCATCATATGCTTTCTGCAATATTTGTGATAATTATTAAAATCATTTGAGAACAAAATTCATTAATATAGTCATCAAAGAACTCCAGAAAAAATGTATCAAGTAATTTTCCATTCAATACCAATTAACCTCTCTCCAATCTCATGGCTTAATGGTAAAGAATCTTTCTGCCAATGCAGGAGATGCAGGAGACATGAGTTCCATCCCTGGGTCTGGAAGATCCCCTGGAGGAAGAACTGGCAATTCACTCCAGGATTCCTGCCTGGAAAATTCCATGGGCAGAGGAGCCTGGCGGGCTGCAGTGCATGGGGGTGCAAAAAGTCAGACAATGGAGTGACTGAGCATGCACACCACACACACAATCTCAAAACAGAGTTGATACAATGCATGTTTCATAGAGTATCAAACAATGGTATCCTTTATCAGAGAGGATTAGATTATATCCTTCCCTAGCCAAAAAAAATTTAATAATTATAATGAGTTAAATGAGAGGGAAAAAAACTGAGGGAGAGAATTTCTCCCATGTAAACGTCTTAAAGTGGACAATCAAAGGCTGATGTGGCAGCTCTAAGTATCAGGGGTCCAAGTTCCTTCCCTCTTTTTGCTCTACATTTACTGTTATATTAAAAGTCACCTTGTACTCTAAGAAGGCTACAGGGACTCCAGCTACTACCCCTGTCTTGCAAGTAGCAGAAAGAAAGAAGGGGAAGAAAGGCCCATCCCATTCTCTTTAATGGTCATATTTCACCTTACAGCTCGTCAACTATGACCTAGTCCCTCTGCCCACACTCAACCACTCGAGGGGACAGGCAACCATCTCCAAATGCGGTAATAATGCTCATCTACAAAACTGAGATTCCTGGGCTTCCCTAGTGGCCTCGTCATCAAGAATCCACCTGCCAGTGCAGTGGAAATGGGTTCCATTCTTGTCCAGGAAGATTCCATATGCTGCAGGGCAGCTAAGCCCATGTACCACAACTCCTGAGGCTGCGGTCTGAATCCTGCGAGAGGCAACTGCTGAGCCCACGCATCCCAGAGCCTGTTTTTCACAAGAAACCACCACAATGAGAAGCCCACACAACACCACCTAGAGAGTAGCCTCTCTAACTTGCTGCAGTTAGAGAAAGCCCGCGGGCAGCAGTCAAGACCCAGCACAGCCCAAAGAAATAAGTAATTCTTTTAAAAACACTGGGATTTTTTTTATTAAGAAAGAAATTTTGCAGGGCAAATTATGAGAGGCAGATTAAGGTGGAGATAACACTTCAAAGAAAATGGGAGATACACACAAATTTTTCATTTAGAGTGGTTCACAGCAAATACAAATATGTATACATGTGTGTATGTGCGTATATATATTTATGAAAGAAAATCTAAATGTTTAACAATAGGTGAATGGTTAAATAGATTTGAGGATAATCTCAAAACAGAATGCTATATAGATACCAAATACCACTTCAAACAATTTTACAGATACAGAGGAATGTTCACAATATTGTATGGAAGAATAGGCTATCCAACATTTCATATTAAGTAGTCCCTATTTAAATAAACACACATACATACAAATACACACAGTGTGCATGCATGCTGCTGCTTCAGTCGTGACCTTCTTAGCCCACCAGGCTCCTCTGTACGTGGGAGGCAAGAATACTGGAGTGGGTTGACCCTATCTTCCCAACCCAGGGACTGAACCCACATCTCTTATTTCTCCTGCATTGGCAGGCAGGTTCTTTACCAGTAGTGCCACCTGGGAAGCTTTATACACAGAATATACTGATATATACCCAGAGGCACATTTTGTACCTATGTATATAGAGAGAGAGGTTTCCCCGATGGCTCAGCAGGTAAAGAATCCACCTGCAATGCAGGAGCCACGGGTTCAATCCCTGGGTTGGGAAGATGCCCTGGAGAAGGAGACAGCACCCACTCCAATATTCTTGCCTGGAAAAAACAATGGACAGAGGAACCTGGTGGGCTGCAGACCAAAGGGTCACAAAGAACTGGACACAGCTGAGCGACAAAGCACATACAGAAAGAGAGACGGTGACCACATAAAAAGCAAGAGAACAGAATTAAATGATAATAGTGGTTTGGGCTACGGGAAGCAATACGCTTTCATTTTCCCCATACCTTTCACTGCTTTCTAATTTCTCTACAATGAACACATAATATGCCTATAATTCTTTTCATGAAGATTTTGGCCTAGATGAAGAAAACCACCTTAAAAGGGCAATTAGATTCAAGCTTTAAGTTGCTCCTTGGACTTGCGTAATAACAAAAAGAGAAGGAGGGAAATCTATAGCTGCACTGTTTTGTTGGTTGTAAGAAGCTAACTTCTTTATGTGCAGCTTGTTTTCAACTCACTAACACACACATATCACATCTGTCAGCTTTACACAGCTCACTCCTAAGCAAATGCTGTATCCATCACCCCCAAGAATCCATCCCACCACACTGACTGCTTTGTTCACCGCGTTCTGTAGAACTAATCACTTGTACTTTAGGCATCTACAAATCCCTCCACTTTTTACATTTCTATTTTTCTTAGTTCTAAAATGGATCCATCTAACAGAAATTACATCTTTCTCATATCTTTGTAACTATCTTGCATTGTCTTGAATGCAACCACTAATCTATGGGCCATCTCTAGAATTCTGTCATTTCAAAAATGTATCATCAATTCTCTTGACACTGTAACCTCAAAGTGGAACCTTCACAAAGGGTCTCAGACTGAATTCACACCACGTGCATAATCCAATAAATCTCACGTGAAGACCAATTTAAAGGGATCTTAAATGGTCAGTATCCCTAGACACTGGGGAAAGCACAGGTAAATTCTCAAAGGAAGTAACTTCAATCCTAGCCTCGAAGAAGCCAGTAACTTTCAAAAACACTCAATTAAAAAAAAAAAATCACAAAACAAGACCCAATGAATGAGGGCCAACTTAAGAAACAGAACAATTAGACTACACATATTTCAATTATTGGAAACACTATACAGTAAGGATGGTACAAGTAATAGAAACACTTATAATATGGATGTGAATTAAATAAATCTCAAGAAATAAGAAGCAGTGGTAAAATTTTCAACTGAGTGGAAAAGTTAAACAGTAGAATCAACACAAACAGAAATAATTAGTCAATGTGAAGACTTTTAAAAACCTATCTAAAATGCAGTTCAGAAAGACAAAGAAAGAAAATAAAATCCGTAAGAGCAGAACAAAGACAGGATCAGGAGGACTGACAGCTCCTGAAACCACTGCCGATGAGGGTCAGTCTTACACGGCCGGCCCACTGCGGATGTGGCTGCTGTGAAATGCAGTTGAACGGAACTCTTTAAAAGTCATATGCTTAGATGTCATGATAATATCAACGTGCTATTAAAAGCACCTCTTTACATTGAATTTATCTTGATTCATTAAATACCAGTGATACCAGTTTGCAGACCAGCACTGACCTGAGGTCGCCTTTGAGTAGCAACAATCTAAAAAAAAATAGATCAAAACCAGAAAAGAATATAAAAGACAAAAGAAAATATAGCTGCCATTCAAATAGATGATGAAAATTTTCAACACCAATTGAAGGTACAAATGGAAAATCCCCAGTGCAAGAAAAAACAGGAAAGATCCATGTAAATGTGTGGGTGACTGCTGATCAGTGTAGGGGCTACACCTCACACCAATCACTGCAACACAATTCCAAACCAGCATTTTCATCATTTTTTTTAAACTCTTAGGACTCAATCAAGCTCTAGATGTACTCTAAATAAACAAAAATAAAGACAAGTGGACATAGTAAAGAAAGCTATCAGAGATCAAGTTTCAAGACTTAGTGATTTCCTCTCAGTCCATACTGAGAGGAAACACTCTGTCCATACTTCTCAAACTGTGTTTACTTCATTAGAGTTATTTCTAATGCGTAACTAACTGTATGAAAAAAAAAAATACTCCAAACTTACATTAGCAGAGACTGAAAACGCTTTCAATTATATGGAAATGAATAGAATTCCAATTCCGTTAACCGTTCCTTTGAATGTGAGGTGAGCTTCAGCATACATTACCTATTACATCCTCTAATCATAACAGATTTTTTTATTTCTAAATGCAGTTCATTTAAAACACCCTGCTCAAACATCTACCACAAACAAAGTGTAAATTCATACCTACATGGCAAAACAGGAACTACGGTATCACACCTCCTGAGAAAGAGTTATAACTAATATCTGTATAAATCTTTGCTCACTTTGCAAATATTTGACACACAAATAACTGAAGCACGATACACTTCTGGGTTTCACAGAACAAATCTAATAATGGTGAAAGCTTGCCAAGTAAAAGAACATGGAGAACAGCATCAAAAATATATAAGAAAAAACACAGAAATTGAATATAACAATATATAGAAAAAAAGATGACCAAAATCAAATCAAAGGCTGCTGCTTCGCACCGTTCCCCATCACATGGAATTGAAAGGACCCTCACAGGGTGCACACAGCGTTATCAGTCAAACGAGCGCTGCACTCACCTGTTTGATCCAGGGTCACTAAACTCAAACAGTTTAGCAAGATATTCATGTAATTTCTTATTTGATCTGAAGAAGTTTTATTGACTATGCCAAAGCCTTTGACTGTATGGATCACAATAAACTGTGGAAAATTCTGAAAGAAATGGGAATACCAGACCACCTGACCTGCCTCTTGAGAAATCTGTATGCAGGTCAGGAAGCAACAGTTAGAACTGGACATGGAACAACAGACTGGTTCCAAATAGGAAAAGGAGTACGTCAAGGCTGTATATTGTCACTCTGCTTATTTAACTTACATGCAGAGTACATCATGAGAAACGCTGGGCTGGAGGAAGCACAAGCTGGAATCAAGATTGCCAGGAGAAATATCAATAACCTCAGATATGCAGATGACACCACCCTTATGGCAGAAAGTGAAGAGGAACTCAAAAGCCTCTTGATGAAAGTGAGAGAGGAGAGTGAAAAAGTTGGCTTAAAGCTCAACATTCAGAAAACGAAGATCATGGCATCTGTTCCCATCACTTCATGGGAAATAGATGGGGAAACAATAGAAACAGTGTCAGACTTTATTTTTCTGGGCTCCAAAATCACTGCAGATGGTGACTGCAGCCATGAAATTAAAAGACGCTTACTCCTTGGAAGGAAAGTTATGACCAACCTAGACAGCATATTAAAAAGCAGAGACATTACAACAAAGGTCCATCTAGTCAAGGCTATGGTTTTTCCAGTGGTCATGTATGGATGTGAGAGTTGGACTGTGAAGAAAGCTGAGCACCGAAGAATTGATGCTTTTGAACTGTGGTGTTGGAGAAGACTCTTGAAAGTCCCTTGGACTGTAAGGAGATCCAACCAGTCCATTCTAAAGGAGATGAGTCCTGGATGTTCTTTGGAAGGAATGATGCTAAAGTTGAAACTCCAATACTTTGGCCACCTCATGCAAAGAGTTGACTCATTGGAAAAGACTCTGATGCGGGGAGGGATTGGGGGCAGGAGGAGAAGGGGACGACAGAGGGTGAGATGGCTGGATGGCATCACCGACTCGATGGACCTTGAGTCTGAGTGAACTCCGGGAGTTGGTGATGGACAGGGAGGCCTGGAGTGCTGCAATTCACGGGGCCGCAAAGAGTCTGACACGACAGCGCAACTGAACTGAACTGAAGATTCATATAGTGCTACCTCTGAGGTTATGGGAAAAGAATTCAAACAGAAAAAAAAAAAAACTGAGCTAAGTAGTTAAAACTAGGTCAGGTAAAAGTAACTATAACAAAAGGCTTAGCATGGCAAAAACTGTCAATCATATATTTGTTGCTCTTATTGCTGTTGAGTCACTAAGTCATGTCCAACTCTTGATGACCCTATGGACTGCAGCATGCCAGGCTTCCTTGTCTTCACTATAATCTGGAGTTGCTCAAACTCATGTCCACTGAGTCATGATACTACCTAACCATTTCATGTTCTGTCTCCCCCTTCTCCTCCTGCCTTCAGTCTTTCCCAGCATCAGGGTCTTTTCCAATGAGTCAGCTCTTCTCATCAGGTGGCCAAAGTACTGGAGTTCTTTATGTTCCAGTTCTTTATAGTCCAACTCTCACATCCATACATGACCACTGGAAAAACCATAGCTTTGACTAGATGGACCTTTGTTGGTGAAGTGATGTCTCTGCTTTTTAACACACTGTCTAGGTTGTCATAGCTTTCCTTCCAAAAGGCAAGTGTCCTTTACTTTCATGGCTGCAGTCACCATCCCCAGTGATTTTGGAGCCCAAGAAAATAAACTCGGTTATTACTTCCATTTTTTTCCCCTTCTGTTTGTCATGAAATGATGAGACCAGATACCATGATCTTAGCTTTCTTAACAATGATTTTCAAACCAACTTTTTCACTCTCCTCTTTCACACTTACCAAGAGGTTCTTTAGATCCTCTTAGCTTTCTGCCATTAGAGTGATATCACCAGCATATGTGAAATTGTTGATGTTTCACCCAGCAATCTTAATTCCTACTCACGATTCATCCAGCCTGGTATTTTGCATGATGTAATCTGCATATAAGTTAAATAAGCAGGGTAACAATATACAATACAGCCTTGTCTTCAGTTCAGTCGCTCAGCAGTGTCCAACTCTGTGTGACCCCATAGACTGCTGCACACTGGGCTTCCCCGTCCTCTACCAACTCCCAGAGCTTGGTCAAACTCATGTCCATTCAGTTGGTGATGCCATACAGACATGTCATCCTCTGTCGTCCCCTTCTCCTGCCTTCAATTTTCCCAGCATCAGGGTCTTTTCCAATAAGTTAGCTCTTTGTATCCGGTGGCCCAAACATTGGAGCTTCAGTACCAGTTCTTCCAATGAATATTCAGGATTGATTTCCGTAAGGATTGACTGGTTTGATCTCCTTGCTGTCCAAGGGACTTTCAAGAGTCTTCTCCAACACCACAGTTCAAGAGCATCAATTCTTCAGCACTCAGCTTTCTTTATGGTCCAACTCTCACATCCATACATGACTACGGGAAAAATCATAGTTTTGACTAGACAGACCTTTGTCAGCAATGTCTCTGCTTTTTAATATGCTGCCTAGATTTGTCATAGCTTTTCTTCCAAGAAGCAAGAGTCTTTTAATTTCATGGTTGCAGTCACAATCTGCAATGATTTGGGAGCCTAAGAAAATAAAGTCTGTCACTGTTTCTATTGTTTCACCACCTATTTGCCACGAAGTGATGGGACTGGATGCCATGATCTTAGTTTTTTGAATGTTGAGTTTTAAGCCAGCTTTTTCACGCTTCTCTTTCACTTTCATCAAGAGGTGCTTTAGTTCCTCCTCTTACTCCTTTCCCAATTTTGAACCAGTCAGCTGTTCCATGCTCAGTTCTATCTGCTGCTTCTTAACCCACATACAGATTTCTCAGGAGACAGGTAAAGTGCTCTGGTAATCCCATCTCTTTTAAGAATTTTCCACAGTTTGCTGTGATCCACACAGTTAAAGGCTTCATCATAGTCAATGAAGAAGTAGACGTTTTTCTGGAATTCCCTTGCTTTCTGCATGATCTAGTGAATGCTGGCAATTTGACCTCTGATTCCTCTGCCTTTTCTAAATCTGGCCTGTACACCTGGAAGTTCTCCATTCACATACTACTTAAGCCTAGCTTAATGGATATGAGCATTACCTTGCTGGCATGTAAAATGAGCGCAACTGCACAGCAGTTTGAACATTCTTTGGCTTGCCCTTCTCTGGGATTAAAATGAAAACTGAACTTTTCCAGTCCTGTGGCCACTGCTGTTTTCCAAATTTGCTGAGATACTGAGTGCAACACTGTAACAGCATCATCTTTCAGGATTTAAATAGTTCAGCTGGAATTCTGTCACTCCCTCTAGCTTTGCTCACAGTAATGCTTTCTTAGGCTCATTTGACCGCATACCCCAGATGTCCAGTTCTAGGTGAGTGACCACACCGTCATAGTTATTCAGGTTATTAAGACCATTTTTGTACAGTTATGCTGTGTATTTTTGCCACCTCTTCTTAATCTCTGCTGCTGCTGTTAGTTCCTTGCCATTTCTGTCCTTTGTCATGCCCATCCTTGCCTGAAATGTTGCCATCATATCTCCAATTTTCTTAGAGAGTCTTTCCCATTCTATGGTTTTCCCCTATCCTTTCGCATTGCTCATTTAAGGCTTTTTGATCTCTTCTTGCTATTCTCTGGAACTCTGCATTCAGCTGAGCGTATCTTTCCCTTTCGCCCTTGCCTTTCACTTCTCTTCTTCCCTCAGCTACATGGAAAGCCTCCTCAGACAACCACTTTGCATTCTTTCATTTCTTTATTGCTGGGATGATTTCAGCCACTGCCTCCTGTATACTGTTATGAACCTCCATCATTAGCTCTTCAGGCACTCTGTCTACCAGATCGAATCCCTTGAATCTATTCATCACCTCTACTGTATAATCGGGACTTTATTTAGGTCATACCTGAACGGCCTAGTGGTTTTCCCGACTTTCTTCAATTAAATCCTGAATTTTGCAATAAAGAGCTCATGATTTGAGCCACAGTCAGCTCCAGGTCTCATTTTTGCTGACTGTATACAGCTTCTCCATCTTCAGCTGCAAATAACATAATCACTCTGATTTTGGTATTGACCATTTGCTGATGTCCATATGTAGAGTCTTCTCTTGGGTTGTTAGAAAAGGATGTTTGCATGTTCTTTTGACAAAACTTTGTTAGCCTCTGGCCTGCTTAATTTCATACTCCAAGGTCAAACTTGCCTGTTATTCCAGGTATCTCTTGACTTTCTACATCTGCATTCTAACATCCTATGAGGAAAAGGACATTTTTTCATGGTGTTATTTCTTGAAGATCTTGTAGGTCTTCACAGAACCAGTCAATGTCAGCTTCTTCAGCATCAGTGGTTGGGGCACAGACTTGGATTACTGTGATGTTGACTAGTATGCCTGGAAACAAACCAAAGTCATTCTGTTGTTTTTGAGGCTGCACCCAAGTATTGCACTTTAGACTCTCTTGTTGACTATGAGGGCTACTCCATTTCTTCTAAGGGATTCTTGCCCACAGTAGTATATATAATGGTCATCTGATTTAAATTCACTCATTCCCATCCATTTTAGTTCACTGATTCCCAAGATGCTGATATTCAATTTTGTATCTCCTGCTTGACCATGTCCAATTTACCTTGATTCAAGGAACTAATATTCCAGGTTCCTACACAACACTGTTCTTTACAGCATCAGACTTTACTTTCAATACCAGACATATCCACAACTGAGCGTTATTTCCACTCTGGCCCAGCTGCTTCGTTCTTTCAGGAGCTATTACTAACTGCCCTCTGCTCTTCCCCAGTAGCATACTATACACCTTCCGACCTGGGGGGTTCATCTTCCAGTGTCCTATCTTTTTGCCTTTTCATACTGTTCATGGGGTTCTCAAGGCAAGAATATTGAAGTGAGTAGCCATTTCCTCCTCTAGTGGACCATGTTTTATCAGACCTTTTCATTATGACCTGGATCTCTTCACCCACCCATCCTGGGTTGCTCTGAAGGCATGGTTCAGAGTTTCATGCAGTGTTGCAAGCACGTTTGCCACAATAAGACTGTGATCCATGAGAGGGTATCCATACTTAACCACAAAGAACCAAAAGTTCAAGCCATTCGGAAAAGCTCAGGGGCAAGGTCCTTAAATAACAAATTTTCACCAAATTATTCCACAACTGTCTTGATTCACAGCCTAAGCAGATAAAAGACATGCAATATTTTAACTTGGTAATTTATAATAAAATGGATTTAACCTGGAAATTTACAGTGAAGTTTAGTTTTTAAAATGCATTTCAGCTAGACATAAACATCAGGCAGTGAAAATATTTAGCCTTATAATTTAAAATTCTGAAAGCTTACACCAAGCTTAACCAATACTAATCCACTCCAATATAAAAAAGAACTAAAATGAAATACCCCACAGTGTCTTTTTTGAGTTTTTATTTAAAGTTATTGATAATCACATTTTTGTATTCTCCTTAGCTGCTTTAAGTCTTCACTGTAGAGAGAGAAAGGCAGGTTTTAAAAACACACCTACATGCATATACGCATCCATGTAAACCTGCCCCCATAACTGCAAACTCTTCACTGGTACTTCTTGATCCTGACTGAAAACATGACAGTGAGTAACCAAACTTTTAAACTTAATGCACTTCCTTTAAGAATACACTTTTTAGTAAAGTAAAACCACAAAGATCAAAATTTATCATCACAAACTTTGCAAATGGCTAAAATTGGGGGGAAATAAAGGCAAGCAGTATAGTCCTGTATCTGTCAAAAAAGGACTTGAGCTTCTCACAGGGAAATGCTAATGACCCAAATAGCGTCTGAGTCTGAAGATTAACTGATACCTGAAGATCAGTCACACAGTCACAAATTTTCCCACTGAGATATCCCTAATAAGTACCCTAGTAAACAATGAACTCATATATATGGGAGTCTGGGAATGGAACCCCAAAATTGTTCTCAATAACCATTAATATTCTTTGGCACTGAATGTTTTTTTTAAATGACTGTGGTAATTCTTTCCATTATACAATATCCCAGTAAAATTCAACTTGAAAAGAAAACACCACGTTTATACTGTTTCTTCACATATCCAGCACTAAGAAGGAGATAAACGATCTTATCCTGCTCAAACCAGAACTTCATACCTTTGTTGGAGGACCACATACTTTATACCAGAGGGAAAGATAATTCTAGTAAGTTTCCAGGTTTATTCTGCTATTCTGTTTCATAAACACTGGATCCACCAAAGAATCGACTCTACCTTTATACACACATACAAACGCATATACACTATTAGAAACCTTCGCTTTTAAAACTTTTTGGACTACATCAAACTAAAATGCTTCTGCACAGTGAAGGAAACCACCATCAAAATGAAAAGGCAACCTACTGGATGGGAGGAGCTATTTTCAAACAATATTTCTGAGAAGGGGATAATATCTAAAACATATGAAGAACTCTTACAGCAAAAAACAAACAACCGCGTAATTCCATAGTGGTCCAGTGGTTAGGACTCCACACTTCCACCGCAAAGTCCAATCCCTGGTCAGGGAAAAAAGACCCCACACACAGCATGGAATGTCCAAATAACAAACAAAAAACAAAACCCAATTAAAAAATAGGCAAAAGATCTGTTTTGCCCAAAGTTTTCACTCGTCTCAGGTTTAAAGGATTTGTTAACAAAATAAGCCACTTGTTAAATACAAATAAATTATACAAATTTTTATTAGAGAACTATCTAGCTTACTTTCAAAGTACTAACATTAACAGAAAAGAGAAACAGAAAGAGCAGAGAATACATCACCAATTTGGGTTCTGACCAACATCCAGACTTAATTTGTGCTGGGAAGTCCTGTGTCACAGCACACCTGGAGTCCCAATCAGGAAAGGGTCCCAGGCAGCATGTCCACTCAGGGGGTGAAAATTCAAAGACTGCAGTTTGGGGTTCCCCCTTATAATCACAGGAAGGTCACAAACTGACATCATCATCCATCTGTGACCAAACCACAGCTTTGGTTTCCTGTTAATACTGTTTGTTTTGTTGTGTAAACTTGGAATGTAGTTATGCTTGGAGCTTGGTCGGCCAGCCCCCTCCAGGTCTCCACAGTCTTAAGATTTCTCCCCCATCTTATCTAAGGTGCTGCAAGCCTTCCACTCACAGCAGGCCTTCACTCCCAGTCACTCCCAGTCAGGGCAGTGTCCAGGCAGGTAAGAAACAAGGTCAGAGGCCTGCTCTGCTTTGTCTCTGAATAAACAAGACTATTCATTCATCTCCCTAACAAGATCTGAAAAAACATTTTTCTGAAGAAGACATATAGATAGCCAACAGGTACATGAAAAGGTTTGGCATCACTATCATTACAGAAATGCCAATCAAAAATAATCAACTATCAATTCACAGGTGTTACAATTATCAAAAAGAAAAGAAATAATAAATGCTGGAGAGGATATGGAGAAAAGGAAATCTTCATACATAATTGGTGGGACTATAAACTGGTACAGCCACTATGGAAACAGAACACAGTGTCCTCAAACAGTTAGGAACAGAACTATCATATGACCTGGCTATTCCACTTCTGGGTATTTACCTGAAGAACAAGAAAACACTAATTCAACAAGACATGTATATCCCTATGTTCACTGCAACATTATATATAACAGCAAGATATGAAAACAACTCAAGTGGGCACTGACAGATGAAAGGATAAAGAAGATGTATCTCTCTCTCTCTCTCTCTCTCACACACACACACACGGGAATACCAGCCATAAAAAGAATGAAATTCTAAAAAAAAATTGTTTTAATTAAAAAAAGAATGAAAATCATGCCATCTAAGACAACATAGATGGACCTTAAGAACACTGCGCTAAGTAAAAGAAATCAGAGAGAAAAAGACAAATACCGTATGATTTTACTCAAATGTGGAAACTGAAAAAAAAAAAAAAAAGTAAATAAAATGAAACAAAAACTCATAGATACAGAGAAAAGATTAGCAGTTACCAGAAGGAGGTTAGGGGTGAGTAAAACAAGTGAAGGGAGTAAAGCAGACGTGATGAACGGTGAACTGAACCTGTGATCATGATCACTCTGTGGTATATACCGATGTCGAATTACAATGTTGTATACCCAAAACCCACATAATGAAAAAATAAATTTTTAACAAACACTGTTTGTTGAATATCCATTCTTAAAATTTATTATATATTATAATATACTAAAATAATGGGTAACCATGGGAAAACTCCTTTTTCAGCAATTAAGTGGGCAAAATCAATCAGGCCTTAGGAAGGATCATTTCAAAAGAAACTAGTGGAGGTGATGGAATTACAGCTGAGCTACTGAAAATACTAAAAGATGATGCTGTTAAAGTGCTGCACTCAATATGCCAGCAAATTTGGAAAACTCAGCAGTGGCCATAGGACTGGAAAAGGTCAGTTTTCATTCCAATCCCAAAAAAAGGCAATGCCAAAGAAAGTTCAAATTACCACACAATTGCACTCATTTCACACGCTAGCAAAGTAATGATCAAAATTCTCCAAGCTAGGCTCCAGCAGTACGTGAACTGAGAACTCCAGATGTACAAGCTGGATTTAGAAAAGGCAGAGGAACCAGAGACCAAATTGCCAACATTGGCTAGATCATAGAAAAAGCAAGAGAATTCCAGAAAAACATCTACTTCTGCTTCACTGACTACACTAGAGCCTTTGACTGTGTGGATCACAACGAACTGCGTAAAATTCTTCAAGAGATGGGAATACCAGACCACCTGACCTGACTCCTGTGAGACCTGTATGCACGTCAAGAGGCAACAGTTAGAACTCTACATGGAACTGGTTCCAAATTGGGAAAGGAATACGTAAAGGCTGTACATGGTCACTCTCCTTTTTTAACTTATATGCAGAGTACATCATGCAAAATGCCAGGCTGGATGAAGCACAAGCTAGAATCAAGATTGCCAGGAGAAATATGAGTAACCTCAGATATGCAGATAACACCACCCTTATGGCAGAAAGTGAAGAAGAACTAAAGAGCCTCTTGATGAAAGAGGAACATGAAAAAGGTGGCTTAAAATTCAACATTCAAAAAACTAAGATCATGGCGTCTAGTCCCATCACTTCATGGCAAAGAGATGGGGATACAATGGAAACAGTGAGATATTTTATGTCCCTGGGCAGCAAAATCACTGCAGATGGTGACTGTAGCCATGAAATTAAAAGACACTTACTCCTTTGAAGAAAAGCTATGGCAATCCTACTCAGCATATTAAAAAGCAGAGACATTACTTTGCCAACAAAGGTCCATCTAGTCAAGGCTATGGTTTTTCCATTATTCACATATGGATGTGAGAGTTGGACCATAAAGAAAGCTGAGGGCCGAAGAATTGATGCTTTTGAACTGTGGTGTTGGAGAAGACTCTTGAGAGTCCCTTGGACTGCAAGGAGATTCAACAAGTCCATCCTAAAGGAGGTCAGTCCTGGGTGTTCATTGGAAGGACTGATGCTGAAGCTCCAATACTTTGGCCACATGATGCAAAGGTCTGACTCATTAGAAAAGACCCTGACGCTGGGAAAAACTGTAGGCAGGAGGAGAAGGGGATGATAGAGGATGAGATGGTTGGATGGCATCACTGACTCACTGGACATAAGTTTGAGCAATGTCCGGGAGATTATGAAGGACAGGGAAGCCTGGGGGGGTCACAAAGAGTCGGACACAACAGAGTGACTGAACAACAAGAAAGACACTCAAAAACTATGTTTAAAAAAAAAATTTTTTTTAATAATTATAATCCTTATAATTTGTTACATATGTATTATAGAAAAATAATGGGTAACCATGGGACAACTGTTTTCAGCAATTAAGGATTAACTTTAGTAATAAATTGCAAGTATTAGCAAGAAAATCAAATGGAGATAGTTTGTGCCTTGTTTTCACCTATGAAAAATATCTAGAAAGGTTGTATGACTTATTTCAAATTCTATATAGTTAGGAGTCATATCTTTATAATTATACATTTGAGCTTAAATTATCTTAAATTAAGTATTCTAAATTAAAATTACCTTCATGATTTTTATAATTAAGCTATTCTTATAATTTGTATAAAATCCTTTAACAAAAAAATTAGATCTAATCTAAAATTTTAAGAAGTTTATTTTCTTAAATAAAGTCATTAATTTTCAGTCACCTTTTCATTGGATTGACATTTAAAAAGATAAGCCCTCTCTAACAAAGGTAAATAAAATACATTAACTAAAGGTTATTTTAAGTTTTTAAATTTAAATTAGTGAGTTTTTTAAACTTTGGAATAATTTTTGGTAAACGCTTTTTTGTGTAAAAATTATGAACTTCTATATAATTATAAATGCAGTTTTAATCTAACTTATTTAATTTTACATAATCAAAGATATTTTAAATACTTATTATAACATTTAATTACCCTGTATTTGAGACACTTACTTTTTGCATCACTGTATGAAAAAAATTATAGGCCATGTGTTATTTCCACTTCATTTTACTGCCAATGTATTTATCACATATGAAAACTGATCCTTGTGTTCTAAGAAAGAATATACTGACTATGACATTATATCCATTTCTTCTCTTCAACAGCAGTTGTAAAAATTTTTAAAGTATAACTTATTCAGAAAACATTAGATAAGATTTTAAATATACTTATGGGTAAAGTTGATAGAATCACTTAGACACCTAAATTCAGTTTCCTGAATAGTTACTGAAAAGATTAAACTACTGTAATCAAATATTTATACAACATTTTTTTAAAAAATCAGAGCAACAAAATGTTAACAGGAGAAATATTTTTTTTCTTGTTCAAGATCCAATTATTCCTATATATTCTAATGCCAAAAAAATCAGGTAAAATAAATAATTGTTGGGAGTTCTTTATGATGCCTTTAACTTTTGTGAATTAAGCACAAACAGGGGTCAATGGCAGTCAATAAATACATCTTCTCCACAGCTTTACAAATAAACTAAATAAATAACGAACACTAAAAAATAGTTACACTTCACTTTACAAGAAGACTAACTTCCTGGACAAGAAGAACTGAAAAAAGACAGTGCATGATATTCTGTGTGCTATGAAATCTGAATGCAGGGAAAGCTGCAAATGGAATTCATGGACAGGCTTCTGAGAAATACTAGAACTATAAAAAATAATAATACTATTACAAACATGCAAGTCCCTCCAACCAAAATTTATAACAAATGGCATTCACGCTCTGCATTCAATTCACACAAACATAAAACCACAGTTGCTTCACTCTGTGTTTGACGTAAAAGAACAACTAGAGGTAAAGCCACCGCTGGCCACCCTGGTGCCGTGAGCCTCCTCCCACCTCACGAGTAGCCCCTAGCGAGAGTTTCCACAGAGCCTTCCAATTCATTTTCTACATTTTCATTTACATACTGAAATAACAGAGTTGTTGCTTTGTATTTTTTTTAATTTTTCATAATGGTATCAGCCTGAAAGTACCTGGTGTGTTTTTCACTCATTTTTTAGATCTACTAATATAGAGACAGAATTGTTCCCTTTTAACTTCTGTAAAGTACGGATCCCATAGGCCTATCACATTTTATTTATCCTTTCCTCCACTGATAGACATCCACGTTGTTTCCAATTTTGCACAACTACAATGTTTTACGAGCGTTCTTGCAAAAGTCTCTATGTTCACATACAAGAACATAACATGTTAACCATGTTCTCTAAAGCCAGGTTTCTCAACCTCCACACTCTTTACAAAATTTGGACTCCGAATTCTTTACTGTGAGAGCCTGTCCTGTGAATTACAGCATATTTAGTGCATTCCTGATCTCTACCCACCAAATGTCAATAGTCCCCAGATGTGGCAACCAAAAACATTTCTAGGCGTTGTCAAGTGTCCCTGGAAGATACAACTCCCTTGGTTGAGAATCACTGCTCTAAGGTCTATATGAGGTGACTTTCTGAGTTATGAGTACATTTTCCATTTCACGACATATTGCCCAACTGGTCTCCAAATAGCCGTATCAATTTTTACCCCCATCAGCATATGATACCACTAGTTTCCAGACACCCTTGTCAATACTTGATAATGTTATGATGGTTTAAATTGTTCCAATAAAAATAATCATTAATTTTCCAAAAGGAAACTACCATTTTAACTATTAATTTCAAGAATATGCGGTACACATGTGCTACTACTAAGAAGTTATGAAAACTCAAAGCTTACATGGAGGAAGTGACCTACATTTTATTCCCTTCTCTTTATTTTGCTTGGCCATTTTCTGGTACACGATTTTTTCTTGACATTGTTGTGTATTATTAGCATACAAATTTTGACTTTATAAAACTTATTTTCCCTAGAAGCTTCAAAATTATAATGCTTCATTCACATTTCTTCAAACCTTCAAGACCACACACAGAGTTTTAAACAACTTTAAGTATTTTAATTGATGTCATCACTTATAGAAAGGTTCATCACTCTTACACTTGTAAGTTGCTGGTCTCTAAATACAAAATTAGGCTAGAGAAACACTTTGGAAATATCTATCACCAAACTCCCTATCTGTGAAAGAATCTATATTAAGCAAATTGATTCTTAAACTGAAATCAGAATGAAGCAAAATGGTGGACTTTATATGCTAGCCTCCACATCCCATACCAAATATACAGAAATTCAGACTGGAATTTGTAGTTCCTGATTTCCAGGAGTTCCTCTTATAGTTCCTCTTTCTCCTGTAAAGATCAACTGTAGTTTATGCTCAGTTCTATGAGATAGCTTTATTATTTTTTAATTGAAGTATAACTGACATATATTAGACTCTATTTGTATATGCTTCAAAATGATCACCACAATAAGTCTAGTTAACATTATCACTATATAGTTACAGAATTTCTTGTGTTGATAATTTTTAAGGTTTACTCTCTTAGCAACTTCCAAATATGCAATGCATTATTATTAACCATAGTTGTCATACTTTAATTCACATTCTCATGTCTTGTTTACTTTGTAGCTAACTGGGTGTTTTTACCTTTTGACTCCCTTCATCCATTTCGCCCACCCTCAACCCTGGCAAAACGGCATGCTCTCTGTATCTATAAGATTGTTAAGATTCCATATATATACGTGAGATCTTACAGTGTTTGTCTTTCTCTAATTTATTTCACCTGAGGTGATATCTCATTGTTCTGATTTGTACTTCCTTGATGATTAATGACCTATAAGCCAACTGTATGCCTTCTTTAGAAAAATGTCTGTTCAGATCTTCCACCCATTTCTTAATTAGGTTGTTGTTGTTGAATGAATTCTTTACATGTTTCAGAATTATCCTATCAGAAATATGATTTGGCAACACCTCCTCCCTGTTGGTAGGCTGCCTTTTCACTTTGCTGATGGTTTCCTCACTGTGCATAAGCATTTTAGTTTCACTTGTTTATTTTTGGTTTTGGTGTGAAATCTAAAAAATTACTGCCAAGCTTGATGTCAAGGAGATTACCACCTATGTCTACTTCAGGTCTCACAGTCAAGTCTTTAATCCGTCCTGTGTTGCCTTTAATATAAATTCTCCTTTGAGCTAAGCCATCTCGTATAGGTTTCTATTACTGCCATCCAGAGAACCTAGTCTAAGAGAGTTGCACACTAAAACGATACTAGTTCCAAGCAAAACTAGATGGAAAACCAGAAGGTACACCAGAAACTAAAAATACCAGAAAGACAGAAAACAATATAAATTTAACTGAACTTTAAATAAGAAGAACCTAGTACAACTGCTGCAAAATACAAGTGTTTCTCTGAGAGTGGTCCAAATCCAGTTATTTGATATTGGAAGGTAGAGGCAATCTGAAGGCGGCAAGCGTATGAAGAATAAGAACGTCCAGGCAGGCTACCTCCCCAGACCCCTCATCCCCACACCGCAAAGCAAGGCAGCAGTAAGAGAGGCCATGACCCAGAACAGGAGGAGTGAGAATGGGCTCTTGGTTAACACCAGTGATAGAGGCCTGGAGCCCAACCTGAAGCATACATACCCCAACACTTCATCATTAAAGGTTCAGAGGAACAGCACAAATGATCAAATCAATGTTTCAGGAAGATTAACCCTGTGTCAGCAAGAAGGATAAACTAAGCAGAGGGAAGAATACTGACAGGAGAGCTAGGCAGGAGATGGCACAGGCACGTGAGGGCCCAAAACCCAGCCAGAGACTCTATGAACAGAAAACCCAGACTAGCCTAGATGGAACTTTTAAGAGTAGAAAGAACTTGTTGAATGACTTGATGTTATGAGAGAGAAAAAGATAAAAACTCAGTTCAGTCGCTCAGTCGACTCTTTGCGACCGCATGAACCATAGCACGCCAGGCCTCCCTGTCCATCACAAACTCCCGGAGTCTACTCAAACTAATGTCCATCGAGTTGGTGATGCCATCCAGCCATCTCATCCTCTGTCGACCCCTTCTCCTCCTCCCCTCAATCTTTCCCAGCATCAGGGTCTTTTCCAATGAGTCAGCTCTTCTCACCAGGTGGCCAAAGTATTGGAGTTTCAGCTTGAGCATCAGTCCTTCCAATGAACACCCAGGACTGATCTCCTTTAGGATGGACTGATTGGATCTCCTTGCAGTCCAAGGGACTCCCAAGAGTCTTCTCCAACACCACAGTTCAAAAGCATCAACTCTTCAGTGTTCAGCTTTCTTTATAGTCCAACTCTTACATCCATACATGACCACTGGAAAAACCATAGCCTTGACTAGATGGACCTTTGTTAGCAAAGTAATGTCTCTGCTTTTTAAAATGCTATCTAGGTTGGTCATAACTTTCCTTCCAAGGAGTAAGCGTCTTTTAATTTCATGGCTGCAGTCACCATCTGTAGTGATTTTGGAGCCCAGAAAATAAAGTCAGCCACTGTGTCCACTGTTTCCCCATCCATTTGCCATGAAGTGATGAGACCAGATGCCATGATCTTAGTTTCCTGAATGTTGAGCTTGAAGCCAACTTTTTCACTCTCCTCTTTCAATTTCATCAAGAGGCTCTTTAGTTCTTTTTCACTTTCTGCCATAAGGGTGGTGTCATCTGCATATCTGAGGTTATTGATACTTCTCCCGGCAATCTTGATTCCAGCTTGTGCTTCCTCCAGCCCAGCGTTTCTCATGATGCACTCTGCATAGAAGTTAAATATCGGGAGCGGCGTTAGGCATTACTGACAAAATGGAGGCATGGCCCCAGACCCCTCTCCTCATTCCGCAGGCACAGACCCGGGATGAAGGAGTTAGGCCTTGTAATTCTGACTTGTTGTTTCCTCTCCTCGGCTGAGTTGACTGAAAAGGAATATTAAGGTGCTTATTGTTCTTGAGAGGAGCATGAGAAGGCACAAAGCCTTCTGCAGCTGTGCTCAGAGAATAATTCATAAAGTTAATCACTGCCATTTGTTTAAGGACTTTTACAAGAGTGTTCCAGGATGAGCACAGAGGCTACAGCTTGAGGCCATGGGAGGGATTGCTATCTGAAGCCTATTTGTGAGGAAAATGTTTATGGCAAAGGAGTTTACTGAATTTAGGGCTTAGAAATAATTAAAATAGAAGTTAAAGACTTAAGGAATGTTGTAAAGTTAGCATATTTTACTATAGCCTATAGAGGTTAGGAATTTTAGAGATACTATAGCTAGTATCTATATACTAGAAGCCTTTTTAAGAGATAGTGAGCTCAGGATGTTAGGGGCAAACAGGATTTAGAAAGATAAGAAATAAACTGAGGAATGTGGCATGAGTTACAGTGTAATCACAAGTTAACTATAGGACACATTAGAGGAAATAGATAATAGATGGTAAAGCTGATTCCAAGAGAATCAATGAAGCAGGAACTCTGTTTGAAGAGCAACAATGATTTACACAGATAATAAATCTGGGTGAGGGGGAACTGAAAATGTCAAATCTATGACCTAATGTTTTTGTAAAAGTATAAAAGAGAATCTTAAACTTGAAATAAACACGGAGTCCAAGAAACTGAGAGGCTGTCTTATCGCCAACACCGTCCATCTCTTCAGGTTGAATCCCTGGCTGCTGGAGCTGGACTCCGGCAGTTAAATAAGCAGGGTGACAATATACAACCCTGATGTACTCCTTTTCCTATTTGGAACCAGTCTGTTGTTCCATGTCCAGTTCTCTAACCTTGCTTTCTAACCTGCATACACGTTTCTCAAGAGGCAGGTCAGGTGGTCTGGTATGCCCATCTCTTTTACAATTTTCCACAGTTTACTATGATCCACAGAGCCAAAGGGTTTGGCATAGTCAATAAAGCAGAAATAGATGTTTTTCTGGAACTCTCTTGCTTTTTCCATGATCCAGAGGATGTTGGCAATTTGATCTCTGGTTCCTCTGCCTTTTCTAAAACCAGCTTGAACATCTGGAAGTCCATGGTTCACGTATTGCTGAAGCCTGGCTTGCAGAATTTTGAGCATTACTTTACTAGCATGTGAGATGAGTGCAATTGTGCGGTAGTTTGAGCATTCTTTGGCATTGCCTTTCTTTGGGGTTGGAATGAAAACTGACCTTTTCCAGTCCTGTGGCCACTGCTGAGTTTTCCAAATTTGCTGGCATATTGAGTGCAGCACTTTCATAGCATCATCTTTCAGGATTTGAAATAGCGCAACTGGAATTCCATCACCTCCACTAGCTTTGTTCGTAGTGATGCTTTCTAAGGCCCATGTGACTTCACATTCCAGGATGTCTGGCTCTAGGTCAGTGATCACACCATCGTGATTATCTGGGTCGTGAAGATCTTTTTTGTATAGTTCTTCTGTGTATTCCTGCCACCTCCTCTTAATATCTTCTGCTTCTGTTAGGTCCATACCGTTTCTATCCTTTACTGAGCCCATCTTTGCATGAAATGTTTCCTTGGTATCTCTAATTTTCTTGAAGAGATCTCTAGTCTTTCCCATTCTGTTGTTTTCCTCTGTTTCTTTGCACTGATGGCTGAGGAAGACTTTCTTATGTCTCCTTGCTATTCTTTGGAACTCTGCATTCAAATGGGTATATCTTTCCTTTTCTCCTTTGCTTTCTCCTTTCTCCTTTGTGAAAAGGGAAGCAAAAAGCAAAGGAGAAAAGGAAAGACATATCCATTTGAATGCAGATAAAGACTACTTCATTCATTTGTTCAGAAAATACTTACTGTAAGCTTTATTACTGTATCACTACCACTCAATATTATTAAATTACCCTGAGGACAAAGAAGTCAAAAGGAATCCTAAGTGCTTGGGGCTGGTGCACTGGGACAACCCAGAGGGATGGTATGGGGAGGGAGGAGGGAGGAGGGTTCAGGATGGGGAACACATATATACCTGTGGCGGATTCATTTCGATATTTGGCAAAACCAATACAATATTGTAAAGTTTAAAAATAAAATAAAATTAAAAAAAAAAAAAAAGGAATCCTAAGAATTTGGCTCTGAGAAGGTAGCATGAGGTAAATAAAAAGTCAGAGTAGTATAGTATATGTTAAAATATGTGATTATTTCAGCTTGAAAAATGAGTTTTGTCCTGTGAGTTTTACTTTTATGTAAAAATAAAAGCATTCTTATACCCAACAAATTTGTAACAGTCCTTAACCTTGGATTATGAGATATCTGAGATGTGTAAAAGAATACATATAATTCATATTATAAAGCACAATAACAAAATGAGTATGATGAACTCATGTCTGAACCTAAGAAGTAAAATACTACCAATTTCTTTAAGTTCCTGGTGTGTTTCTCCCCAATTGCAACCTTCTGCCCCACATCCAACAAAAGAAATCATTACCCTATATTTTCCTTTAATCATACCCTTCCTCTTTCTTAATACTTGACCTTCTATGTACAATTAAACAATATGTTTAGTTTTTAACTTGTTTTGAAGTCTCTAAATACTTAAATACTAAAAATAGCACTATGCTATGTATACTTTCTATGAACACTAACATTTATTCACTAAATCCTGCTTCTAAGACAAGCATGAAGCTGTAAACCATTCATCCGCAGCACTACACAGACTTCAGTGCATGATGCGCCACAACCGACTCATCTTCCTGCCACCAGTGTGCATTTGAGTATTTTCAGGTTTTGCTGTTACAAACGATGCTTCCACAAAACATTTCTGAGCACATCTGCGGGTGTACACATCCAGGAAGTTTTCTAACATATCCAGGAAAACTGTGTCACAGGTTACACGCATGTTCAATTTCACAGATAATGCTAAATTATTTTTACTTTATTACTTACAAAGACACTATTTAAGTTAGAAAACCAGGGACTTCCCTGTCAGTCCAAGAATTAAGACAGTGCACGTCAGCTGCAGGGGGCACTCGTTCAACCCCTGGTCAGGGAACTAATATTCCGCATGCCATGCAGCATGGCCAAAAAATAGCATTAGAAAGCCAGTCTCATGGAACACAGACAATGTAAAATACATGCCTAATTAAATCTCAATCACAGGTAAGTACTCAAACCCATATTAAAAATAATCATCCCCATTCTGTCACTGTCCAGCATCACAAGTTAACATCATATGAACATCTCCACGAAAATGTCTCCTTCCTCTTTTCTCTTCTCAGTGGGCATTTTCATATCAATATGCTACTGTCTTAGACAAGATTCTCTAGGTGCCAACAAACAGAAACCTATACAAAGGTTAGCGCCATGTAAATACTCACATTAAAAAGAAAGTAAGAAAAGAAAAAAAAAGAAAGAAAGGTATCTCACAGAACTGATGAACAGGAATTATTATAACTGGGGCTGGAAATCAGGAACCACAAAGCTACCCAAAAATAAAGCAATTCATCCTTCCTGGGATCACACTGTCTCTGTAATTGAGTCAGTCTATCCCTGGCAGAGGGTTCATTCTGCTCTGCACACACAGGTTCCCTCTGCCAGGATCTATATCACCATGGGTAAGCATGGCTACTCCAGCTACAGTTTTACACATCTTTCTAGAAGACAAGCCCAGTAGAATTCACCCTGCATCTTTGCCTTCCAACAATTACAAAATGTTGAAAACTTCTTAGCCCACTTTAGCACAAAGGTCCATCCCTGGGTACAACAGCCATGTATTAGGAATGTGAGGGTCCCACTTACCAACACAGCTGCAGAGTTCCACTCAGGAAATAGAGTTACCACTTCTCAGACACAAGGGACCTCAGCCCAAGCGGGCATCACAGAAAACTTCTACAACCACCACCAAAGGAAACCACTGACAAGTATAATAGACAAACCTGGACAGTGTATTAAAAAGCAGAGACATTACTTTGCTTACAAAGGTCCACAGAGTCAATGCTATGGTTTTTCCAGTGGTCATGTACAGATTTGAGAGTTGGACAATAAAAAAGGCTGAGCACCAAAGAATTGATGCTTTTGAACTGTGGTGCTAGTGAAGACTCTTGAGAGTCCCTTGGACTGCAAGGAGATAGAAACAGTCCATGCTAAAAGAAATCTACCCTGAATATTCACTGGAAGGACTGATGCTGAAGCTGAAACTCCAGTACTTTGGCCACCTGATGCGAAGAACTGACTCTTTGGAAAAGACCCTGATGCTGGGAAAGATTGAAGGCGGGAGGAGAAGGGAACAACAAAGGATGAGATGGTTGGATGACATCACCGACTCAATGGACATAAGTGAGTAAACTCCAGGAGTTGGTGATGGACAGGGAGGCCTGACGTGCTGCAGTCCATGGGGCTGCAAAGAGTCAGACATGACTAAGCAACTGAACAACAAATAATAGAGTGGAACCTAAAGGTCTTCCTTGTAGCTCAAACGGTAAAGAATCTGCCTGCAACACAGGAGACCCAGGTTCGATCCCTGGGTCAGGAAGATCCTCTGGAGAAGGGAATGGCAGTCCACTCCAGTATTCTTGCCTAGAGAATCCCATGGACAGAGGAGCCTGGCAGACTACAGTCTGTGGGATCGCAAAGAGTGAGACATGACTGAGCAACTAACACTACCCCTACTACTGTAAGGAGCCTACCCCTCTCACTCCACACCACAGCTCGCTGACTCCTGTCATCAGCAGTCAAAAGTGAAATGTGCAAATAAAGTACCCAGTAGTCATTCTGAGAGCAGATACCAGCTTATTGTTACATCGTCCTCTACTCTCAGGGCCAACAGTTACTACCTTTTATGGTTCTCCTATTAAACTCTTTTTGCAGTATATGATGCAACTAACTATCCTTAACTTGAACCTCTCTCTTGATTTATCTGGCAAAATCGTCTCCTGGTTCTTTTCTGATCTCTCAGTTTCCTTACTCACTCATTTTTTTCTGCCCACCCTTTAAATATAAATAGTCCATAGCTATGACAGCAAAACCCCCAAAAAATACATGAATTAGCCATCACCAAAATTTAAAATTTTCATGCTTCAAAAGACAAACTGGCACTTCAACAAACTGAAAGGACAACTCACAGAATGGGAGAAAATGGTTCTAAATCATGTATAAGGGACCTGAATGTACAATATATAAAGAACTTTTACAGTTCAATAATAGACAAATAACCCAATTAAAACTTGGCCAAATCTGAAAAAATATATACAAATGGCTAATAAGCATATGAAGAAAAATGTTCAACTTCATTAGCCATCAGGGAAATGCAAATCAAAACCACAATGAGAAGTCAGCAAAAGAGCAAAGTTGGGAGGCCCCACATTCTCTAATCTGACAGAAACATAAAAAAAAAAACCAAGCAGTAACTGTCAGAACCAATGCTGTTAAAACTATGGAAAACGACAAAAGGTTTACAACAGCCAAGCAAATACTGCATCAAGGAAAGGCAGTTTCCCACCAGCAGGACAGCTCTGCGGGGTTTCCGAGTGTGGGCCCCATCTCTTTGGTGACACGGGCAGCCCGCGCTCGCATCTGCAGCCTGGGTCCCTAGCTCCACGGAGAGCAGAACAGAGCTTACTCACAAATGAGTGTGCCTGCTCTCATCTGTCTGGGGATCCCCTGAAGGACTAACAGAAGGCACTCAGCTCTTTTTCACCTCACATGGAACTCGAGCTAGAAAAGCAAGAGTCATCTGAAACCACAGAGAGCAGAACTAACGATGAAAGGTGCCCGTGACAAAAGGTTACCATCTTTATACCACAGGTCACCCAGATGCGGGGGCAAAAGCTGGGGAGGGGGTCCCCTTTCACAAATAAGCATGGAGGGTAATTCAGAAGACAGTATGCATGTCCACAGCAAGATGCAACCTCAGAACACCCGACAGAACGCTAAGCTTCTACCTTGCATTCATCACTGAGCGCCATGCAAGCCTGGCTGAGGATTGAAAGGCTGCCCCAGAACAGGGCTGATCTACAAAGCCCAGGAGAGACATTCTTCTATTTGTTTGTTTAGGACTTTGGGGGGAAGGGGGAATTAAGTCAGCTCCTGTCACTCAAAGCCATCTGTCAAAACACTAGCTGAACACAGGCAAAGGAACGGAAAATGTACCAACCACACACGACAAGGAATCATCTTTGCAGAGAATGGTTTTGGAAAATCACTAAAACAAGTCACAGCTTTCAACAATCAAAAAAAAAAAAAAAAAATCAAACCCTGAAGAAAGTGGAGAATATGATTCACAGAATTATCACATTATAATAGTCATGTTTAGATGTCAACAAAAAAAACCCATAAGACATAAAAAGAAACAGCAAAGTATTCCCCATTCAAAGAAAAAAATAATTTACTGTAATGTCCCTTAGGAATTCCAGACATCATGTTTATTGGACAAAGGATACATTCAAAAAAGCTTGGGAAAAAACATGAAACATGAAAAAGGAAAAACAACGTATCACCAAAATTAATAAAGTATCAAAAAAGAAATATAAATTATAAAATGGAACCATGCAGAAATTTTGAAGCTGAAAATTACAGTAACTACAATAAAAAAAAAAAAAAAACGCACCAGCGTGGCTCAAGAGTGATTTCAGCAGGCAGAAGAAAAATCGAAATTACTGACTCTGAGGCAAAGGGAAAAGGTATGAAACTGAACAAAGCCTAAGGAACCTGGTGGGACACCACCAAGCTGACCACAGAGACATTAGGAGAATTGCAAGGAAAGAAGAGAAAAGAAAAGGGACACAGAGAGTATTTGAAGAAGTCAAAAATCCTCCCAAATGAGATGAATTCCATGAATCCACAAATTCAAAACCCTCCATAAACTCTAGGTAAGATAAACTCACTATAATCAAACTGCTGAACTGCAAACAGAGAGAGAGAGATCTGAAAGCTGCATGAGAGAAAGGACTTGCCAAGTACAGGAAATCCTCAAGAAGACAAAAAGTTGGTGTCTTACGTCAGAAAGCAAGGAAGCCAAAAGGTAGTCAGATGACATGCTTATGCACTGAAAGAAAAAAACGTAAGTAATGAGTGAAAGCTACTACACACAGAATGGATATAAACATCTTGCTGTATAGCACAGAACTATATTCAACATGTTATGGCAAGCCATAATGAAAAAAGAATATTTAAAAAAAGAATGTGTGTGTATAAATAACCAAGTCACTTTGCTGTACAGCAGAAATTAACAATGTTGTAAGTCAATTATATGTCAATCTTTAAAAAAGAAATAAAAAACTTTGTAATGGTTCATCTATGTGTCAACTTATCTGGCCTCCAGGACACGTAGACATTTGGTCAGATGTTATTTTGGGTGTTTTGGGTGTTTCTGGCCAAGGTTAACATCTGAATTGGTTGCCTGAGTAAAACAGCTACCCTCTGTAAATGTGAGTAGGCTTCATCCAGTCAACTAAAGACCTAAAAAGACAAAAAGGCCAAGTGAGAAGGAATTCCTCCTGCCTGACTGCACTGAGCTCTGACTTCAATCTTCTCCTGCCTCTGGGCTCAAACTGAAACAACGGTTCTTCTTGGACCTCAAGTTTGCCAGCTTTCAGTGCTGCAAGTTACATGACCGGTTCTCCTGGTCCTCAGGCCTTCAGACTAAGACTGGAAGTGCACTATTGGCTATCTTCCACCTTCAGCTTGCAGAGGATAGCTCTTAGGACTTTTCAACCTCCATAACTGCATGAGCCAATCCCTTATGATAAATCTCTTCATATATACATATATATACATATATACATATATATATATATATATATAATATAATCACACATACATACCACACCTTATTGGTTCTTTTTCTCAGGAAAACCCTGCTTGATACAACTGTCAAGCAAGAATCCTATACCTGGCAAAAGTGCCTTTCAAAAAAAGAGAAATAAACACATTGCCTCAGGGGCCTCCCCGGTGGCTCAGATGGTAAAGAATCTGCCTGCAAAGCAGGAGATCCTGTATCAGGCAGATCCCCTGGAGAAAGGAATAGCAACTCACCCCAGTATTTTTGCCTGGAGAATGCCACAGACAGAGGTGCCTGGCTGGCTATAATCCATGAGGTGATGAACAGCTGGACATGTCTGAGGGACTACTTCGACTTTCACAGAGACATTCCCAGATAAACAAAAACTGGCAGAGTTCATTACTACCAGACCTATCCTATAAGTAAAACCAAAGGAAGTCCTTAAGTCTAAATGAAAAACAAAAAAAACACTAGAAAGTAACACAACACCATATGAGGAAATAAAGATCTTCAGTGAAAGTAAACACACGGGCAAACACAGAGACCACTATTACTGTATCATTGATTTGTAACCTCACTGTTAGAAAATGGAAGCCAACTCACTGGAAAAGACCCTGCTGCTGGGAAAGACTGAAGGCAGGAGGAGAGGGGACGACAGAGGATGAGACAGATGGAAGTGTTAGGTAGGCAGAATAGGGAAAAGGAGTCCAAAATGGCAGTGGCTAAAAGACAAGGAAGGTCCAAGGACCAGAGTGAAAACTTCGGGCAGAACAAACAGCACTCCTGGCTAAGCCCAATTTGCATAGGGCAGGCCCAGGTGGAGGAAAAAACATATAAAAGGAGGAGCCAAAGCGCTTTCTCTCGGACTCTCTCTCCCGCGTACGTGCGCTCTTTTCTCTCTCTCTTTCCCTCTCTCTCTCTCTCTCTCACTCTCCTGCTATCTTCTAAATAAAATAGAGCTGTAACACTGATTTGCCTAAGAGCTGTAACACAGTTTGTCCAAGACCCGAGAGCTGTGATGCACCAAGGGCTTTAATGTCTGTCGCTCCAATTCTTTGTTGTGACGAGACAAAGAACCGAGGAACATACACTCGCGTGACAGAAGGCATCACCAACTCGATGGCTGTGAGTGTGAGCAGGCTCCGAGAGATGGTGAAGGACAGTCAAGCCTGGCACACTGCAGTCCAAGGGGTCGTAAAGAGGTAGACATGGCTGAGCGACTGAACAACAAACTCCATTGTTGACATCCTCCACAATTTAAAGACAAATACATGTTTTAATTATGTATTTATGTTGCTGACTAACAATGTGTTCAACATAAAGATTTAATTTGTGACAACAACACACACAATGGGAAAACCAAAGTGGTGTAGCACAGACAGCCATGCTACTGCAGTCAAGCTGGTGTCAATGTGAACCAGACTGTTATTAATTTAGGATGGTAACAGTCATCCTCATGGTAACCACAAAGAAAACAACTAAAAATGTAGGAAAAGCGAAGAGAATCCCAACAGTTCACTCCAAAAATCAATTAAACACACAAAAAAAGACAGTAAACACACAAATTACCTAAACTAACTCAAGAAGAATTAGAAAAATTTCAATGACCTGAATTACTAAAGAAGTAGCATCAATAACCAAAAACTTCCCAACAGAGAAAAGTCTAAGAACAAATGGATTCACTGGTGAATTATACCAAACATTTAAAGAATTAACACCAATCCTTTTCAAACTCTTCCCAAAAAAGTCAAGAGGAGGGAAGATTTCCTAACTCATTCAGTGAAGCCAGCATGACCCGGATACCAAGGACAAAGGTGTTACAGGTAAGAGAACTGAAGGCCAACACCCTTTGTGAATATAAACACAAAATCTCAACAAAGTTCTAGCAAGCTCAGCTCAACAGCATATTAAAAGGATTACATACTATTACTAAGAGGGATTTACCTCAAGAACTCCACGATGATTCAACATAAGCAAGTCAGTCAATGAAATCCACGTTTAACAGTATGAGAGGGAAAACACACACACATAATCCTATCAGAAAATGCAGAAAATGCATTTAACAGCATCCAGACCAACCTGTCATGATAAAAACACTTAGAAAACTGGAAGTTGTAGGGAACTTCCTCAACCTGATAAAGGGCATCTACAGAAAATCCAGAGGTAAGAGCATATTTCATAGGAAAAACAATTCTCTCCCCCTAAGATCAGAAGAAAGACTAGGACGCTCATTTTTAGTGCAATTCAGCAATGTAGCAGAAGTTCTAGCCAGGGCAATTAGACAAGAATATAACAATAGGCATTCAATTTGGAAGTAAACCTATCGCTATTCAGTCAAATGGTCACACACAATTTTTTTAATCTGTAAGAATCCACAAGAAAGCCACTAAAGCTAATTTCAGCGAAGTTGCAGGGTACGAGATCAAAACACAAAAATTAGTTGTGTTTCTATATACCTGCCATGAATGACCTAAGAAAGAAATTAAGAACAGTGCAGGTTTCCCCCACTATCCACAAGCAGATCATTCCCATCAAAGTTTTCATAAGCTGAAATGGTGCAAAGCAAAAAAGCAATTGCCTTAGGACACACCTTGCTAACAACGCAGAAAATAAATCAAGATAAAGCAGAGTTTAAAGCCACGGCAGCTTGAGGCTGAGAAGCTGAGTGTGGCCTTCCTTTTCCCTTCTCCAGACGTTACAACAGCTTGCACTTACTGGAGAATAAAATTTACCTCTCCACAGGCTGATTCTCAAAATCCTCTATAAAGTGGATCTGAACCACCTCAATGTCACTTCATGTCATTCTTGAGCACTAAACATCAGCGTTCCAAAAGGGTTCATTATTCCCTTTAGCCTTCTATGGCTCTCTCACCCACGAGCTTTTTCTTAAACTTCCTCTACTTAGGTCCTCACCCTCCAGGACCTGTGTGTCTTTATTTTTCTCTCAAAGTCTCCAAGATGTCTAAGATCATCAAGTCTAAGATGTCATCAAACTGTAAGACATCTGCCAATTTTAGGGATGCTGGAATGTGAAAACATATAAGGCTAGACTCAGATCTTCCTCCTCTAAACTCCCTCAATACAGTGACTGTGTTTCTATGTAACTTGTCTCTTAAGCTCTGTATTATGACTTAATGTCTGCTGACCCCTGTTAGGTCACAGGCTTCTTGAGAACAAAATTTCCATGCTGCCCGTCTATGACACAGTAGAAACTTCCCTGAAGTTTGAGCACGAAAATACAGACTGCAGTGTGTAAAGGAAGGGAACAGCACTAATGGCACCTAGCTCACATTTATTAGCAGAATAAATTAGAGAATATACATTAAAATCAATGTGTAAAGTGGATCTTATTCAAATGCAGAATTTTGGTATTTTAAAAGATATATTTACTGAAAGGAAATGTCACACTGCAAATCTGTCACTCCTCAGTATCAGAAGCTACATTAGAGAGTATAGGAAACTGCTCTCCAGGGACCTCCACAGGAAATCACAGCCTGGCTCCAGGAGGGCAGTGCCCCCAGGCACTCCAGAGCAACCGGGTCTCAGCCGGGGCGGCTCCCAGGCCTGCTTCCAGACAGCAAGGCCTGTGACTGGCTCCTGTCTGCAGCCCTGGGAGTCTCAAGGAGAATGAGTAACAGAATATCCAGGGAGGTATGTGTAATTTGAAAATAAAACAGCAGTTTGTTCTTTTCTTTAAAAATTGTACTACTTATTCTGAATCTGCAAATAATAAAAAGAATGGTATATCTGAATGGAACAGAGAGTCAGAACTGGGACAGCAAGAGGCACTTTGATGAAACGAGTGCCCTTAAGACATACAGAGGACGGACAGTGTATGTCCTCCTCGGGGGCCTGGACCAGTGTACCAGCCTCTCACCAGGCCTCCTCCCTCCACACACCACCCTCCTCAACTCACCTTCCACACCGAGGGAGACACATAGCTGACACAGAGCTCATCAGGCCACTCCACTCCAACTTCAGTTACTCCCTGTCAGCTTGAGAATGAAAAGAACCTGGGCTCCCCCGGCTCTCCAGGACAATTTATTTATGAGCTTGACTTGATGCTCGGCAACACTGACTGAAATTTTCCATACGTCTGTCAAGCTTTCAGACTTTTGAGCCTCTGCTCAAGCTTCGCCCAGCAGCGTCCCTTCTGTCTTACTCTATGGGTTCTGAACAATCCTTCGGAGCTCAGCTCAAGCTTCTCAACTCATGAAAATGTCCATAAACCACATTAACAGCTCCTGCCTATGTGCTCAGTCGATCAGTTGTGTTCAATGGACTTCTGACCCCATGGACTTGTAGCCCGCCGGGCTCCTCAGTGCCTCCCTCAAGTTTCTAAAAATGCATGTCTCCCTCTATAATTCACCTCACATCCCACTGAAATTTTAAAATGAAAGTATCCTTTAAAAGAAAAATCTCTTCCAGTAGACTATGCCACAAAACCAAGAACGAAGTGTTTTCAACTTTACAGTTCATTTACTTAACAGTCCCACTCAAGAAATGTTTTAACTGAACCAAAATGCTGATCTTAATGTTAGTTTTAAAGGAATTATTTCTTTCCATTGCTACAAAACAAAAACAAGAGGGTTTTGCTTAGTTTTCTTTTTGTTCTGGGTTTTTTTTTGGGGGGGAGGGTTATTCTTCAGCAAAGTCTTCTTAGCAAATGCTCAGGTACACAGATATATTGATGAATACTATACAACAGCAAGACAGTTGTTGAGCTGGTCAATAAATGCTTTCAGATACATTCTGAAATATATCTGAATTAATTACCCTGTGCTGCTCTATATCACAGGCAACTGCACTTCCAAGCAGCCCTGCCCTCTGGCTTCTGGTAAGATCTGGAGAGGCCCAGTGCAGAGGCCCTGATGGGCACTAAACAGAAGAAGAGGGGAAAGGCGGAGTGCTTCTCCCAACACAGGCTGGACAGAAGCTTGCTTTCCCAGGACTCCCTCCTCCTCAAGACGGCCCTGCCCAGGGCTGCTCCAGCTCCACACATAACAGTCCAAGAAAGGACACAACCACCTCTTCTCACTATCCTCCAGTCTTAGCGGGATCACAGACGCTTTCAGAGTGCTTCCTGTCTGTCTTTCAACTGGCCTTCTGGCTTCACACCAATTACCCCTGCATCTGGTTTCTGGATTAACTTTCCTCTTGAAAGACCCACTGTGGTCATTATTTTCTGGATGGCTCCTGACTGATTCTGTTTTAAAATGTCATTTAAACATGTGTATCAAACAGCATAGCACCTCAGCATACCAGGGCATAAAAACTTTTAATCCTGAAAAAAGCTTATTACATAAAAATATTATTCTAAATACAGTTACAGGGGGTAGGAAGGGAAAAAAAAGCAACCATGTACTAATTCCTAAAAGTAAAGAATCTCGCATTTTTTTCATACCAAAGTGTTCCTCACTGGAATGAAGTCTTTCCTTAGCTGCAATGTTTGCCTGAATTAAGTCAATCACTCATAATAAAAATGTCACTTTTTACAAACTTATTTAGTAAAGGGAAAATTGGAAAGATTATGATAGTTGGAGTCACTGCAGGCCAAGACATCTGTTCGAAGGGAAAAAAATGTTAAAGACCTCCTGTCAGTGACATATCATTCAAATCCACAAAATTCTGTCCTCTTTAAAGACAAATCCAGTTAAAAAATAAACCTTTAACCATTAATCTTATTTCATAATTTTTAAAAGATCATAAAGTATTAAAGTTGCAAAGATATGCTTAAACATACGGAAGAAGGTAAAATCTGTAAACAGTTCAGTGTTAATAACTGATGACTATAGGCCTTCACGACTCCCCGCTCACGTGGTCCTTCAGTGAAATTCCTGAAATAAGAGTCAGTCTAACTCATCATCCATAAAGTATTTCAGGAAATGAACACACTTTAGAGCAGAGAGAATATTTATTATTTTATTAAACAGTATTTCTTAATCAATTAGTTTGTTCTTTATCTCCACAGAAAAATACATAATACTGCACAACAATCCCCGATCTTAAAGCAAAATATCAATTTAATGTTGCAGACTTTAGAAGAATGAGATCTCTAAAGGGGATGTGTATGTGTGCTCAGTCGTGTCCAGTTCTTTGTGACCCCATAGACTATAGCCCGCCAGGCTCCTCTGTCCATGGAATTTCCCAGCAAAGAATACTGGAGGGGTTGCCATGCCCTCCTCCAGGGGATCTTCCTGACCCAGGGATCCAGCCCACTGTCTCTTACACCTCCTGCACTGGCGAGCGTATTCTTTATAACCAGTGCCACTTGGGAAACCCAATAAGCATTCCCTAAGCAACTCTGCACTGTCACGCATTTTATGTAAATCACCTCACTGTACCTAAAACCCCTTAAGGTACTATCACTATGAAGAAAGGGAAACTCAAAAAGGAACATAATTGCTGCACCAATCAAGAGAAGCAAAACTCAAGTTTAGTCTTGTCTGGCTCTAGTGTCTGGTTGCTCCCTGCTTTCTCTGAAACAGTATTATCAAACTTTCACATGGTTTTAATATAGATAATCAGTTCAGTTCAGTCGCTCAGTCATGTCCAACTCTTTGCAACCCCATGGACTGCAGCACGCCAGGCCTCCCGGTCCATCACCAACTCCTGGAGCTTGCTCAAACTCATGTCCATTGAGTTGGTGATGCCATCCAACCATCTCATCCGCTGTTGTCCCCTTCTCCTTCCACCTTGAATCTTTCCCAGCATCAAGGTCTTTTCCAACGAGTCAGTTCTTCCCATCAGGTGGCCTAAGTATTGGAGTTTCAGCTTCAGCATCAGTCTTTCCAATGAATATTCAGGACTGATTTCCTTTAGGATGGACTGGTTGGATCTCCTTGCAGTCAAGAGACTCTCAAGAGTCTTCTCCAACATCACATTTCAAAAGCATTAATTCTTCGGTGCTCAGTTTTCTTTATGGTTCAACTCTCATATCCATACGTGACTACGGGAAAAACCACAGCTTTGACTAGATGGACCTTTATTGGCAATGTAATGTCTCTCCTTTTTAATATGCTGTCTAGGTTGGTCACAGCTTTTCTTCCAAGGAGCAAATAAATGTCTTTTAATTTCATGGCTGCAGTCACCATCTGCAGTGATTCTGGAGCCCAAGAAAATAACATATCTGTTTCCATTGTTTCCCCATCTATTGACCTGAAGTGATGAGATCAGATGCCATGATTTTTGCTTTTTGAATGTTGAGTTTTAAGCCATCTTTTTCACTCTCCTTTTTCATTTTCATCAAGAGGCTCTTTAGTTCTTCTTTGCTTTCTGCCATAAGGGTAGTGTCATCTGCGTATCTGAGGTTATTGATATTTCTCCCGGCAATCTCGATTCCAGATTCCAGCTTGTGCTTCATCCAGCCCAGCATTTCTCATGATGTACTCTGCATACAAGTTAAATAAGCAGGGTGACGATATTCAGCCTTGACTTACTCTTTTCCCAATTTGGATCTAGCCCGTTGTTCCATGTCCAGTTCTAACTGTTGCTTCTTGACCTGCACACAGATTTCTCATGAGGCAGGTAAAGTGGTCTGCTATTCCAGTTTGTTGTGATCTACACAGTCAGAGGCTTTGGTGTACTCAATGAAGCAGAAGTAGATGTCTTTCTGGAACTGTCTGGCTTTTTCAATGATCCAACGGATGTTGGCATCTTCATCTCTGGTTCCTCTGCCTTTTCTAAATCCAGCCTGAATATCTAACTCTCAGTTCACGTACTGCTGAAGCTTGGCTTGGAGAATGTTGAGCATTACTTTGCCAGAGTGTAAGATGAGTGCAATTGTGCGGTAGGTTGAACATTCTCTGGCTTTGCCTTTCTTTGGGATTGGAATATAATACTTCTTGAATAAAGAGAAGAGAGAGCTTGTAAGCATCCACAGTGTGCAAGCTCTGCACATAAACAGATCACAAGGATATTACCTCAGAAAGGTTGTAGGTAGTTACCAATTATCAAGCACTTCTCACTGAACAAAAGCCCTAAAATAAGAAGCATCTCTGAGCCAACCGCTAACCTACTCCCTTAGCTTTGTACATGACTTCTCATCATATGCTGATAGAACAACCTTGGTAGACATTGGTTATTTATTCCTCCTAGTTTTCTGATTAGGGTCTGAAAACTCAATAAAAATTGAGTTATTATCCTAGGTTTTATATGCAAATTTTGACATCTCCTTTCTATTCCCTATGCAGTCCCCGATATCCTACATAGTACTCCATTTTTCAAAACACCCATTCCACTGAAGGAATACATTTCACACCACAATCCAGTACACATACACATGTTATAGAACTAAGACAAAAACGTCCTGGTGACCACATTTACCAGAGAAGGCAATGGCAAGCCAATCCAGTGCTCCTGCCTGGAGAATCCCATGGACGGAGGAGCCTGGTAGGCTGCAGACCATGGGGTCGATAGGAGTCGGACACAACTGAGCAACTGAACGACTTCACTTTTCACTTTCATGCACTGGAGAAGGAAATGGCAACTCACTCCAGTGTTCTTGCCTGGAGAATCCCAGGGATGGGGGAACCTGGTGGGCTGGTATCTATGGGGTCGCACAAAGTCAGACACGACTGAATCAACTTAGCAGCAGCAGCACCAATCACACTGTGCAGCATGTACTGGACACTTCCTAATTTATTTTAAATACTGGAAACAACCCACTAAATGGACCTCACAAACCACTACCATCAATCGTAACACCACTCCATAACCTAATCCCATTAAGGAAGTGCTCACCTGACCTGAGTGCTTTTCCTTCCTCTTCCTCTCCAAACTGGAGGAGGAGAAGTTACTGAGAAAAAGAAAAGGAAAGGGAAAAGGCACCACATGTCCCAAGGGTTTACTCGAAAGTATGATGGTTCATGGGATCATTTGCATTAATGTCCTTTAACACTATGGTGAAATTTATTTTTTAATAAAAGTTAAAACTTACCATTTCTAACCATTTTTAATTGTAAACTGAGCACAACTGAGCACATTCACCATGTGCCAGCGCCACCACAATCCATTCTCAGAGCTCTTCCAACGTCCCAAACAGAGACTCTACACCAATTAAGCAATAATTCCCTGTTACCTCTCCCTGGCCCCTGGTAACCTGTAATTAACTTCTATAGTAACATTTTATAAACATATAGAAAAAAGTGAAAATAAAATAAAGAATCTCTATACATACATGACCTCTACTCAACAAACTAGTTAATTTTGCTATTTTCATTCACCAGTCCCTAGCTTCCTATCATTTTACCCCAACTTAATTTTAAAAATATAAAAACTATAGTTTTTTTACACAACCACAATGTCATCACAGCTAACAATATTAACTCTAATTTCTCAGTATCATGGAAGTTTTATGAACAAATATGAAAGTTTTATAAACATATTCAACTTAATTATCAAAAATATTTCTCACCAAATTTCATTAACTCAGCAATGATTTCTGAATAATTTCCTGCGTAACTATTACATAAAAAATAATTAATATTCAACACCAACTGTACCACAATATTTCAATGGAAAACTTTCTGTAGAATTCCACAGTAGTTACCAATATTGCTAAGACACCAAGCAAAGAATGCACTGTTTTTCATTAAAAATCTAAAACATTACCTAGTGTCCTCAGTGGAATGTTTCCTCTGCAAAACACCACAAAAGTAACCTGGTAAAACCTGATACTATTATTTATTTTATACAAGCAATCATTAGTAAGCAGAAAAGTCTCATTATCTGGTGTTCCTTTAAAAAATGGACTACCACATGAATTTAACAAAGGAACATTTCACACAAAGATGGCTATAATAAAGGACAGAAATGGTGTGGACCTAACAAAAGCCAAGACATTAAGAAGAGGTGGCAAGAATACATAGAACAACTGTTCAAAAAAGCTCTTAATGACCCAGACAACCACGATCGTATAATCACTTCCTTAGAGCCAGATTTCCAGAATGTGAAGTGAAGCGGGCCTTACGAAGCATTACTATGAACAAAGCTGGTAAAGGTGATGGAATTCCAGAGAAACGATTTCAAATCCTAAAAGATGATGCTGTTAAAGTGCTGCACTCAATATGCCAACAAATTTGGAAAACTCAGCAGTGGCCACAGGACTGGAAAAGGTCAGTTTTCATTCCAATCTCAAAGAAGAGCAACGCCAAAGAAGGTTCAAACTACCATACAATTGCACTCATTTCACATGGTAGCAAGGTAATGCTAAAAATCCTTCAAGCTGGCTCAACAGTATGTGAAATGAGGACTTCCAGATGTTCAAGCTGGATTTAGAAAGGGCAGAGGAATCAGAGATCAAATTGCCAACATCCGCTGGATCATGGAAAAAGCAAGAGAGCTACAGAAAAACATTTCCTTCTGCTACACTAAAAGCTTTGACTGTGTGGATCACAACAAACGTGTAAAATGCTTAAAGAGATGGGAATACCAGACTACCTTACCTGCCTCCTGAGAAACCTATACCAGGTCAAAAAGCAACAGGTGCTACAATGTTAGAACTACACATGGAACAACGAACTGGTTCAAAATTGGGCAAGGAGTGTATCAAGGCTGCCCTACTTCTTTAACTTATAATGCAGAGTACATCATGCAAAATGCCAAGCTGGATGAAGCACAAGCTGGAATCAAGATTGCAGGGACAAATATCAGTAACCTCAGATATGCAGATGACACCCCCCTAATAGCACAAAGTGAAGAGGAACAAAACAGCCTCCTAATGAAGGTGAAAGAGAAGAGTGAAAAAGCTGGCTTAAAACTCAACATTCAAAAAGCAAAGATCATGGCATCCGGTCCCATCACTTCACGGCAAATAGATGGAGAAACAATGGAAACAGTGAGATACTTTATTTTCTTGGGCTCCAAAATCACTGTAGACAGTGACTTCAGTGTATTAAAAAGCAGAGACATCACTTTGACGACAGAGGCCCATCTAGTCAAAGCTATGGTTTTTCCAGTAGTCACATATGGATGTGAGGGTTGGACCATAAAGAGGTCTGAGCATGAAAGAATGGACGCGTATGAACTATGGTGCTGGAGAAGACTCCTGAGAGTCCCTTGGACAGGAAAGAGATCAAACCAGTCAATCCTAAAGGAATCAACCCTGAATATTCATTGGAAGGACTGATGTTGAAGCTGAAGCACCAATACTTTGGCAACCTGATGGGAAGAACTAATTGGAAAAGACCCTGATGCTGGAAAGACTGAAGGCAGGAGGAGAAGGGGACAACAGAGGATGAGATGGTTGGATGGTATCATCAACTCAATGGACATGAGTCTGAGCAAGCTCCAGGAGTTGGTGCTGGGAAGGGAATCCTGGCGTGCTGCAGTCCATGGGGTCACAAAGAGTTGGACACGACTGAGCTAATGAACTACAAGTTGAACTTAAAACTAGATTGCTTTTGTTTAACCTATCTTAATAGTATTATAGAAAATGATGATATCATTGTACCTAAAAATCTCTAGTGCTGCAAAAAACTCAAACTAGAGTACTCTGAATAAACATGAATAAATCCTACTTTACAGGCAATACTGGTAATTTTTCTAGTCATGAGGAATGACTGATTCACACAGAGTTTGATATCATGAAATAACATTCATTTTCAAAATATAAAAGACTGGAAAAGATAAGTCAAAACAGGGGCTGATTCAAATTTAACCTATAATCTTTCACATGATACAACCTCTAGTTAAGAAAAAGAAAATATCAGTCTATAGAATATCAACAACCAAATATGAAACATAAAGTCAAATGTAAACAAGAAAAAAAAAATGTCTACGGGAGTTTCATACAGTGTCTTTTTTAATCCTGTGTACTTTTACTAATGCAAAATACATCAGTTTAGAAAGTATAAGATTAACATTCTTCGAAGTTTATGATTAAAGGGATTACCTCCAAGATCAAAAGCAGCCCTGCACAAATACCAATAAAACATGATATAACTGCACAAAAATTTGCTGCTGTTCAACTTCTGCATTGCATGAGTGTCCTAAGTAAATCAAGAAAATTAAAATATTTAGGATGCTTAATATGAAGCATATGTATATATTTAAAGTTGTACCACTATCATTACCCAATTTATATTCAAAGTATTTGATTGAAAATCTAGAACTTCATAAAAGACAAGAAATGTCTGATTTGTTTTTAGTCTTTGTCTCTGTAACCTGAATAAACTCAAAATCTACAAATAAAACATATCACTATAACCAACATTCTAAAAATGATGTCACGCTCCAAAAATAAAAACTTCTGAATTGTCATCATTATAAAATTTCTTAAATTTGCCATGTATGGTTTTAATGCAATCAACTAGTACATTCTACATAGTTATCACTACTAAATGAGAGAGAGAATTGAATAAAGAAAACTTAAAACAGAGAAATAATTTTCAAGGTGTACAAGTAATTCTACATTATAAAAGACTATTTCACGTCTTGACTATAAAGAAAAAGCAGCAGAGAAAGGAAGCTCTAGATCAAAACATCTTACAACAGAGGTTTGAGTTCTCAACTCAGCAGTAACTAGGGTACTCTGATGGCTCTTACTCTAAATTATTGAAGGCCAGTGAATTTATTTAACTTCTGAACACTAAAACATAAAGCTTTTAGCACATATTTTATAACCATCTTTTGACCAAATTAATAAAATATTCAGGTTTGCCATAAAGTTTGGGCTTCCCTAGTGGCTCAGATGATAAAAAGAATTCACCTGCAATGCAGAAGAGACCTGGGTTTGATCCCTTGGTAGGGAAGATCCTTTGGAGGGCATGGCAACCCACTCCAGTATTCCTGCCTGGAGAATCCCATGGACAGAAGAGCCTGGTAGGCTACAATCCACGGGGTCGCAAAGAATTAGACACAACTGAGCGACTAAGCACAGCACAACACACAGCTGTCACCATGAACTTTAACTCTGGGAGACAGAAAATAAACAGATAAATTTTATACACATACACACACACACATATATATATATATACATGAAAGTGAAAAAGTCAAAGTGTTAGTCATGTCTGACTCTTTGTGACCCTGTGGTCCAGCCAGGGCTCCTCTGTCCATGGGATTCTCCAAGCAAGGATAATGGAGTGGGTAGCCAATCCCTTCTCCAGGGGATCTTCCCAAAGCAGGGACTGAACCATGTCTCCTGCATTGCAGGCAGAATCTTTACCATAGGAGTCCCGATCAGATCCTTCCGTCCAAATCAGATCCAGGGAAGTCCAATCCTTCCTTCTTACCTGCCATGAATAATGGGAAGCTGCCTAAATTGCAGGCAGCGGACACAGCTGACGTGATGCAAAATTAACCACCAACTCAACAGGTAAAGCCACATTCTGGTAATTTCTTAACTTCGAAATTTTTATTTTTATTACTTCCAGTGTCCATGACTCATCATTATCAACTTATCTACGTAATTTGTACAATAAACAATTTCAAATTCCTTGCCAGATTCAACTTACCATTCTGTCACTCCACAGTACCGGGTGGAAACCCCTAGGTACTCAGGGCATTTTACAAACACTGCTATATTCCCCATGATACACCTGTAAGATAGTCTTATCCTCATTATACAGGTAAGAAGACTTAAGTGTCAGAAGGGTTAACTCACACAACGAGGACTGAATTACTAAATGATGGAGCCAGATTCTAATGTAGGCTCATTTGACTAACTTTAAGGTCTATTTGTTCTTCCCACTATTCTAGACTCTCATTTATACTAAACTTCTATGGATTAAAAAAAAAATCTCCCACTATGTTTTTCCAGAAATTTGATTTGGGGTTGAGAGATGAGAATAAAGTTGTTTCCAGGAATTATTTTTTAAAATACTAAGACCCAATTTTCTCCAAATTATTCTTGGTTTAGCTTTCAGTATTTAAAATACGAATATTAAAAGTTACATTGTTGATTCAGCAAGACTTCAAGGTATGCATTAATCACCACAAAAGTTTTCCTATAAGATACTGAAGATTCTGAACACAGCAGAGTTCAAAAGTTAAAGTATTATATCAGTAAAAATATTGGCAAACAGTATCTGTTTATTAAGTATAAACACAACAATTTTCTAAGATAAAATAACTATGTGGAGCTCAGAACTGCTGAGGTCTACTAAAATCTGTCATTCTAAACACTAGAAACAATCAGAAAAATATCTATCCATATTTTCTTTACAATCAGAGAATAATATTATGCAATTCTGTCTGACAATGTCATTACTTCACCTTTACTCTTAAAATGGATTTTCATTGGGTACAGAATACTAAGATGGCAATTTTTTCCCAGCACACTGACGTCCATTTCAGCTCCTGAGCAGTCAAATGGCCACAGCTACTTTAAAGGTGATCTGTAATGCAGAGTTCCAAAGAACAGCAAGGAGAGATAAGAAAGCCTTCCTCAGTGATCAATGCAAAGAAACAGAGGAAAATAATAGAATGGGAAAGACTAGCAATCTTTTCAAGAAAAACAGAAATACCAAGGGAACACGTCATGCAAAGATGGGCTCAATAAAGGAGAGAAATAGTATGGAACTAACAGAAGCAGGAGATATTAAGAAGAGGTGGCAAGAACACAGAGAAGAACTATACAAAAAAGACCTTCATGACCCAGATAACCAGAATGGTGTGATCACTCACACAGAGCCAGACATCATGGAATGCGAAGTCAAGGGAGCCTTAGGAAGCATCACTACGAATACAGCTAGTGGAAGTGATGGAATTCCAGTTGAGCTATTTCAAATCCTGAAAGATGATGCTGTGAAAGCATGGCACTCCATATGCCAACAAATTTAGAAAACTCAGCAGGGGCCACAGGACTGGAAAAGGTCAGTTTTCATTCCAATCCCAAAGAAAGGCAATGCCAAAGAATGTTCAAACTACTGCACAACTGCACTCATCTCACACGCTACTACTCCAAATTCTCCAAGCCAGGCTTCAGCAGTACATGAACCATGAATTTCCAGATGATCAAGCTGGATTTAGAAAAGGCAGAGGAACCAGAGATCAAATTGCCAACATCCATTGGTTCAACGAAAAAGAAAGTTCCAGAAAAACACCCACTTCTGCTTTATTGACTAGGCTAAAGCCTTTGACTGTGTGAATCACGACAAAGAGATGGGAATACCAGAGCACCTGATCTGCCTCCTAAGAAATCCATACACAGGTCAGGAAGCAACAGTTAGAACTGGACATGGAACAACAGACTGGCTCCAAATTGGGAAAGGAATACATCAAGGCTATATATTGTCACCCTGCTTATTTAACTTACATGCAGAGTACATCATGGGAAATGCCAGGCTGGATAAAGCACAAGGTGGAATCAAGATTGCCGGGAGAAATATCAATTACCTCAGATATGCAGATGACACCACCCTTATGGCATAAAGCAAAGAACTAAAGAGCCTCTTGATGAAAGTGGAAGAGGAGAGTGAAAAAGCTGGCTTAAAGTTCAGCATTCAGAAAACGAAGATCATGGCATCTGGTCCCATCACTTCATGGGAAATAGACGGGGAAACAATGGAAACAGTGACAGACTTTATTTTTATGGGCTCCAAAATCACTGCAGATCGTGACTGCAGCCATGAAATTAAAAGACGTTTGCTCCTTGGAAGAAAAGCTATGACCAACCTAGACAGCCTATTAAAAAGCAGAGACATTACTTTGCCAACAAAGGTCTGTCTAGTCAAATCTATGGTTTTTCCAGTGGTCACATACAGATGTGAGCGTTAGACCATAAAGAAAGGTGAGCACTGAAGAATTGATGCTTATGAACTGTGGAGTTGGAGAACAGTCTTGAGAGTCTCTTGGACTGCAAGGAGACCCACCCAGTCAATCCTAAAGGAAATCAGTCCTGAACATTTACTGGAAGGACTGATGCTGAAGCTCAAACTCCAATACTTTAGTCATCTGATGAGAAGAACCGACTCATTGGAAAAAGACCCTGATGCTGAGAAAGATTGAAGGTGGGAAGAGAAAGGGACAACAGAGGATGAGATGGTTCGATGGCATCACCAACTCGATGGGCATGAGTTTGAGTAAACTCTGGGAGTTGGTGATAGACAAGGAGGCCTGGCGTGCTGCAATCCATGGGGTCACAAAGAGTCAGACACAACTGAGCGACTGAACTGTCTTTTGTTCACTGCCATCTTTTAAGATGTTCTCTTCACTGCTGGTGCCTTCTCTATCACTGATGTGTCTAGGTGTATATTTCCCATTAGCTATTCTGCTTTTATCTCTCTGAACTTACTCCATTTGTTGCCGGATGTTTTTCCTCAGTTCTGGAAATCCTCAGCTATTATAAAGCACTCCCTCCTTTCGCAGTATTTCTCCCTTCTACAATTAGAAAGCCAGTGAAATACTGTAAGACCTTCTCATTCTGTGTTCTATAAACCTTAATCCCTTTCTTTTTACCCACTTCCTTGTCCTCCTGTGCTACATTCTGAATTATTTCTTCTCTCCCACGTCCAGTTAATCAATTCTCTTTAGTTGCATTTAACCTACCATTAACCCATATTCACCAAGTTTTTCATTACAACTAGTAATTTTTTATTTCTAGAAATTTTGTTCAGGTCTTTTTAAAATCTGCTAGATTTCTCATTCCTTGCAGATTATTTTCCATATTTTTGTAAACATAATAAACAGCTATTTTATAATCACTATCTCATAATCCCACTATCTGTGGTTTCTGAGGGCCTACTTCTGCCAGTTGTTTCTGCTCTTTCTCACCCATGGTGCCTCGTTGCCCTGTGTACTTGGTTATATTTTATTGTGGGCTAAATCTTTGGAAAACTATGTGTGGGAATCCCTAGGACCTAAGATTCAAATGTATTCTACATGAGACGTCTTTTATTTGCTTCTCCCAAGCACCTAGAACCACTTTAGATTCACAACTTGAGGTGAGGTCTGTACCACAGGTGACATTGAATATGAGCTGCAAACCAAGGAGAGAGAAGACCTCTGGTTATAACTTCTTAGGAACAGGTGTTTTCCTCAGCTCCCAGGCAGCTATTCCTGCACCCTCCAATAAGCAAGAGCATGGGAAGGACTTCAATCTCAGTTTAACCATACTCTATAGACACGTTTTTGGAGTCAATTTTATAGGGAAAGAATTTCCATTAGTCTCCTCTCCTTCAGCCTAACTGGGTTATAATTTCTACACCCTGTGCCTTATAAGGGCTTCAAAGTAAAACTTCCCTAGAATAGTTTTAATTCTGAATTAAATTTTTAATTAGTTTTAATTTTAAATAGTTTTAATTCTGAATTCCTACTTTCATGAAGATCTTGAGCTGGTAATTTCTTACTCTCGTGTCAGCTTTTAAAAAGGAGGGGGAAATAAAAAAAAACTGTTTTCCAGCATTTCTAATTCTTTTCAAGGTATTGTTTGGTCCATATAACCTAGCTGAACATTATCTTGTTTTCTGTTTTAATAGGTTTCATATTTTTGTATTTCAATCACTACAAGTTTCATTTTGTGGGAAATTTTAACACTGAAGCCAAGGAACAACTTGTCTTTATTCACTGTGATTTTCTGGTACTATCGAGGACAGAATTTGACAAGTTCTAAAACATATCAATTCCATTTTATTATAAGACAATTAAGAGATGGAGATGATTCTGAGATTAATTCCCCAGGCATCTTAATTGCTGAGGAATTTATTGGCCTACTGATTTTTCCCAACCACCAATATCTATCAGTTCAGTTCAGTCGCTCAGTCGTGTCCGACTCTTTGCGACCCCATGAACTGCAGCACACCAGGCCTCCCCATCCATCACCAACTCCTGGAGTTCACTCAAACTCAGGTCCATCGAGTCAGTGATGCCATCCAGCCATCTCATCCTCTGTCGTCCCCTTCTCCTCCTGCCCCCAATCCCTCCCAGCATCAGAGTCTTTTCCAATGAATCAACTCTTCGCATGAGGTGGCCAAAGTACTGGAGTTTCAGCTTGAGCATCAGTCCTTCCAAAGAACACCCAGGACCAATCTCCTTTAGAATGGACTGGTTGGACTTTCTTGCAATCCAAGGGACTCTCAAGAGTCTTCTCCAACACCACAGTTCAAAAGCATCAATTCTTCAGCACTCAGCTTTCTTCACAGTCTAACTCTCACATCCATACATGACCACTGGAAAAGCCATAACCTTGACCAGACGGACCTTTGTTGGCAAAGTAACGTCTCTGCTTTTTAATATGCTGTCTAGGTTGGTCATAACTTTCCTTCCAAGGAGTAAGCATCTTTTAATTTCATGGCTGCAATCACCATCTGCAGTGATTTTGGAGCCCAAAAAGATAAAGTCTGACACTGTTTCCCCATCTATTTCCCATGAAGTGATGGGACCAGATGCCATGATCTTAGTTTTCTGATTGTTAAGCCTTAAGCCAACTTTTTCACTCTCCTCTTTCACTCTCATCAAGAGGCTTTTGAGCTCCTCTTCACTTTCTGCCATAAGGGTGGTGTCATCTGCGTATCTGAGGTTATTGATATTTCTCCCAGCAATCTTGTTTCCAGCTTGTGCTTCTTCCAGTCCAGCGTTTCTCATGATGTATTCTGCATATAAGTGAAATAAGCAGGGTGACAATATACAGCCTTGACATACTCCTTTTCCTATTTGGAACCAGTCTGTTGTTCCACGTCCAGTTCTAACTGTTGCTTCCTGACCTGCAATATGTATAATATACAAAAATTCTGTATTTGGAACTACTGGAAGATTGACCAAAGATGTAAAAAGATAACAAATAAGGAGAAGTGAGTTCAATCTTATTTCTGCCAAGAAACAAAATCGTAAAGAAAAAGACTAATATATGGAACTATACAAAAATGTAATAATTCTTCATAAAATTTTTTTAAATGATAAGCAAAATTGAAAGACAAAATTTATAATATTTCTATGTAGTGGGTAGAATTAAAATCTATAGCACACAAAAAGCTCTTGAAAATCAGTAACAAACATCCCCCCTAAAATGGACAAAGAGTATAAATAGGCATTAAAGGAATTATAATAAAAGGAACCTATCAACTTTTGTTAACAGGTTAGCCAAAAACAATGATTTACAATTCCTTCTGGTAGCAAGATAATGGGCAAATGTAATTTATACCCTGAACTAAAAATTAGGATACAAAGTAGTATTACCGATTAGGCAATTTGGCTATAGGTATCAAAATCTAAATTACACAGAGATACAACAATCTCACTTCTAAAATATAAGTAGAAATATATCAGTGTATGAATACTTCTGAAAAATTTTTAAAAACATTTTAAAAGTTCACTTTATATTTTTTAAATTGATATCACGGTTCTTTTGGAAGGCTGAAAGTACAAATAAATTAACTCATCCAAAATCTTTTACAGTGTTTTTCTTTTTTAGGTCTATACAGTAGATCCCACTTCCCAAAAAGGGTAGTACCAAAGAATGTGCTAACCACCGGACATGCTAGTAAGGGCGAATTTTAAATCTTGCATGCTAGGCTTCACCATTACGTGAACCAAGAACTTCCAGATGTCCAAGCAGGGTTTAGAAAAGGAAGAAGAACTAGAGATCAAATTGCCAACATTCGCTGGATTATAGAGAAAGCAAGGGAATTTCAGAAAAACATCTATCTCTGTTTCATGGACTATGCTAAAGCCTTTGTGTGGATCATGAGAAACTGTGGAAAGCTCTTAAAGAGATGGGAACATCAGACCATCTTACCTGTCTCCTGAGAAACCTGTATGAGGTCAAGAAGCAACAGTCAGAACCCTGTAGGAGCTACTGACTGATTTAGGATCAAGAAAGGAGTACAACAGGGCTGTCTGCAGTCAGCCTGTTTATTTTACCTATACGCTGAGCACATCAGGAGAAATGCCGGGATGGATGAGTTACAAGCTGGAGTCAAGACAGGTGGGAGAAACATCAACAACCTCAGATATGCAGATGATACCACTCTAATGGCAGAAAGTGAAGAGAAACTAAAGAGCCTCTTGATGAGGATAAGGAGGACAGTGAAAGAGCTGGCTTAAGACTAAATACTTTAAAAAAAAACTAAGATCATGGCATCCAGCCCCATTACTGCATGGCAAACAGAGGTGGGGGAAAGGTAGACACAGTGACAGCTTTCCTCTTCTTGGGCTCTGAAGTCACTGCAGACAGTGACTGCAGCCATGAATGAGAAGACGATTACGTCTCAGCAGGAAAGCAATGACAAACCTAGATGGTGTGTTGAAAAGCAGAGACATTACTCTGCCAACAAAGGTCCATATAGTCAAGGCCACTGGGTCTTCCCAGTGGTCACGTACAGTTGTGAAAGCTGGACTATAAAGAAGGCAGAATCCCAAAGATTTGACACATTTGAACTGTGGTGCTGGAGAAGACTCCTGAAAGCCCTGTGGACAGCAAGGAGATCAAACCAGTCAATTGTAAGGGAGATCAACCCTGAATATTGACTAGAAGGACTGATGCTGAAGCTGAAGCTCCAGTATTTTGGTCATTTGATGCGTACAGACGACTCACTTGAAAGGCCCCTGACGCTGGGAAAGATTGAGGGCAGAAGAAGAGGGCTTCAGAGGATGAGACGGCTGGACAGCATCACCGATGCAATGAACATGAACTTGGGCAAACTCTGGGAGATGGTGAGGCCTGGCACACTGCAGTCCATGGAGTCGCAAAGAGTCAGACATGACTGGGCAGCTGAACAACAACAAAGTAGATTAACTAAACATGGTCATACATTTTTTGTCACCTTCTCCACCGAGATATGGAATTTAATTCTCCCCCCATTGAATCAGGGCTATCGTCTATTTAACCAATAGAACACAGGAGAAGTAACACGCATCAATATTAAGCCTAATCTTTAAAAGCACTGGCTGCTTGCACTTCCTTCCTTTCAGAATGCTTGTTCCTGGGACACTCATTCTCAGAGCGTAGCAGTCACACCAGGCCGCACACAGAGGCCTCACGTCGGTGCCTGATCAACAGCCCTCCTTTAGCTCCCAAACAGCAGCCATCGTCAACTGCCAGCCTTGTGAGTGAACCAGCTTAGACGCAGAAACTATGACCTCCAATGAGCAGACACCAAGTAAAACAGAGATAAGCCTCCCCTACCAAGTGCTTTAGTAATTATAAAATCATGAGTAAATAAACGTTACTGTTGTCTTAAGCCAATTAGGTTTGGAGTAGCTTATCATACAGCAGTAATAATTGCAACAGCCTCTTACTCACTGCTCTGTTTTCAGCACCTAGAACGGTACCTACTACAGGACATCTCCTGTTAATAGATACAGCACCAGAGTAGGAGTAAAGATGATATGCATGGCCTTGGAGCTCACGGAGCACTCAAAGGGAGACACAGGCTATGAGGTAAAAAGACAATCCTGATACATAATAAATTTTACAGAAGAGTACAGGTTATTTGGCCAAATAGGAAGGGCACAACACAGACTTAGTGGTTTAGAGCAGCTTCCTTGGGTAGTGGCATTCAAGCTGAGACGTCACTGGAGTCTGTAAGACTGCAAGAGAATATTCCAAGCTTGAGGCAAGCAAAATCATAAACCGTTGCAAAAATGCAGTTTCAGCACTTGACAAAGCAATCAGAGTAGAGGTGAGTGGAAGCAGCAGACGCAGACTGAGAAACAAGCGACAGAGAGCACAGCCTGCCCTCCAACCGGACAAGCAGGCTCTCTGCACGTCTCACCCATGGCGGGTGGAATCCGCAGACACCTCAGGCAGACTGCCAGTGACCTGTGCCTCTGTGAACATGCGTATCGGCTGGGGGTCCTGGAACCAATCCCGGATGGACACTGAGGGGACTGCATTAAAGGGTTGTGCGCTGTGGTGTTAGGAGAATCAGACGAGACCCGCCACATGGGACGCCAAAAGCCAAACTGCACAGAAACACAGGCAGAGATGATCTGAGATCAACAGACAGCACACCGGTGTAGCAGCTGGGGACAGAGACGGTGCACTCAAGAGGCAGGATCCAGAGTCTGGTGCCTTTATGTGAGGACTGGGGAGAAGGGAATAAAGTATAACTGCCAGGTTTCTGGCTGATCAAAACTAAAGAGACAGTGATGCCCTCCAGTGAGATAATAAACTTGGGAGGGGGAGGAGGTTTTCTATAAGAAGACGGTAAGTTCAGTTGCAGACATACTGAAAATGAGCTTTCCCGGGCCACACAAAACAGAGTTCTCCAGGAGGCAATCAGATCCCCAGGTCTAAAGCTCAGGGAAGAAATCAAGTTGGAGCTAAAGTAACAGACTCTGCAGAACAATAATCTCTCACTGCAGCCTCTGGAGTTCTCATCCCCCAGCCCAGCTACATCTCTACAATTCTCCCCCATTTGTCTCTACAAAGGGTATCTCCTTCATTTCACTAAGCCTTCCAAAGCAGTGGTTTGATTTTATGAGGAAACCCAAGTTTAATCAAAGTCTTGCCACATCCTTTGCAAGGCAGGATGCATGACGGCCACAAGTTCGGGGCACTCTGCGGTAGTTCTCATGACAACAGGCTAGAGCCCTGCTCTGGACGTTCCCACGACAGCACGTGTATCTGGGTCAAAGGAAAAAGGGGGCAGGGGAGCTACTGCGTGAAGAAAGAAAACAAGGTGCATCCGGAGAGTAAAACAGGAAGCCAAATAATCATCAAAAGGACAAAATCAAAAGTTCATGGAGTAAATCAGAACTCAGAAAGGGGGGCAGAGGAGGAGGAGCTGGGGGCACGGCCCCATGCTGGGCTCTCCCACTCCACCTGCCTCTCCACCAACTCTGCTGTCGCTGCCTCCTGGTCTGCTGATCACTTCCCAGTGGCCTCCACCACACTCAGTTTGGACAATCACAGGCCTTAGGTTGGAGAACTTTAAGTAGACCACAGAAAGAGAGTGGCTTGAAAAGAAAACTCACCATAAGGAGTAGAAAATTACACACCTGACCAGAAAAAAAGAAACTCATGATGCTTGATACTCAAGCCAACACAGTGATGCAGAGTTTGATTTCTCTACAAAAATGGTTTATCTACCTGGAAAAGGTAAGAGAATCAACTGAAAAGCTGTGAATATGAAGAGTCAGAAAGTGACTGGCTACAAAATACATACACATAAAACATCAACAGCTATTCTATCTACCAGCAATTGTCTGATTCGAAAGATACACACGTGCGCACACACCCACAGGAAAATTCTATGCACAACCACAAAAAATAAAATACCTATGTGACTGAATAGAAGACCAATGACAAAGTTTCTGATATCCACAGAGAAACAATCAGTTCAGTTCAGTCGCTCAGTCGTGTCCGACTCTTTGCGACCCCATGAATCGCAGCACACCAGGCCTCCCTGTCCATCATCAACTCCCAGAGTTCACTCAAACTCATGTCCATCAAGTCAGTGATGCCATCCAGCCATCTCATCCTCTGTCGCCCCCTTCTCCTCCTGCCCCCAATCCCTCCCAGCATCAGAGTCTTTTCCAATGAGTCAACTCTTCGCATGAGGTGGCCAAAGTACTGGAGTTTCAGCTTCAGCATCAGTCCTTCCAATGAACACCCAGGACTGATGTCCTTTAGAATGGACTGGATGCAGTCCAAGGGACTCTCCAGAGTCTTCTCCAACACCACAGTTCAAAAGCATCAATTCTTCAGCGCTCAGCTTTCTTCACAATCCAACACTCACATCCATACATGACCACTGGAAAAATCATAGCCTTCGTTAGATGGACCTTTGTTGGCAAAGTAACGTCTCTGCTTTTTAATATGCTGTCTAGGTTAGTCATAACTTTCCTTCCAAGGACTAAGCGTCTTTTAATTCCATGACTGCAATCACCATCTGCAGTGATTTTGGAGCCCAAAAAGATAAAGTCTGACACTGTTTCCCCATCTATTTCCCATGAAGTGATGGGACCGGATGCCATGATCTTCGTTTTCTGAATGTTGAGCTTTAAGCCAACTTTTTCACTCTCCTCTTTCACTCTCATCAAGAGGCTTTTTAGCTCCTCTTCACTTTCTGCCATAAGGGTGGTGTCATCTGCATTTCTGAGGTTACTGATATTTCTCTCAGCAATCTTGATTCCAGCTTGTGCTTCTTCCAGCCCAGCGTTTCTCATGATGTACTCTGCATAGAAGTTAAATAAGCAGGGTGACAATATACAGCCTTGACGGACTCCTTTTCCTATTTGGAACTAGTCTGTTGTTCCATGTCCAGTTTTAACTGTTGCTTCCTGACCTGCATATAGGTTTCTCAAGAGGCAGGTCAGGTGGTCTGGTATTCCCACCTCTTTCAGAATTTCCCACAGTTTATTGTGATCCACACAAAGGCTTTGGCATAGCCAATAAAGCAGAAATAGATGTTTTTCTGGAACTCTCTTGCTTTTTCCATGATCCAGTGGATGCTAGCAATTTGATCTCTGGTTCCTCTGCCTTTGCTAAAACCAGCTTGAAGATCTGGAAGTTCACAGTTCACATATTGCTGAAGCCTGGCTTGGAGAATTTTAAGCATTACTTTATTAGTGTGTGAGATGAGTGCAATTGTGCGGTAGTTTGAGCATTCTTTGGGGTTGCCTTTCTTTGGGATTGGAATGAAAACTGACATTTTCCAGTCCTGTGGCCACTGTTGAGTTTTCCAAATTTGCTGGCATACTGAGTGCAGCACTTTAACAGCATCATCTTTCACGGTCTGAAATAGCTCAACTAGAATTCCATCACCTTCACTAGCTTTGTTCGTAGTGATGCTTTCTAAGGCCCACTGGACTTCACATTCCAGGATGTCTGGCTCTAGGTGAGTGATCACACCATCATGATTATCAGTTTTTCTTAAATAAACAAAAAAATGCAGGCACAGAAGGATATGAGCTACAATAATGTTCAGTGCCCAGGTGGCTCAGTGGTCAAGAATCCACCTGCCAATGAAGGAGTCATGGGTTCGATCCCTGGGTTAGGAAGGTCCCCTGGAGGAGGGAATGGTACCCACTCCAGTATTCTTGCCTGGAGAATCCCCATGGACAGAGGAGCATGGTGGGCTATAGTCCATAGGGTCACACAGTTGGATACAACTTAGTGACTGAGCCTGCGTAATTTCAGTGCATCACTTCTTGTCAGAAAGACTGACAGGAAGCTAGGTGTCCAAGAATAGAGGACTACTTACAGTCCAGTCAAACAATGAAAGAGTATGAAGTGATCAAAAAGTATGTGGAAGAGTTACAGCACTAATATTAAAAACCAAATGAAAAACAAATGCAAGCAACAGAATAGCAAGAACCATTTTTAGTTAAAGAAAATGGAATTATCTACATGTACGCATGTTTATCTGTGTATAGCTACAATATACATACACACAACACACGATAAAAAAATTAAAATAATCCTAAATTAGTTAAGAGAAATGAAGACTGCAGAAAGGAGGCAATTCATCCCAAGCCTTCCTATACCATACTCACCAACCTATCAAAATGAGCATTCTTATACAAGACTCTTGGACTTCATGAAGAAAAATAAGTCCAGGGCTTCCCTGGTGGCTCAGTGGTAAAGAATCCTCCTGGCAATGCGAGAGACACAGCGTTTGATCCCTGGGCCAGCAGATCCCACATGTCACACGGCAACTAAGCCCCGTGCTACACCTAGTGGGCCTGTCCTCCAGCGCCTGGGGATCAAAATGACAGAAGCCCACGGGCTCTAGAGCCTGTTCTCCACAACGAGAGAGCAGTCCCTACTCACCGCAGCTAGAGAACAGCCTGCACAGCAGCAGTCTCATCAGAGCCAACCATAAACAAACAAAATGTTAAAAAAAGAAAAAGAAGTCTAATTTAATGAATCCAGCAGACAAAACCCAACAGAGTGGTACCATCTTCCATCTCCTATCAAATCCACTTTCACTCCCAAATCCAACCAAGGGTCCAGGGCAATCTATCCATTATCTCACCCCAAGACAGCAAGAGACGCAATGTCAGTAACTCCTCTTGGATTCCTGAAACTTCAAAGGCAGCGTCCTGAGAACCTCTGAAGGGGCTGACTCGGTCCCCACTGACTGTCAGCAAACAGAGTGCGTGCCTCGGCAGCCAGAGCTTGTGAGCGCGCTCAGTCTTCACGAAGTGCCGAATCACCATCAATCCCATCAGAAGGCAGGTGTGCCTCCCCAGAGGAGGAGAAGTGGGAGCTTACTCCTCACTCCTCTAATTATTCTGAAGACCCACTATTTACAAGTGGAGACCTCACTACTTTTAGTTCAACCTTTTTATCTTAGGGGTAAAATATTTAGTAACACTAAAACATCAAACATTTCCACTAATCAACATCTGTTACTTGGCTTTCTTAAACAGTACTTGGGCTACAAACCTGACTTAATTTCCAGCCTCTCTTGAAACACTATAACCCTAACCCTGAAGAGAACTTTAAGAATTATCCAACAGTCCAGGTGACTTTATTTTTAAGATTTTTTTTTCCATGTGGGCCATTTCTAACATCTTTATGGACTTTGTTACAATACTGCTTCTGTTTTTTGTTTTGGTTTTTTGGCCGAAAGGCATGTGGGATCTCAGCTCCTGAACCAGGGATCGAACCTGCACCCCTACATTAGAAAGCAAAGTCTTAACCACTGGACCGCCAGGGAGGTCCCAGGGGATTATTTTTCATCACTCATTTTTATAAAATTTCCACAGTAAGCATCACTTTTTGTAACAGGGTGGGGGGAACCTTTTTCCTACGGTCGTCTAGATTACCATACTGTGATTACTTGACCTGAGAGAGTCACTCACCATAGCACTTTCTTTAGACAGATACACCACAACTAGTTTATCATAATTATCACAAACAATAAATCCAATCAATTTTTTAAAAGTAAATCATTCCTCTAAATATAGACTTTATGACCCATAAAAGGTCAAGATCAGCATTCTTATCAACACAAATTTATGAGAATTTGCAATCATCTGTAATGACTATTTCCAATCATTTTGTTTCAAAAAATTAACCCAATAACCACCTTTCCTAGGCAACTGAGTTTTTTAAAAAATAATAAATCTGCAATTACTAAATATTTTCATTGAGTCAACCACAGATACCACATGCAACAGAGAAAATGACTGAATGATATTATCTTTAGATGTTTTTCATTGAAACAGATTTAATGAGCACCCACTGCATGCCAGACTCCATATTAGATACTAAAGATATGAAATCCTAACACACAGATCCTATACTTGTAATTTTTCTGGAAAAATTAATGTGTATGATTATGGACTGACTGTTCCTATTTAAAGGAGGTGTCAAGACATACAGCATATGCAAAAAATTAACCATCTAAATTTTAAAAACTTACTTCTGATACACACATGCCACTATGGGTTTCAGATAAAAGACTGCAGATCAGGTTTGGAGGATGCAAAGAAAGATGGATTTTATCAAGGAACAAACAAGTCAACCAAGGAAGGTAAAGTTATATCAGAGAAGCCTTCAGAAAAAGGTTATCTGGTTCTGTGCTTCGTAACACTACACCTGAAAATTTTAAATTGACCCTTTCACACCACCACCAGAGACATCTTCATTATTTCTGCAGTGTTACTCCCTTGTTTTTAAAAATCTGAGCTGCCAAACCTTATATATATATAGTTAACTCACCAAGGGACAAAATCATGACTATATAAATTTTGTATTTTCATCCAGAAAGTACAAACTTTCTATTTTCTTGGCCCACACAACGTTATACCAAATATATATACAATTTCCATTAAGTTCACTCAAGCAGTCAGTCTTGACTATGTGGATATGATCAACCACTGCAGATTAACCACAATAGAATATAAGTTCTAACATTCACATTATAGCATTAACCACGTGCCAGATACTATCTAAGCATTTCTATGTATATACAGTTGGTCCTCCATATATTCTGGTTCTGCAACTGCAGATCCAATCAATCACAAATCAAAAATATTCAGGGGGAAAAAAAAAGTCCAAAAAGTCCAAAAAAGTAAAACTTGACTTTGCTGGATTCTGACAACCAGCCACATAGTACTTACATTGTATTAGGTATTATAAGTAATCTGGAGATGATTTAAAGTATCTGGGAAGATGTGTATATATTATATGCAAATATTATGCATTTTATATAAGCAACTTGAGCATTCACAGAGTTTGGTATCCAGAGAGGTCCCGGAACCAATCCCCTGCCAATGGTATACAATATTTACATATGTAAGAACAGCATAGGTATAACCCATATATACTGCATAATTTATGTGTATATACACACACATATAAACACATATATACTCATTTATTCCTCAAAGCAACTTTGTAAGGTAGCTTCTATCACTACCCTCACTTCAAAGATAAGAAAAGTGAGGCTCTGTCCAGCCAAGTTAACTGGCCAGCAGGGCACCATGAGAGGTACTGTTATAAAAAACAAGCGTAGGAAAAACATGCACGATACAAAACTCACTATTATCCCAGTTAAAGAAAATTAATGCCATTGGAATTAGCCACAGACCCTCTCCCCACACTCTGCCTCCCCAATTACTTTTTCCTCCCACAATTGGGCCCATTCAGAGCCTCTCAGTTCTCAAACTCTAGGACACACACTGCCCAGCACTGGCACTTAAATGGCCTCTCCACGTCAAGAGTCCCGGACTGGGTGGACAGGCACCACACCCCAGACCACTGATGACATGGGGCAGTTTTCAGTGGTCTGAAACAGGAGGGGATGAGGGACAGATGATATGCATTTCTTTACAAAACACAAACTACTCAACCTGAAATATCATTCATTATTCTGGGGTTGTCCTTACCTTCTCGGTGTTAAACATGGTAATGATGATCAAAGCTTATTTTCTAACTGTCCTTACTGGCCAAATAAGAAGTTTGTAACCCAGTCAATCGTTCAATATTAGAATAATAAATCTACCACGTATACATGGAGGCTGGGGAGAGGAGATAGGCATTGGCAGAAAATGAAGGATTCAAAACTTGCAGGTTCAAAAGGAAAGAGATACCACTTTCACTTTTAACAATGACACACACTTAAGAGACTAGTATGGCAAACAAGCACAAACAAACCATTGCAAATTTCAATATCTTATAAAGAAAAAATTACAAGCATTGAGGCAGTTAATTTTGAAGTGGGTGAATAAAAAAAAAGTGACAAATTTGAGTTTTAAAATGAAAGTCATCCTCATAGTTTTCAACAGTACAATAAGTTACCTACAAACAAAAATCGAAGTCAACCTCTTAATTCTCAACGGTACTACTAGGAAAAGGGGATTTAAAAGAGTATCGCTGATTTATTTTTTTCTAAAATGCAGCAAAGAAAAGACTGTTAAAAGCATGGACTCTAGAGTTGGTCAGAATCCCAGCTCTGTATTAGCATATGACTTTTACTCTCTCTCTGCTTCAATTTCCTTCAAGGTTCTTGTGAGCATCAAATGAATTAAGATATATGAAGTGCTCAGGACAGTACCTGGTACTTAAGAGTACTCTCACACCAACCCACCCACAGGCAGGCCAGCGCTAACCCCGAACTCCGGACTCACCCACCACTGGGGGGCTCAAGGACATCTTAGGCCCCAGCCCCACCCGCCAGCAGGCCAATAGCAGTTTCAGAACAACCCGGACTCCACAGCGAGCTGTGTCAGGAACTGCTCCCACCCTTACCAGTGGGCACACACCAGTTCTCACACCCAAAGCCCTTCGACCGGAGAACGCAGAACCTGGCTCCACCCACCAGTAGCACAGGACTGGTCCCAGGAGCCCCTGAGGGCCCCAACGCCACCATCAGCAGGTTGACCCAAGCTCCAAGACACCCTGGACCCCTCAGCCAGTCACCCTGCAATACAGCACCGCTGGAACACCTCAGACCTCAAAGCTAGCCATGTCAGGAGCCAGCCCTGCCCACCAGCAGACTCCAGAGCTAGGACCCCTGGCCCCACACCCACCAGGCACCCAGCTCCACCCACCAGTCAATCAGCACTAGCTGCAGGACCTCCAGGAACCCACAGCCAGGTGTCTCATGACACAGCCCCACCAACCAGGCCAGGGGCCAGTTGTGCCTACCAGACCACCAAAAGCAGTCTGCTCAACACCAAAGAAGGATGCACACAGCCCACAGAGGTGACGCCTAGAGCATACAGCTCTGGTGACCAGAGGGAGTGCAGGGCTGGGACACATGATGTCTCCTACAAAAGGGCTCTTCTCCAAGATCGGAACTGTACCCAACTTACCAGATACATAACAGCAGCAAACTGGGCAAAATAAGGTGACGGCAGAATATGTTCCAAATAAAGGAACAAAATAAACCCCAGAAGAACTAAGTGAGGATAAGCAACCTACCCAAAAAAGAGTTAAGTAATGATTTTCCCACCCAGGGATGGAACCCAGGTCTCCCACATTGCAGGCAGACACTTAACTGTCTGAGCCACCAGAGAAGCAATGATTATAGAGATGATCAAATAACTCGGGAGACCACTAAATACACAGAATAAAAAGTCAGAATTTTTTTAACAGAGTTGGAAAATATAAAGGAGAACCAGAAATGAAAAATACAATAAGTGAAATGAAAAATACAGGAGGAGGAATAAACAGTACAATAAATGATACAGAGGAACGGATCAGTGAGCTGGAAGTCAAAGTAGTAGAAATCACCATCAGGAAAGTTTAAGAGACTGCTAGAACAACATCACAGAGAAGGCAATGGCACCCCACTCTAGTACTCTTGCCTGGAAAATCCCATGGACTGAGGAGTCTGGTAGGCTGCAGTCCATGGGGTCGCTAAGAGTTGGACACGACTGAGCAACTTCACTTTCACTTTCATGCACTGGAGAAGGAAATGGCAACCCACTCCAGTGTTCTTGCCTGGAGAATCCCAAGGACGGGGGAGCCTGGTGGGCTGCCGTCTATGGGGTCGCACAGAGTCGGACACGACTGAAGCAACTTAGCAGCAGAACAACATCAAGGGTATCAACATTCATATTAAACTGGTCCCAGATGGAGAAGAGAGAAGGAGGGAAATAAAATGTTTGAAAATATAATAGCTAAAAGCTTTCCTAACCTGGGAAAGGAAAGAGACATCAAACTTAAGGAAGCATTGGGAATCCTAAACAGGATCAAGGCAAAGGGGATCATAAGAAGACACACTGTATCTAAAATGCCAAAAACTAATGATTAAGAGAAAATATTAAAAGCAGTGAGGAAAAAGCAACAAGTTACATGAGAAAAGTCTGATAAGGCTCTAAGGTGACTTTTCAGCAGAAACTCTAAAGGCTAGAAAGAAGTGGAACAATATATTTAAAAGGAGAATCAATACTCTCACCTGGCAAAGCTTTCATTCAGATATGATGGAGATACCAAAAGTTTTACAGGCAAGCAGAAGCTGAGAGTTCAGCACCACTAAACAGCTTCAGGAGAAATGTTACAAGGACTCAACTAAGCAAAAAAAAAAAAAAGGTTACAAACACATGAAAGAAATTACAAAAGGAAAAGTTGTTGGTACAGGCAAATAAACAGTAAAGACAGCCAACCAACCACTTATGAAGCTAGTAGGAAGGTAAAAGGACAAAAATTGTTAAGATCAACCACAATAGTTAAGGGATACACGAAACAGAAGGATGTAAAACATGATGTCAACGTCACGAACAGTAAGCTGGAGAGAGAGGCTTAAAAATACTGGGTTGTTAAAATGCATTAGAACCTAAAAGATCATCAATTTAAAATAATCATATATATATGATAAAAATGTGTATACATGTACAGATACAAACACATAAACCTTACATTACTCATAAACCAAAAGTCTATTCTATATACACATGCAAAGACTCACAAAAATAACACTAGAGATAGTCATCAAATAAAAAGGAGAAAAAAGAAACAAAAAACATATAAAAAAAAAAAAAACAGAAAACTACAAAATGGCAATAAGTACACAACTATAAATAATAACTTTAAATGTGAATGGACTACATGCTCCAATCAAAAGACAAGGAGTGGCTGAACAGACACAAAATAGGACCCATGTACCTGCTGCCTACAGAGACTCATTTCAGGCGTAAAGACACACACAGGCTGAAAGTTAAGAGGATGAAAAAAGGCACTCCATGCAGATGGAGATCAGAAATAAAAAAAGTTACAACCAACACCAGAAAAAGAATCATAATGGATTACACCAATTAATGGACAACTGAAAAGAAATGGACAAGTTCTTAGAAAGGTACACTTCCCAAACAAAACAATAAGAAATAAAAAATATAAACAGACAAATTAGTACTAATGAAGTTGAATCAGTAACTTTAAAACTCCTGACAATAAAAGTTCAGGATCAGAGAGCTAATCCTTCCAAAAACTTCAAGAGTTATCATCTATCTTTCATAAGCTATTCCAAAAAGAATTGCAGAGAGAAACATTTCTGAACCCATTCCATAAAGCCAATGTTACCCTGATACCAAGGCCAGAAAAAGATAACAGTTCAGTTCAGTCACTTAGTCCTGTCTGACTCTTTGCGACCCCATGGACTGCAGCACGCCAGCCCTGTGTCCATCACCAACTCCTGGAGTTTACCTAAACTGATGTCCATTGAGAGGGTGATGTCATCCAACCATCTCATCCTCTGTCATCCCCTTCTCCTCCTGCCTTCCATCTTTCCCAGTACGAGTCGGCTTCTTTTTTCCCAATGAGTCAGCTCTTTACATCAGGTGGCCAAAGTTTTGGAGCTTCGGCTTCAGCATCAGTCCTTCCAATGAATATTCTGAATTGATTTCCTTTAGGATTGACTGGTTTGATCTTCCTGCAGTCCAAGGGACTCTCAAGAGTCTTCTCAAGAGTCTTCTCCAGCACCACAGTTTAAAAGCATCAATTCTTTGGCGTTCAGCTTTCTTTACGGTCCAACTCTCAAATCCATACATGACTACTGGAAAAACCATAGCTTTGACTAGATGGACCTTTGCTGATAAAATAATGTCTCTGCTTTTTAATATGCTGTCTAGGTTGGTCATACCTTTTCTTCCAAAGAGCAAGCGTCTTTAAATTTTGTGGCTGTGGTCACCATATACAGTGATTTTGGAGCCCAAGAAAATAATTGTCACTTTTTCCACTGTTAGCACCATCTATTTGCCATGAAGTGATGGGACCAGATGCCATGATCTTAGTTTTTTGAATGCTGAGTTTTAAGCCGGCTTTCTCACTCTCATCTTTCATTTTCATCAAGAGAGTTTTTAGTTCCTCTTCACTTTCTGCCATAAGGCTGGTGTCGTCTGCATATCTGAGGTTATTGATATTTCTCTCGGCAATCTTGATTCCAGCTTGTGCTTCATCCAGCAGAACATTTCACATGATGTTCTCTCAATTGCACCCCACTCCAGTACTCTTGCCTGGAGAGTCCCATGGATGGAGGAGCCTGGAAGGCTGCAGTCCATGGGGTCACTAAGAGTTGGACACGACTAAGCGACTTCACTTTCACTTTTCACTTTCATGCATTGGAGAAGGAAATGGCAACCCACTCCAGTGTTCTTGCCTGGAGAATCCCAGGGACGGGGGAGCCTAGTGGGCTGCTGTCTATGGGGTCACACAGAGTCGGACATGACTGAAGTGACTTAGCAGCAGCAGCACCCTCATGTAAGTTAAAAAAACAAAGTGACAATATACAGTCCTGACATACTACTTGCCCATTTTGGAACCATTCATTTGTTCATGTCCAGTTCTAACTGTTGATTCTTGACGTGCATACAGGTTTCTCAGGAGGCAGGTCAGGCGGTCTGGTATTCTCATCTCTTGAAGAATTTTCCAGTTTGTTGTGAGCCACATAGTCAAAGGCTGCAGCATAATCAATGAAGCAGATGTCTTTCTGGAACTCTCTTGCTTTTTCTCTGATTCATCAGATATTGGCAATTTGATCTCTGGTTCCTCTGGCCTTTTCTAAATCCAGCTTGAACATCTGGAAATTCATGGTTCACATAATGTTGAAGCCTGGCTTGGAGAATTCTGAGCATTACTTTGCTAACATGTGAGAAGAGTCCAATCATGCCGTAATTTGAACATTCTTTGGCATTGCCTTTCTTTGGGATTGGAATGAAAACTGACCTTTTCCAGTCCTGCGGCCACTGCTGAGTTTTCCAAATTTGCTGGCATATTGAGTGCAGCACTTGAACACCACCATCTTCTAGGATTTGAAATAGCTCAACTGGAATTCCACCACCTCCACTAGCTTTGTTCGAAGTGATGCTTCCTAAGGTCCCCTTGACTTCACATGCCAGGATGTCTGGCTCTAGGTGAGTGATCACACCATTGTGGTTGTGTGTGTCATTAAGATCTTTTTTGTTAATTTCTTCTGTGTATTCCTGCCATCTCTTCTTAATATCTGGGCTTTTGTTGGGTCCATACCATTTCTGTTCTTTAACGTGTCCATCTTTGCATAAAATGCTCCCTTGGTATCTCCAATTTTCTTGAAGAGAACTTTAGTCTTTCCTACTCTATTGTTTTCTTCTATTTCTTTGCACTGATCACTGAGGAAGCTTTCTCTCTCCTTGCTATTCTTTGGAACTCACTCAGATGGATACATGTTTCCTATTCTCCTTTGCCTTTCACGTCTCTTCTTTTCTCAGTATTTGTAAGGCCTCCTCAGACAACCATCTTGCCTTTTTGCATTTCTTCTTCTTGGGGATGGTTTTGGTCACCTTCTCCTGAACAGTGCTATGAACCTCCATCCCTCAAACCCTCTTCAGACCCTCTATCAGAACTAATTCCTGGGATCTATTTGTCACTTCCACTGTATAATCGTAAAGGATATGCTTTAGGTCATACCTGAATGGTCTAGTGATTTTCCCTACTTTCTTCAATTTAAGTCTGAATTTTGCAATAAGGAGTTTATGATCTGAGCCACAGTTAGCTCCTGGTCTTGTTTTTGCTGATGGTGTAGAGCTTCTCCATCTTTGGCTGCAAAGAATATAATCAATCTGATTTCGGTGTTGACCATCTGGTGATGTCCCTGTGTAGAGCCCTCTCCTGTGCTGTGGGAGGAGGGTGTGTACCATGACCAGCACCTCACTGCTTGGCCAGCAGCACTACCTCTCCAGTCCGTGGCCGCCAGACCAGGTCCTCCACGCAGTTCCCCGGCACAGATGTTCTTATCACCACCACGCTGCAGCTCTGTGGAGACAGTCCTCACTGAACCATGAGGTGACCACCGTCGAGCACCTGCTGGCCGAGGGAAGCGGTGCAGCAGCCGGAGCCTGTCTGCCTCACCCCTGGCCAGCATGCGCCAGAGGAGCCGCAAAGTGCTGAACAGGGGGTGGTAATCTCTGTGGCTCTAGGCCAGGTGTTATCCCTCCTTATCTGTGGGATTAGCTTGACCAGCAAGTATCTGTCACAAGAGTTCCATGCCAGTACACCAGTCTTCCAGAGTTTCCTCTATTACATCCTTCTCTTGTTGGTCTATACCACCACTCTAGCTGTCAGACAAGTCAGAGCTACCAAGACGGTGGAAGGGGCATGGGCTCATCTTCTCCTGTGAGAATTCCAAAATTGTAACTAACCACTGAACAATCATCAACAGGAGAATGTTGGATCCCACCAAAAAAAGATACCCCATGTCCAAGGACAAAGGAGAAGCCCCAACAAGATGGTAGGAGGGGCAAAATCACATTTACTAATAAAATGAAAATGCTGCCTAATGAATAGGAGATATTTCTAAATCATATATCTGATACAGGATGTAATACCCAAAACTTAAAAAGGGCCCATACAATTCAGTATCTAAAAGCAAACAACCTGATCGAAACATGTACACAAGATCTCAACAGATATTTTTTCCAAACATGATACAGCCAACAGGGAAGTGAAAACCTGTTCAACATCACTAAACATTAGAGAAACGCAAATCAAAACTGCACTGAAATATCACCTCACATCTGTCAGAACGGCTATGATCAAAAAGACAACAAATAACAAGTGTCAGTGAGGATGTGGGGAAAAAGGAACCCTTGAGGAATCCAAAAAATTAAAGGTACCAAAGATCCAGCTATTCCACTCCAGGATATTTATCTGAAGAAAACAAAAACACTAATGGAATATTACTGAGCCATGAAAAGGAATCTTGCCATTCAAAATGACCTGAAAAGTACTATACTAAGTGAAATAAGTCAGAGAGAAAGACAAATACTGCATTATTTCACTTATAATGTGAAATCCAAAAACAAAACAAATGAGCAAACCTAATAAAATCAAATGAGCAAACATTTGATTTTTAACAAAATCAAAACAGAGGTATATACATACAGAAAACAAATAGGTGGTTGCAAGGGAAGTGGGAAGAGGAATGAAACAGGGAGAGAGATTAAGAGTTTCCAGCTGCAAAATCATTTAAATTAACAGTGTGAGCAATATAATTAATAACTATGTAATATCTTTGTAGGGTGACATATTGCAACTAGATGTTGTATAATAGGTAATAACAGGGTTGTGGGTCAATTATACTTCAAAAATAAATTTACAGAAAAAGAGATCAAGCTTTGTGGTTAACAGAGCCAGGAGGGATGGGGGAATTGGATGAAGACAGACAAAGGTACAAACATCCAGTTATAAGATAAATAAGTACTAGGGCTATAACGTACAACATGATAAATATAGTTAACACTGTTTTACGTTATACAGGAAAGCTGTTGAGAATAAATCCTAAGGGGTCTCATCACAAGGAAACAAATTTTTTTTCTATTTCTTTAATATGTATATGAGATGATGTATGTTCACTATACTTATTGTAATAATCACTTCACGATGTAAGTCAAATCATTATGCACTACACCTTAAATTTATATAATGTGTTAGTCACTCAGTCATGTCTGACTCTTTGTAACACCATGGACTGTAACCCACCAGGCTCCTCTGTCCATGGGATTCTCCAGGAAGGAAGAACGCCATGCCCTCCTCCAGGGGATCTTCCCAACCCAGGGATGGAACCAATGTGGATGCCTCCCACATTGCAGGCATATTCTTTACCGAGCTGTTTATCAATTATGTCAATAAAACTGGAAGGAAAAAAAGTACTGTCATAATATTTAGCAAGAAAAGAAACAACGGTAAAGTAAAGACGAGAATGAAAACTGTAAAAATTACAGTGCTAAAAGTAGTTGATGTTATACTTCCATAAACTTTTTCTAAACTTGAGAACCATTTTTATGTACATGAACTATATGAAGTTACCTGTGACAACTATGACTTTTCAATTACTTTTTTTAACGTAAACTTTTCAATTTCATTTTTTAATATTTAGGGAAAATAAACAGGTGGAGACTCCAAATTTTTCACAAGTTTGCTTCCAAGGCTCAGGCATGTGCTACTCAGCTGAGGTTGCATTTGAATAAGTGACAGAAGGAGCACACACTCAATTCGTTCACCAATAAAAGAAACTTTCATCCCAAAGAGTATGATGCAGTCTTTATGTTGATTAAAAATCCAACCACCCGCTGCTGAGCAAGTGGACTTCTTCAGGGAGAAGTACACAAAGCTTCCAGGGAGTATGCACAGGCCCGGTGATGCAGGCAGCACAGCGAGCGCGCACAGAGGGTACCTGCACTCTTCCTAGTTGAGGGAGTTCTCCCAGTTCCGCTATCCCCTCCCCTGGGACCTGGACGTGGCTTCTTCTGTAAAGGGATTTCCCAAAGCAAGCTCCCTCGGTTCATCCTACCATTTGTCTCTTACCTCAAGCCACCTGTACACCAAAAGTGAATTATTAAAAGGCACTTATTCATTGATATATTTCATTTCTTAGCAAACAAGTAGTATACATCCTTGCTACTCAAGAACGGTTCCTCCTCCAGCCGCAAGTAGTTTATAAGAAACACAAAATATCAAGCTGCAACACAGATCTACTGAATCAGAATTTGCATTTTCAAACAGGAGCCTCAAGGGATTCCCAGGCACATTAAAGTTTGAGAAGAACTGCTCTACAGGACTCTATAGCAAACAGCTGTAGAAAAATGTTCGTTTACAACTGAATTTAGAGATAAAACATGGAAACCAGGAAGACATGGAATCAGAAAAGTTCCTTAAGACAATTAATACATAAATTCTTTATCACTGTATCAAAGCTGCTCAAAAGTTTACTTTCAACAATGCCTACAGTTAATGCTGTCGAAATCTGTGTACAAACAGCGGCATGTTCATATTATTATATATAGTGACTACATGATAATATATTGGGGCTGTATACTGTGGGACAAAGAATAAAAAAGAATGACTAGGTCTAGAAATACAACCACCGTCCGGCCCAAAGTTGTGCAACCCGCATTCTAAAATTTCGGTACTTAGAATTTGGAGTTGGCTAGTTAAACTTTCCAGAAAATTATTCCCCCCCAAAAATCTAAAAGATGTGAACTTTCAACATATATCCTATAATCGAAACTATTTAATAGCTAGTACTGAACAAATTTTAGGTCACCTGCAGAATCAAGAAATTGTTGTAGAGGTTTGAGCTCCTTTCTCCAGGAAAAAGGAGGGGGGTGGGATGGGGTGTTACCAAAAAAAAAAAAAATCAGTGTTAACCCTCTGCAGTTTTTCTCACATCCTGAGAGGCCTCAACTTGCATGTTCCTACAGGTGAAGGAAACAAGTCGTACTCAAACAAGCTCACGTTTTCCTCCTGGTTGGGGGGGGGGGGGGTCCTCTCTTCTAGAGAATGCATTTTACAAGGTTTGGGGGCTCCGCGCCCGTCTGGCTTCCGGCCCGCGAAGGCACCGAAAGGTACCCGGAAATCGACCAAGGAGGAAGCGGAGCACGGCTCGGCCGCGGCGCTCAGCCTGGTCTCACCCGAGACCCCACCGGGCGGGGAGGCGGGCGGCAAGCCGGGGGGGCAGCGCCTCAGCCCCGCCGCCCCGGGGCGAGGGAGCCCAGTCTCCCGCCCCCCCCCCCCCCCGGGACGCGCAACGCGGGGTGCACTGCGAGCCCCTGTCGCGGCGGCGACACCTCAGGGCCGCCCGGGGGAAAGCGGTGGCGGCGGCGAGAGGGGGGGCGGGACGCGTCCGGAGACGCTGAGGGGAGGCCGGGGGGAACGACTGCCCGCGGGGGCTGCACTGGAGGAGGGCGGAGGCGCTCGGGGCGCCCAAGCTGCTTTACGGCCGTCAGCGCCGTAGTCCTTTGGCGTTACCTGTGGCGCGGGAGGGCTCCCCGGCTCCTACGCCCTGAGTTCTCCTCCCCTCTCTCTCTCTCTCCCTCAGCCTCTGCCGGGAGCTCGCGGGGCCGGCCGCGCCTGACCCGACCAGAGAGGGAACAGGGCGGGGGGTGGGGGGGGCGGTGGCGGGGGCCGGCGGCCACGTGACCACGCCCGCGCCGTAACGGCGGCCGCCCCCCGCCGCGCGCCCTGGGCGCGCTCCACCTCTAAGCACCCGGCGGCGCGGGCGCCCGCGCTCTAGTGCGCATGCGCCCGCCGGGCTCGCACAGTGCGCGCGCGCGGCGCGCTGGGGGCCTGTGGGGCCCGCGAGGCGCGAGGCTGAGAGGGATCCGCGGGCCGGGCGGTCCGCCGCGGCTGCCGGCGCGCATGCGCGGGAGGTCTCGTTTCGTTTGTTTCTCCCCTTTCCCTTCCTTCCCTTTGCCATCTTTACCTTCCACACCTCCGGCCCAGCTCTCCTGGCGCGCAGCTGGAGGCTGAGAATCCGCCCCCGGGATGTCAGACCCTCATGCTCACCACCACCTTCCCAGGGTGAGGCCGTCTGAAAGGCTGGCCCTCCTGCCTGAGAATTTGCATTTCCTGTGGCCTGTGACAGGGCCTTGTAGCTGAGTGGACTCCTATTCATGCTTCAATACCCAGCCACTCTGTCACTTCCTCTCTGAGATGTACCCTACTCTGCTTTGGGAGTCATTAGTAGTTTGTGCGGAGAAGGCAATGGCACCCCACTCCAGTACTCTTGCCTGGAAAATCCCATGGGCAGAGGAGCCTGGTGGGCTGCAGTCCATGGGGTTGCTAAGAGTCGGACACGACTGAGCGACTTCACTTTCACTTTTCACTTTCCTGCATTGGAGAAGGAAATGGCAACCCACTCCAGTGTTCTTGCTTGGAAAATCCAAGGGACGGCGGAGCCTGGTGGGCTGCCGTCTATGGGGTCGCACAGAGTCGGACACGACTGAGGTGACTTAGCAGCAGCAGCAGAGTAGTTTGTGCATACCTACTTTAGTATAGGGCTTCCCTGGTGGCTCAGCTGGTAAAGAATCCACCTGCAGTGCCGGAGACCTGGGTAACATCCCTGGGTCAGGAAGATCCCCTGAAGAAGGGGAAGTCTACCCACTCCAGTGTTCTGGCCTGGAGAATCCCATGGACACAGGAGCCTAGCGGGCTGCAGTCCTTCGGGTCGCAAGAGTCGGACACGACTGAGCGACTTTCACTTCACTGCTCACTTTAGAATAACCCTTAGAGAAATAATACACGATGTTTTTTTTACAAACCACAGTACTAGGCTTGGACTCTATGTTACCTCATAACTTAGGGCAGTATATGTCTTTAACATGGTGATCTCGCCACAAAGGCTTGAGGACTGACTGTGTAAATCCTGTGCGTTGTTGTTCTCCACTCGCTTTTAGTCAAGATTTAAACAGCGGGATGCTGTTTGCTTGTTTCCCCAATTTGAAAGCCTTTGAATGAAAAGGCTTGGAATGGTATTGCTAATTAGGGTGGTAAATGCTTCATCTAGTTACAGAGATTTATGGGCTTCTATTACATATCTTCACAAAGAGCCTAGTAGAAATTGATAGTGTTGAGTCCTGAAAACCAAGGCACAAAAAGGTCAGATTTCCAAAGGTTAGCTTGCTTCAGAGGAAGGTCCCTGGTGGAAGACCTTCGTTGGGGAACTGACAGACCCTCCCCTTAAGGGGAGTCCCCTCACTGTCAGTGCATTTGGTTGTCAAAGCAGGACAGGTTAAGTGAGTTCCTTGTGCCAGATTTAATCAGGAAAAACTAAATAAAATGTAAAAACTAACTGGTAGCTCTGGCTAGATGAGTCATCATTACTGTTAAACCAGTGAATATTGAGGTGATGTTCAGCAACAGAACCCCTGTTAGGATAAATGTTGATCAAATAAGATATGGCAACCCACTCCAGTATTCTTGCCTGGAAAATTCCATGGGCAGAGAAGCCTGGAGGGCTTCATGGGGTTGCAAGGAATCAGACATGACTGAGCAGCTGAACACATACACGCACACCTGCACACGCATGTAACCGTGTTAACGGGCTTCTGAGAAGCAGGAAAATCACGGCCTACTCTCCTGTGTCTGCAATGTTGATGGGCTGTTCTCTGCACCTGCCCGTGCATACACCTGTGGATGGTCCCACCCAACAACTGCAGCTGCCACCTCAGATACGCCAGGAACATTTCACTGTATCTACTCCAAGGTTCAGAATCTGAGGAACACTGTTATCTTGGTGCCTACACAGAACCATGCCTCCCTAGGAGTCATGCTCTTGTGTAATCTCCTCTTGGATCTGGGCTGGACTTGTCACTGCTTTCAACAATTAAAAAAAAAAAATTCTGTTCCAAGTCTAGGCCTTAAAAACAGGCTTTGCAGTGACAACATTGAAATTTACCAGAACCTGTACTCAGGGAAAACAGAGACTATTAGGAAATCCCCCCACCTGTTTGTATTCTGGGAAATGGCTTATGGCAAAGAACAATCCTTCCCCTATGTGACTTAGATAAGACTCTGCCCTCAGACCCCTCATCGTTTTATGAGACCACACTCCTCCTGTCAGCCACTGACTGCACAGCAGGGCAACTCAGGCAGATGTCCTCTAATGGGCAGCTCTGGCTCAAGGATTCCCCACAGGTCTGGCCAAACTGTCTCAGAACTGCGTGCAGTCTTGGGGCTTTCTTAATTAAGCTTCCCTTCCTTCCCTTTGAACTTTTCACATGTGTCATACCTGCATCATCGTGGTCTCTCCCCCTGCCCCTGCTTCTTTCCTTTTATTCTTCACTGGTATCCTCTCAAATTTTTGGACATCCACTCCCATCTTGGTGTCTCCATCCCTGAGGGCCTGAACTGAAACCTACCCCCATTCTAGGATTTCACCTGGCCCACCCTCAGGCTAGATCTAACAGGTCAGAGATACGAATCATCTCAACAAAATCTAACTTCTCTCATTCTCTGGTATTTTACATTTTTCTTGAAAACCTTTCCATCTCCCAGACCCATTGTTAAAAGGCAGCTAACCCCAGGTTAACAGGACTGGAAAAGATCAGTTTTCATTCCAATCCCAAAGAAAGGCAATGCCAAAGAATGCTCAAACTACCACACAATTGCACTCATCTCACACGCTAGTAAAGTAATGCTCAAAATTCTCCAAGCCAGGCTTCAGCAATACGTGAACCCTGAACTTCCAGATGTTCAAGCTGGTTTTAGAAAAGGCAGAGGAACCAGAGACCAAATTGCCAACATCCGCTGGATTGTGGAAAAAGCAAGAGAGTTCCAGAAAAACATCTATTTCTGCTTTATTGACTATGCCAAAGCCTTTGACTATGTGGATCACAATAAATTGTGGAAAATTCTGAAAGAGATGGGAATACCAGACCACCTGACCTGCCTCTTGAGAAATTTGTATGCAGGTCAGGAAGCAACAGTTAGAACTGGACATGGAACAACAGAATGATTCCAAATAGGAAAAGGAGTCCGTCAAGGCTGTATATTGTCACCCTGCTTATTTAACTTATATGCAGAGTACATCATGAGAAACACTGGGCTGGAAGAACCACAAGCTGGAATCAAGATTGCTGGGAGAAATATCAATAACCTCAGATATGCAGACGACACCACCCTTATGGCAGAAAGTGAAGAGGAACTCAAAAGCCTCTTGATGAACATGAAAGAAGAGAGTGAAAAAGTTGGCTTAAAACTCAACATTCAGAAAACGAAGATCATGGCATCTGGTCCCATCAGTTGATGGGAAATAGATGGGGAAACAGTGGAAACAGTGTCAGATTTATTTTGGGGGGCTCCAAAATCACTGCAGATGGTGACTGCAGCCATGAAATTAAAAGACGCTTACTCCTTGGAAGGAAAGTTATGACCAACCTAGATAGCATATTGAAAAGCAGAGACATTACTCTGCCAAGTAGTCAAGGCTATGGTTTTTCCAGTGGTCATGTATGGATGTGAGAGTTGGACTGTGAAGAAAGCTGAGCACCGAAGAATTGATGCTTTTGAACTGTGGTGTTGGAGAAGACTCTTGAGAGTCCCTTGGACAGCAAGGAGATCCAACCAGTCCATTCTGAAGGAGATCAGCCCTGGGATTTCTTTGGAAGGACTGATGCTCAAGCTGAAACTCCAGTACTTTGGCCACCTCATGCGAAGAGTTGACTCATTGGAAAAGACTCTGATGCTGGGAGGGATTGGGGGCAGGAGGAGAAGGGGACGACAGAGGATGAGATGGCTGGATGGCATCACTGACTCGATGGACGTGAGTCTAAGTGAACTCTGGGAGTTGGTGATGGACAGGGAGGCCTGGTGTGCTGTAATTCATGGGATGGCAAAGAGTCGGACATGACTGAGTGACAACTGAACTGAACTGAACCCCAGGTAGGGATAACAACATGCTTAAAGCCTTTCGCTACTAAGAAAATAAGAAAGATTAACAGTAATTTTGACTACGAAGATAATTGAGAATATAATAAAGATTGTTATGTTAATAATAAAAATTACTAAACATGGGCCATTTGAGTCTCCCCCTCCCCATATGTCCCTATAGCAGATACTATGGGGGCTGTTCATGTAGTTCATAATAAATATTTCCAACCTACCTTCAATCACCTCTCCCTTCTCCCCACCTCAAATCCCCATCGAGAACCTGAAATGAACAAGGCCAATCAGCTTCTCTTTTCTGAGAGAATTGAGAATTGGGATTAAAAGGCAGCTAGTTAGTTTTTGTGCATAGCTAAAATTGTAAAAACCCAATGGTGTAGGCTGTCTCATCAGTCGGTCTGATCAGGCTAGAAACCATTTCTAGTCTCTGAGGACAAACAGGAAGACACACGTCATGCTGTTGCAGCAAAAATAGAAATGAGACTTTTTCTAAACTAGAAATGAGACTTTTCTGATAAACAAGGAAAATAAGGAAACAATGAACAGGCTGTAGAAGCAGCATCAGCAGGCCTGAAAGAGTTAAGCAAGCCTAGTTTTATGTTAACTACTACCAATTCACTGTGCACTAGTTATCTTTCACAAAATTCCTTAATCATGCTCTGACTCTATGTGAGTTATACCCCACACCTGGTGTTCACATTCCCCCACACTCCCTTGTAACAATCTCCTATAGAATTCTTCCTTTCAGAAGGAAGGTCATGGGCCAATAACCCCAGAGACAACAGACCAAGTCACCAAGTTGCCTGATGTCAATAGTGGCAGTTTCAAAACTCTGCAGGAAGAGGAGTAAAGTAAGACCTTCATTACTTTCATCATTATTACCTACCCCAGACCATGCTGCTGCTAAGTTGCTTCAGTCGTGTCCAACTCTGTGTGACCCCATAGACGGCAGCCCACCAGGCTCCCCGGTCCCTGGGATTCTCCAGGCAAGAACACTGGAATGGGTTGCCATTTCCTTCTCCAATGCATGAAGGTGAAAAGTGAAAATGAAGTCGCCCAGCCGTGTCCAATTCTTAGCAACCCCATGGACTGCAGCCCACCAGGCTCCTCCGTCCATGGGATTTTTCCAGGCAAGAGCACTGGAGTGGGGTGCCATTACCTTCTCCGTCCCAGACCATGAGCCCCAGCTATAAAAACCTCTCTTAATTCCCCAGGGAAGGGTGTGGGACACAGCTCTTGAGGTGCTAGTAGGCTTGTTCCTTCTTTACCAGGCAAAGAAATAAAGCTTCTCTTTTTCTCTCCCAAAACTCTGTATCCATATTTCTATTCAGCATTAGTGCACAGACAGCCAAGGTTATGGCAACAACGTTACTGGGGCCCCAGGGCTGAGATCATCAGATGGAATCTACACTGTGGTAATACCAAGCCTGAGTAGTTGCATGCAGAGAGAACTACTTAAGGTCTCTTCCCTCAGAAGGCATTTGTGGAGTATCCCCCTCGCCCACGGACAACCACAAGGGGTGGGACAGGGAAGCTCGTGGCTACTTGTGGGATTAGGGCTTCCCGGGTGGCACAGTGGAAAAGACTCTGACAATGCAGGTGATGCTAAAGACACGCTTTCGGTCCCTGGGTCGGTAAGATCCCCTGGGGTGGGAAATGGCAACCCATTCCAGTATTCTTGTCTGGAAAATCCCATGGACAAAGGAGCTTGGTGGGCTACAGTCCATGGGGTCAAAAAGAGTGGGACGCGACTGAGCACACACATACACACACATTTGTCAGATTGGGAGAGGGATACTTGGCGACAGAACAATCCATGCTCACAGCATTCCTTCCATTACTCAACAAATCTTATACATAATTTCAGAATGTTCTTACCTAATATAAAGCAACTATCCGTTTACTAACCCTATTATTAAAGAGGCAGTGTTATCAGTACGCACAAAAATAATTGATCAGATATCAAGCTTTAAAGTCATTTTAACTTGCGTTCTAATCATAGATATTATTCAAAAGAGAACCTACACACACACACCCCAGTGCAGAAACCAGAAATTGATTTCTATATAGGGTCTACATATCTATGTATGGTAAGCGGCTGGTTCCTCTTTCCTTCCAAATTTATTTTCAGCTTCTTTCACTGGAGTTGAGCTTTAGCTGGGCTCATGGCCACCTGTCTGAAGACTACATTTCCCATTCTGCCTTGTGGCTGGGTTTGGCCATGTGACTTTGTTTTCATCGTGGAGCCTACAGGTGACAATGTGTGCAATTTGCACAATACTTGCTTAAAGGAAGTACCTTGCCCTGAACTGCCTCTCCTCCATTCATGCCAGCTGGCACACAAATGGGGTGCTGACCCACCCTTCAAGGGGCAGAGCAGCAAGATGGAAGGAAATTGCATCCATGAGTTGTCTCACAGAGCGCTGCCTGCCCAGCCTTGACTAACCCTTGACCTTTAAATCAGAGGTAAAGATATTTCTACCTTATTGAAGCCACTGAATTTTTTAAAATCTCTTTTTGAAAGCTGCATACCTGATATAATATGTAACATTATATTCTGTTAACTAAATTGTTATGGGGATAATCTCATGAAAGACTGTCTGGATAAAATGTTAGAACACAAATAGATCAATGCACAATGCCCTTGGAAATGATGTCAACATTATGGATCTATTAGGAACATCAACTACTTTGAAACTGCAAGACCTATGTTTGCAGCATTACGCTTCTTATTATCACCCATGCTCAAAGTCCTGAGTGTTCACTGGAAGGACTGATGTTGAAGCTGAAACTCCAATACTTTGGCCACCTGATGCAAAGGGCTGACTCAGTGGAAAAGACCCTGATGCTGGGAAAGATTGAGGGCAGGAGGAGAAGGGGACGACAGAGGATGAGATGGTTGGATGGCATCATCAACTTAATGGACATGAGTTTGAGTAAACTCTGGGACTTGGCGATGGACAGGGAGGCCTGGCATGCTGCAGTCCATGGGGTCACAAAGAGTCGGACATGACTGAGTGACTGAACTGAACTGATCCTCAAAGTTGCTCTTAAAAATGTCAGAGCAGTCATAGGCACTAGGAAGCACTATAGACAGGAGGTTAAGTGCACAGGACCAGGAGTAGAATAGTTCAAGTTCAAACCCAGTTGTCCTTACCTGATAATAATGGAATCTCAACCAAGTTGCTTAGACCACTCCGTCTCTATGACTCCAGTTCCATCTGTGAGATGAGGTAATAACAGTTTTTAATTTATCAGGGTGTGTGAGCATTAATTGAGATAATCCACTGTTAAGTAAGCTATTTAATGATTCAATTAAAAATAGGTATTATTTTTTATTTTATATTTGGAGTCTTCATCAGAAAAAAAAATCTGTAGTCTGTAGGAAAAGCTAATTATTCTAGATAAAACCATAATGATTGGGGTTCATTGTTTGCATGCACAAAACAGAAAATTCTGGACTTCAGACATCAAAAATCAAAGATATTTTTGTTATACTGCCCCAATATCTATGACGTATCCACTGATATGCCTAAATGGCATAGCACTAAAAGTAACAGAGACATTAGTTTGCCAACAAAGGTCCGTCTGTTCAAGGCTGTGGTTTTTCCAGTGGTCATGTATGGATGTGAGAGTTGGACTGTGAAGAAGGCTGAGCGCCAAAGAATTGATGCTTTTGAATGGTGGTGTTGGAGAAAACTCCTGAGAGTCCCTTGGACAGCAAGGAGATCCAACCAGTCCATTCTAAAGGAGATCAGCCCTGGGTGTTCTTTGGAAGGAATGATGCTCAAGCTGAAACTCCAGTACTTTGGCCACCTCATGCGAAGAGTTGACTCATTGGAAAAGACTCTGATGCTGGGAGGGGTTGGGGGAAGGAGGAAAAGGGGACAACAGAGGATGAGATGGCTCGATGGCATCACTGACTCGATGGACGTGAGTCTGAGTGAACTCTGGGAGTTGGTGATGGACAGGGAGGCCTGGCGTGCTGCGATTCGTGGGGTCGCAAAGAGTCGGACACGACTGAGCGACTAAACTGACTGAACTGAAAAGTAAGGTCTTAACTTTGTTACTTTGAAAGGACCATATCCCAACATATTATCCTATAAGGAGAAAGAACTTATAGGAGGGAGATAATCAGTGCTGATTTTCAATTGTTTTGTGGAAGGAGTCATGATCACAGTCATATAGGGCTATTTCTTTGAAGCCTCTGTTCTCTGTGGTGGCAATGATGCCCATTGGGTAGTTGGGCAGGTGCATGCAGAGGGCTCCGTGGTAATGCCTTTCAACATGAGCTTATGGTGTCTGTGTTCCATAAAGGACCCTTTCGTTTTTTCTCCAGGTGCAGGCTTAGAATTTGCCAAGAAAAGCATCAATAAGCAACATGACTTATATCATTTAGTTCATATCCCTGCTATCCTGTTTGTGCCTTGTGTGATGGCCAGATGCTTGGTGTCTGACCTTGCCTCAACAGTGAGCTCCTCAAGGGCGAACAGTATGTCTTACTCTTCTCTGTATTGGCAGTGTTTTAGGCGCTTCGCATCTGGCAGGTATTCAATAAATGTTTGCTGTGAATAAAAGTAAATCTGTATCACATTATGGAAATTATCGTCTTGCTACATGGTTGAACAGTGTTCTATTCATCTTATTGCAGTGTAACAAATTACCACAAACATAGCTGCTTAGAACAACAAACATTCATAATCTCACAGCTTCTGTAGGTCCCGAGTCTGTAAGTGGTTTTCCTAGGCTCTCTGGGATCTCTCACCCACTTGCAAATCAAGGTGTTGGCAGAGGCTTTGGTCTCACCTCAAGGCTTCATTGGGGAAAGATCTGTTTCTGGGCTCACGTGTTTGCTGCCAGAGTTCAGTTCCTTGCCAGGTGTAAGACCAGGGCTTCGGTTCCTTGCCAGGTGGGCCTCTTCAAAGGGCTGCTCATCATATAACAGCTTGATTTATCAGAGTCAGCAAGAGAGGGTGTCCTAACAAGCAGATTTCACAAACCTATGCAACAATCATGGAAGTGATATTCCATCATCTTTACCATGTCTTTTGTTAGAAACATGTGACAAGTCCCTTCTACACTTAAAGGGAGGATTTTACACAGGACACATGTGTCAGGAGGCAGGGATAACTGGGGGTTCTCCTAAAGTCTGTTCACCACCAGCAGGCCTTGGTGTATATACGATATGAGCACTTGGTTCACTCAAATGAAGATGCTTGGTTAGGTTCACATGCTAATCCAATGAGAAAGTCCAGATACTTGCTCAAATATGTAAATGCTCCAGATGCATGTTTGAAAAGGAAGAGTATTTCACCGAAGTCCTTACAATCTGAATGGGTGACTTATAACTCATCAACAGAGAATGCTGCTGCTGCTCCTGCTAAGTTGCTTCAGTCGTGTCCGACTCTGTGCGACCCCATAGACGGCAGCCCACCAGTCTCCCCCGGTCCCTGGGATTCTCCAGGCAAGAACACTGGAGTGGGTTGCCATTTCCTTCTCCAATGCATGAAAGTGAAAAGTGCAAGTGAAGTCGCTCAGTCATGTCCGACTCTTCGCGACCCCATGGACTGCAGCCTACCAGGCTCCTCCATCCATGGGATTTTCCAGGCAAGAGTACTGGAGTGGGGTGTCATAGCCTTCTCCATCAACAGAGAATAGTTGAATGCCAAATCACCATCTTTTTAGGCTGAATGCCCCTCTAGAAGCCCTTCAAAATGATGACTGAAATATGAACATTAGAGGTATGCAACATCTCTTTCTAGCTTGGGAATTCCCAGCAAAAATGTCTCATGTAGTCCTTGGTTCTCCAGTTGATTCCATTCATCTGGACAGCCGCCAAAAGCCCTAAGCACACACACAGGGAGACAAATGATGAGAACCATCAACAGTGGAAGAGGCGTTAATTAGCCATTGTTGCAACCATGCTACATGTCAAACAACTCCAATATCTTAGTGATTTACAAAAGCATTTCTTTTTCTCATGTAGGAATCGCAGGTTGGTTGTGGTTCACATGCTCTTGTTTGGGCTGAGCTTGGCCAAGCTTGGGTAGGCTGGACTCCAAACTTTGGGCTGGATTCAGGCTATTCACACATCTTCATTCTGAGGCCAGCAGCTACACAGGGGCACACAGTTCATGTTCTGGTCATGTGGGTGGCAAAATTACAAGAAGAACAAGCAGAAACATTCAATAATTCTTAAGGCTTTAGCTCAAAACTGGCACACCAGCACTCCTTTCCATGTTATATTGACTAAGGAAGTCATAGGGCTGAGTCCAGTATCAACACTGTGTGGAAATGCACTCTGCTTACTCTAGTGGGAGGTAATTCTAATACAAGGAAAGAGTAAAACATGGAGAGTCACGAATGAAGGTAAGCACAAGGAAGCCAACCTCAGAAGCTGGTCAATTGCCTGTAACATGCATGAGCTCCCCAACTGTTGCTTTAACAAGCCACAACATCGTGTAACTAACAGTTCAGACCATTCACTGGTGCAACGCTGTGCTCCCTCAATATGCGATCCTCTATAAAATCCAAAATCTACATTACAGTAATATAATAAAGGTAAAGATTTTACAAGCACAGGGGCCTTAAAAATTATAGTTCCCATGGCAAATATAACATAGCTTTTTGTGCCCATATACTGCAAAGACAGAAGTCCTAACTATAAACAGTAATGGGAAGTCATGCATATTCAGGGATGAGGGTGATGAAAGAGTTATAGACTCAGTTAGAAAAATTACTTTGGGAATTTTATCTTATGGATGAAGCCTCAAGTAATGTACAGCATAATACGACCGAATGTTTAATAGGTGACTGAATGGAGTAATTTTCATTCCGAATTGCCACAATGTTGTATTCCAATGAAAAGAAACATTTCTTAGATATATTAGGGATAGTGCCAATATTTCATTCCTGTGTTTTTGTTTCAAATTTCAGTAGTTATCTTTAACTGATGGGTCTTCATTGAAATCTAATTCCTTAGAAATGAGTTGGCCTCATGAAGCTGGCGAATTGACATATTATGCTTCTATTTACTTTCTAACTCACAGATCTTTCAAAGATCACCTGTTTTCAACTATTGTTTAGTTGTTAAAAATTATTAATAAGGAATAACATGCAGCTTGCCATTTAACTTGGCTCATCTGAAGCATGTTAGATGTTACACTGTATTTAATCAATTAACTAGACATTAAATTGAATTTAAAATTCACTTTAAAACACCATAAGTTGAAATACTATTCTATCAACGATACTTAAAGGACATAATCCTATTCCTTCAAATATAATGCTATCCCTTCCAAATTCTGTAGTGTCATAAAAAATGTCACATTTGTATACAACTCCTGACATCCAATTATCAATTTATTTATATATGCATTAAGACAAGAAAAATTGCATATCTAAATTCCATATATAAGACTGTTCTCTCATTTAATTTCTATATCTTATGTTAAAATACTGCCTTTAAAAGCAGTCTACAATTTGGGTTCACAAAGGCACTGTCCAGGGATGTGTGATAGGCTGACTTAAAAATCCCTGTTAAAAGGCTCATAAAGACAGAAAAGGAGAAAGAATTCAAGGGCCCCATAGACTTAAACTGAGAGGAACAGTGGCTAAAGCCCAGGTGAAATTTCAACTGTTTTATTGATGATGATGGACTGAATCTTTTTAAAATTTTATTGAAGCATATTTGATTTACAATGTTTTGTTAATTTCTGTTGAACAGCAAAGTGTGTGTGTGTGTGTGTGTGTGTGTGTGTGTGTGTGTGTCTGGGCACTCAGTCATGTCCGACTCTTTGTGACCCCGTGGACAGTAGCCTGTCAAGCCCATATATAGACGTAGTTGTTGTTGTCGTCCAGTCGCTGTCTTGTCTGACTCTCTGCTGCCCCGTGGACTGCAGCACGCCAGGGGAGTTTGGGCCTTGTGAGCATTGGCTCCCCATTGTCGTCCAGTCGCTGTCTTGTCTGACTCTCTGCTGCCCCGTGGACTGCAGCACACCAGGGGAGTTTGGGCCTTGTGAGCATTGGCTCCCCATAGTCCTTGCTTTTGTTGTTATCCACTTGATAAGTCGTGTTCAACTCTTAGCAAACACGTGGACTGCAGCATTGCCTGGCTTCCTTGTCCTCCACAACCTCCCGGAGTTAGATCAGACTCATGTCCTTTGAGTCAGTGATGCCATCCAACCATCTCATCCTCTGTCGTCGCCTTCTCCTCCTGCCCTCAGTTTTCCCCAGCAACAGTGTCTTTTCCAATGAGTCAGCACTTTGCATCAGGTGGCCAAAGTATCAGGCTTCAATTTCACCAACAGCAACAGTCCTTCTAATGAATACTGAGTTGATCTCCTTAAGGGTTGACTGTTAGATCTCCTTGCAGTCCGAGGGACCCTCAAGAGTCTTCTCTAGCACAGTTTGCAAGCATCAATTCTTCAGCACTCAGCCTTCTCTATGGTCCAACTCTCATACCCATACATGACTACTGGGAAAAACGATAGCTTTGACTATATGGACTTTGTCGGCAGTGATGTCTCTGCTTTCTAATATGCTGTCTAGGTTTGTCATAGATTTCCTTCCACGGAGCAGTCAGTAACAACAGGTTGAGCCCTTGCTGTGTAAATCCCTCTGGTCCCTCAATCATCATATCCCTCTTTGACTATTGGAGAGATGGAAGGATTCTCTGCTTTTAAACATAACCCCGGATAATCTCTCCATCTCAAGGACACTCACCTTCATCATATCTGTTCTTTTTGCCGTTTAATGTAATACATTCATAAATCCCAAGGATTAGGGCATGGGCGTCTTTGGAAGGGACATTCTTCTGCCTGCCTGCCTGCCAGACTGAGCTCCCTCCCTGCATTGTCCTTCTGGAATGGTACCTTCCCTGGTCAGCAGGCACTATTTTAGAGGATAGTCAAGGACATTCGTTCAGTCTATTGGAAAATCCAGGGTTCAAACAATAGTGTTCTACAAATCCCAACAGGGTCAGACAGAAAAAATTCTGGGTACATGAAAAAGTGCTGTAGCATATGGCAAAGGAACACCACTTTTCAATATTCAAAGGAAGTTCCTGATATGGGAAAAAGTTGTCGCTAAGGCCTACATTAAAATTGTGTAACGTATTTGCTGGAAATATTCAAAAAGATACCCAAGGACATGATTTCTTTGTGGAGAGAACTGAAATAACATGACAGAAAGATACAAACGGGAGAAAACTGATTGAAATGAGAAAAAAAAAGAGTGTACAAAAACCCAAGCACATACACGGAATTAAAATCTACACAGAAGTGAGTAAAGGGCAAAGTTGGCAAAAAAAAAAAAAAAAATACACCGGTAACATGGAAGACAGATTGAGAAATCTTCCCAGAACGCCTTATAGTGAATTTAGAAGTTTTTGATTGCCAGCAAAGGAATTCCACTCAGTATAGCCAATGAATCCTCCTTTCTTCTAAGAATGTTCATGTGGAATTTCTCACTTGCAACCAAAATAGTTCTAAAATAATTAGAAGAATATATACAAATATATTTTGAAATGCATAATCATTAAGATTAATTTAATGTATATACATCAGAATTTCTGCTCCACAAACAAAAGTTGTGCCTTCTCAACTATCCATAGAACAATGTTCAATTTGACTATTATTTTCTTCTTACAAGAAGCAAGTGGAATTTGGATGATCATACTCGAGCTTTATATATATATTTGTACATTCTGTGTGAGTGTATTATAGTTCATTTAGAAAATCCCCAAAAGAAAAAGAAAAAACTCAAGCAGAGAAACTGGAGAAAGACTGAACCATGGAATTGATAAAGGTGAAAGGAGAGATTAATAAACAAAAAGAAGAATTGGTAAATTCATGACATGCTTCTTTGCAAAAAGAGACAAAGGTAAGGAAATATTAATTTTTATAAAAAGTGGATGTAAATAAGGTAGAAAATTTATTGGAAAACTTTCCAAACAATTTTATGAAACCAATGTAACTTTGATAACAAAACTTAAGAAAGATTAACACCCAATTTTGCTTATGCGATAGCATCAAGGTCTCCCCAAGTGGCACCAGTGGTAAAGAACCCGCTTGCCAATTCAGGAGACATAAGAGACTCAGGTTTGATACCTGGGTTGGGAAGATCCTCTGGAGGAGGGCATAGGAACCCACTCCAGTATTCTTGTTTGGAGAACTCCATAGACAGAGGATCCTGGCGGGGTACAGTGTGTAGAGTCGCAGAGTCAGACATGACTGAAGTGACTTAGCATGCACACACGCCATAGGATCAAAAGCCAAAGCTAACATAATATGTTTCTTAATAAAGTGAGTTCAGATATATCAAAATAACAATCTGCCATGATTTAGTTGCATTTAGGCTTGTAATGCCAGAGAAGGCAATGGCACCCCACTCCATTACTCTTGCCTGGCAAATCCCGTGGGCGGAGGAGCCTGGTGAGCTGCAGTCCATGGGGTCGCTCAGAGTTGGACACAGCTGAGTGACTTCACTTTCACTTTCATGCATTGGAGAAGGAAATGGCAACCCACTCCAGTGTTCTTGCCTAGAGAAACCCAGGGATGGGGGAGCCTGGTGGGCTGCCATCTCTGGGGTCGCATAGAGTCAGACACGACTGAAGCAACTCAGCAGCAGCAGCAGCAGCAGGCTTGTCATGCAATTTAGAAAAGGCAGAGGAACCAGAGATCAAATTGTCAACATCTGTTGGATTATAGAAAAAGCAAAAGGAATTCCAGAAAAACATCTACTTCTTTATTGACTACACTAAAGCCTTTGACTGTGTGGATCACAACAAACAGTGGAAAATTCTTAAAGAAATGGAAATACCAAATTACCTTACCTGTCTCCTGAGAAACCTGTGTGCAGGTCAAGAAGCAACAGTTAGAACTGGACATGGAACAACAGACTGGTTCCAAATTGGGAAAGGAGTACGTCAAGGCTGTATATTGTCACCCTGCTTATTTAACTTCTACGCAGAGTACATCATGAGAAATGCTGGGAGGGATGAAGCACAAGCTGGAATCAAGATTGCCAGGAGAAATATCAATAACCTGAGATATGTAGATGACACCACCCTTATGGCAGAAAGCAAAGTAGAGCTGAAGAGCCTCTTGATGCAGATGAAAGAGGAGACTGAAAAAGCGGGGTTAAAACTCAGTATTCAAAAAACTGAGATCATGGCATCCGGTCTCATCACTTCGTGGCAAATAGATGGGAAAACAATGGAAATAGTGACAGACTTTATTTTCTTGGGCTTCAAAATCACTGTGGGTGGTGACTGCAGCCATGAATTCAAGAAGCTTGCTCCTCGGAAGAAAAACTATGAGCAACCTAGACAGTGTATTAAAAAGCAGAGACATCACTTTGCTGACAAAGGTCCATATAGTCAAAGCTATGGTTTTTCCAGTAGTCATGTATGGATGTGAAAGTTGGACCATAAAGAAGGCTGAATGCTGAAGAATTGATGCTTTCGAACCATGGTGCTGGAGAATATTCTTGAGAGTTCAGTCAATTTTAAATGAAATCAACCCTGAATATTCACTGGAAGGACTGATGGTGGAGCTGAAACTCCAATACTTTGGCCACCTGAGGTGAAGAACTGACTTCACAGGAAAAGACCCTGGTGCTTGGAAAGATTGAGGGCAGGGAGCAAAGGGGACAACAGAGGATGAGGTGTTTGGATGGCATCACCAACTCAATGGACGTGAGTTTGAGCACGCTCTGGGAAATAGTGAAGGCCACGGACACTGGTGTGCTGCAGTCCGTGGGGCTGCACAGAGTCAGATACGACTGAGCAACTGAGCAACACGTACGGACACGGACACTGGTGTGCTGCAGTCCGTGGGGCTGCACAGAGTCAGATACTACTGAGCAACTGAGCAACACGTACTTCAATCAAAAACAAACACAAAACTAGGGAAATTGTTTGTGATGATATATCCATGAAATGGAATTTTATATACACATTTCAAAGAATTTTAGTGACTTGAGAAAACACTAACAATGCAATATGGTATTGTAAAGGAAAAGGGATACAAAATTATATGCATTATGATTCTAGTTGGTTTTTAAAAATTGCATATGGCTGTGTATATACTACATGGCTTCTATATAAATTTATATAATATTGCAGGCAAAACTAGAAGAAAACCACTATATTGAATATACTGGACATTTGTTGTCTGACTGTTTATGGACAATTTTAATAGTCTTCTATATCCCTTTTGTGGTTTCAAAATTTTCTGCAGTGAACATATATTATTTTCATAATCAGGTATTATTATTTTAGTCAGAAAAAAAGAGAGACACTTTAAAATCAGCTCTTCTCTGTGAGAACAGAGCATTCTGCCCTCAAATTATTGTGTGGCAAGATAAATCTGAGGCTTACACTTCTTTTCATTCTTGATGATAGCTGACAGAAAGTGCTTTCTTCCATTTTAGGATTACTCCAGACTCCCAAATACAGGTTCTTCCTGGCTTCTCTCTGGGGTGAACTTTGAGACAAACTTTTAAAAGATGAAAGCAGCAGCATTATTCACAGTGGCGGATAGGTGGGAGCAATCCAAGTGTGCTTCTACAGATGAATAGATCAATAAAATGTGGTATATATTAAAATGGATAATCCGCCTGAGAGAGGAAGGAACTTTTGACATATGTACAAGACAGATGAACTTTGAGGATATTATGCTAAGTGAAATAAGCCAGTCACAAAAAAACAAATATTGTATGATTCCACTTATATGAGGTACCGAGAGTCATTAAATTCTAGACAGAAGGTGGAAAAGATAGGAGTTAGAATTGTAGTTGTCAGAAGCTGAGGGATGGGACATTCTTAATACGGAGTTTTAGTTTTACAGGATGAAAGAGTTGTGGAGATTTCACAATGAAACAATGAGGATGTCCTTAGCACTATTGAACCGGACGTTGAGAAGAGTGTAAATTTCATGCTAAATGATGAATTTTATGTTAAAATATATTTTACCACAGGCTTCCTGGGTAGCCCAGCTTGTAAAGAATCTGCCTGTAATGCAGGAGACCTGGGTTCAATTTCTGGGTCGGGAAGTTCCCCTGGAGAAGGGATAGGCTACCTACTTCAGTATTCTTGGGCTTCTCTGGTGGCTCAGATGGTAAAGAATGTGCCTGCAATGCAGGAGATCTGGATTCGATCCCTGGGTTGGGAAGATCCCTTGGAGTAGGGCACAGCAACCAGCTTCAGTATTCTTGCCTGGAGAATTCCACGGACAGAGGAACTTGGCAGGCTACAGTCCATTGGGTAACAAAGATTCGGACACGACTGAGTGACTAAGCACAGCACAGCATATTTTACCACAATAAAAATAAATAAATAAAGAGTAAAACAGGAAGAGAAAAAGAGGACAGAAAGGAAGACTTCTTCAAGAGATGGGAATACCAGACCACCTGACCTGCCTCCTGAGAAATCTGTACGCAGGTCAAGAAGCACCAGTTAGAACTGGACACGGAACAATGGACTGGTTCCAAACTGGGAAAGGAGTACATCAAGGCTCTATATTGTCACCCTGCTTATTTAACTTCTATGCAGAGTACATCATGAGAAATGCCGGGCTGGATGAAGCACATGCTGAAATCAAGATTGCCAGGAGAAATATCAATAACCTCAGATATGAAGATGACACCACCCTTATGGCAGAACGTGAAGAAGAACTAAAGACCCTCTTGATGAAAATAAAAGAGGAGAGAGAAAAAGCTGGCTTAAAACTCAACATTCTAAAAACTAAGATCATGTCATCTGGTCCCATCACTTCATGGCAAATAGATGGGGAAACAAACGAAACAGTGACAAACTTTATTTTCTTGGGCCAAAGTCACTGCAGATGGTGACTGCAGCCATGAAATTAAAAGACATTTGCTCCTTGGAAGAAAAGCTATGACCAACCTAGACAGCATATTAAGAAGCAGAGACATTACTTTGCTGACAAAGGTCCCTCTAGTCAAAGCTATAGTTTTTCCAGTAGTCATGTATGGATGTGACAGTTGGACTATAAAGAAAACTGAATGCTGAAGAATTGATGCTTTTGAACTGTGGTGTTGGAGAAGACTCTTGAGATTCCCTCGGACTGCAAGGAGATCCAACCAGTCCATCCTAAAGGAAATCAGTCCTGAATATTCATTTGAAGGCCTGGTGCTGAAGCTGAAACTCCAATACTTTGGCCACCTGATGTGAAGAACTGACTCTCTGGAAAAGACCCTGATGCTGGGAAAGATTGAAGGCGGGAGGAGAAGGGGCCAACAGAGGATGAGATGGTTGGATGGCATCACCGACCCAATGGACATGAGTTTGAGCGCTCCGGGAGTTGGTGATGGACAGGGAGGCCTGGTGTGCTGCAGTCCATGGGGTCACAAAGAGTCAGACATGACTGAGTGTCTGAACTGAACTGAACTGATACAGCACAAGCAAGGTGAACTGCATCACTAGCAGAACCTTAGAACTGGGCCCTAGGGACCTCACCTTTGATTACTGCAAGTCTTCATATGCTAAATCTGTTCCCTGCTTTATTAATTCTGTGAAATGAAACCTCTGCATATCAAGTTGTCATCAATTAATGGATACTTGAATAATTTTTAGCACACCCACAGAATAAGCTTTCTTAAAACACATTCTTTTAGGGACTGTTAATTGGGAGATCAACACTGTGAAAAAGTGGTCTTTTCATGGGTTTAGGCTTTATTTTCATGCAAAATTCTACATGTAGCTGAATCTGTGTATTTTTATGAAAGAAGTCTCTTTGTTCTTAACACACTTTCAAGAGGGACCCAGATTTGAGAACCATTGTTACAAGGAGTGTTCTCTTTGTGGTTTAGTCTCTAAATTTCTCTGCCTGCATGCTTCAAATATCTCTCTAACAGTATGTGGAAATGATTTTATGCAGATAAGCTATGATGTGAGAGTGATTTTTCACTGTTGGAAGTTCACAGTGTGTATTTTCCTCCATATTTAGAGAGGGCATGAGTACCTAGAACAGTCGAGGATGGTCTGTGTGCAATGCATTCCAGACTCCTCTGTTTCCCATCTAGCCAAGGTCTGCAGGTAACTCCTGTGTCCCAACCTGTTTATTTGTTTCTTTTTGGCTGCACTGAGTCTTTGTTGCTTCAGTTGTTCAGTTCAGTTCAGTCGCTGACTGCAGCATGCCAGGCCTCCCTGTCCATCACCAACTCCTGGAGCTTGCTTAAACTCATGTCTGTCTAGTCAGTTGCGGGATTTTTCTAGGTGTGGGAAGTGGGAGCTACTCTTCATTTCAGAGCATGGGTTCTAGGGAGTGTGGACTTCAGCAGTTGTGGTGCATGGGCTTACTTGACCTGTGTGTGGCATGTCAAATCTTCCCAGACCAGGGATGGAACTCATCACCCCTGCATTGGTAGGTGAATTCTTAACCACTGGACCACCAGGGAAGTCTCTAACCTCTGTTTATTTTGCCTGCATATGTGCCAGGATGTAACTTTTTTTAAAAAATGAAGACATTTATTTGTGAATGTTTCTCCAAGCTTATGTATTTATTTAATGTTCACTTTGAAACAGTAGTTTAAAAAATGTCTTGGTAGTGACTCTCAGAAATGTATTTTATAGTATAATCCATTTCACATATAGTCTCGCACATATATACACGGAACAAAAATGAATCTGAATAATACCCTGACTGTATGTGAAACGCTGGCATTTTCTTTCCTATTCCACTCCATTCTGTCCTATTCCATGTCACTCTTCTATGTTCGTTATGAGAAGAACTGCTACTTGGAACCTGCTTTATCAGTGTTTCTCAAAGCAAAGTTCTCTAATTTAGCTGTGCATTAAGGTCACTGTGTACATATGTCCTAAGTCGTTTCAATTATGTCAGACTCTTTGTGACCCCACGGGCTGTATCCCGTCAGGCTCCTCTGTTCATACAATTCTCCAGGCAAGAATACTGGAGCGGGTTGCCATGTCTTCCTCCAAGGATCTTCCCAGCCCAGGGACAGAACCCACGTCTCTTTATGTCTCCTGCATTGGCAGCTGGGTTCTTTGCCACTAGTGGCGACCTGGGAAGCAGCCCTAAGATCACTTAGGGAGCTTTAAAATCCTGATGCTTGGGTGTACCCCTTATTCCCTCTCCCTCCCCATTCCCGCTGCTGAAGATTGTGATTTAATTGGTCTGGGGAAGAACCTGGGTCTGGGGACTCTTAAAAAGCAACTTCTGTGATTCTAACCTGCAGCCAGAGTTAAGAAACATAGATTTAAATTGATTTCAGAGTCCTCTGGGAGGTCTCATCTCTCAGTTTGAAAAAATGTTTGAAGTAGCCTCTTTCAGTTTTGTTTGATGGTATATCAAATATACAATGTTTTTCTTACTTTTGTTTTTTGAAATAATATTTATCTTCTCTTCATTACATATTCAAATACACTCCATAAAAGACCAAGGCTTACGTTTGCCCCTGCATCTTTGTATTTGAATAAACTCCCTCGCGATCATTTGCTTCTCAAACTTTAATGTACATAAGAATCACCCGGGATCCTTGTTTTAATGAAGATTCTGATTCAGCATGTCTGGGGTGGGACTTGAAATCTACACTTATAATGAGTTCCTAGGCACAGCTGATACTGCCGGTCCTCAGACTACACACTGAGTAGCAAGGTGCTAGACAAAGATGCCTCAGCTCTTTTTTCTAATTGAACCATTCTGTATTCTCTGGCCAGCTGGTTCTGTGCCCTTTTGTTGGGGGTAAACACTGACTGAAACCAGCCACCCCGGCCAGGCACCATAGTAACCATCTGCATGAGTTATCTTATGACAGGAGATACTGGAAAGAAACACGGAACTAGCAAGTCAATCCCCAACTGGAGGAATTTGGAAAAAGTCAGAAGGAGACAGCCCATATCCTACCGATTCCCAGAACCCTCCTTTCTGGAATCCATGTTGGCTGAGCGGTGCGTGCACCACCAGGAGGGACCCTGAGTCAGAATGATCACCCACGGACAACCTGGAAACGAATCCCCTCACCGTAAACCCAGGACCGCGAGCCGCGTGCAGAGCCTTCCTCCCGGGGCCCCTCCCCTGCTGCTCTCGCCCGGGGCCCCTTCCCAGTGACGTCTCCTGCTTTGTCAGCACGTGTCTCCTCGGATAATTCATTCCTAGTGTTAGACGAGAGCCCGCTCTCGGGCTCTGGAAGGGGTCCCCCGTCCTGCAACACTTTCTCTTTGTTATTTACAGTTTCACACAAACCTTGACGAAATGAGAGGTATTTTACTTCCTTCCGGTGGTATAACAAGTAACTTCCCGACAGGGACGCAGGATGCCAGGGAGTCCACTCCCCTGCACCAAGTGGGCAGATCCATGAAACTTATGAACCCTAGGCATCAAACCAGGAAACACCCATTTCACTACATTAGTCCAAGTGGGTATCTCTGATTCTGTGTCCCTTACTGTGCGTGAGAATGTATACATGTGTGTTCACTTGTAATAAATTTTCATGTTGTAAGCATTCTTTCTAATCGTTGAAACTGAGTAATGCTTTCACAGTAAGATCTGTATGCTTGTATTTAGCATTACTTCCCTCGTGGCTCAGAGGTTAAAGCGTCTGCCCGCAATGCGGGAGACCAGAGTTCGATCCCTGGGTTGAGAAGATCCTCTGGAGAAGGAAATTGCAACCCACTCCAGTATTCTTGCCTAGAGAATCCCATGGACGGAGGAGCCTTGTACTCTACAGTCCACAGGGTCGCAAAGAGTTGGACATGACTGAGCAACTTCACACACACACACACACACACACACACACACACACACGCTTACATGAATGTTTACATGAAGATTGAAGATTTACAAAGTCTGTCTCTTACTAGTGTAGAAGCACTTTAAGGACTAGGCCTTACACAAGTTTACATCACCAAAGAGCCTACTAGGCTCTCAATGAACGGCTGTTGCTTTGAAGAGTGGTAGTATTAGTTGTCAATCACCATGGTAATGCTCAGTGGCACCACCTCAGATATAAGTGGCTTAAATTAACTGATGTTCATTTAGCTCTTCGGCCGTGGTTCGGCCGTTGGATTGGGCTTGCTGTGTAGCTCGCCTGGGCCAGGCTGGACTCATCAGGTGGGGGGATCACTATTGCCGGGTGACAGTGGCTGTTGCTGAACTAAACTTGGGTCTGTTCGCCCACGTGCTGCTGCTGCTGCTGCTAAGTCGCTTCAGTCGTGTCCGACTCTGTGCGACCCCATAGACGGCAGCCCGCCAGGCTCCCCCGTCCCTGGGATTCTCCAGGCAAGAGCACTGGAGTGGGCTGCCATGTCCTTCTCCGACATGCAGTGAAGCCAAATCTGTTGACACTGGGTTGTGATGAAAGAAAGTGTGGCGTCTGTCGCGGCGCCAAGCAAGGCTGGGTGAGTCACAAACTGTATCAAGATTGCCAGAAGGAATAACCACCTCAGATATGCAGAAAGGGAAGAGGAACTGAAGAGCCTCTTGACGAAGGTGAAAGAGGAGAGTGAAAAAGCTGGCTTAAGCTCAACATTCAGAAAACTAAGGTCTTGGCATCTGGTCCCATCACTTCGTGGCAAATAGATGGGGAAACAGTGGACACAGTGGCATAGTTTTTTTACTGGGCTCCAAAATCACTGCAGATGCTGACTGCAACCATTAAATTAAAAGACGTTTGCTTCTTAGAAGAAAAGCCCTGACAAACCTAGATGGCTTATTAAAAAGCAAGACATCACTTTGCTGACAAAGGTGTGTATAGTCAAAGCAGTGGCTTTTCCAGCAGCCATGTACAGATGTGAGAGTTGGACCATAAAGAAGGCTGAGTGCCAAAGAATTGATGCTTTTGAACTGTGGTGTTGGAGGAGATGCTTGAGAGTCCCTTGGACTGCAAGGAGATCCAACCAGTCCATCCTAAAGGGAATCAATCCTGAATCAGTGGAAGGACTGATGCTGAAGCTGAAGCTTCAATACTTTGGCCATGTGATGCAAAGAGCTGACTCACTGGAAAAGACCCTGTTGCTGGGAAAGATTGAAGGCAGGAGGAGATGGGGACGACAGAGGATGAAGTGGGTAGATGGCATCATTGACTCAATGGACATGACTTTGAGCAAACTCAACCCTGATGCTGGGAAAGATTGAAGGCAGGAGGAGATGGGGACGACAGAGGATGAAGTGGGTAGATGGCATCATTGACTCAATGGACATGACTTTGAGCAAACTCAACCCTGATGCTGGGAAAGATTAAAGGCAGGAGGAGATGGGGACGACAGAGGATGAAGTGGGTAGATGGCATCATTGACTCAATGGACATGACTTTGAGCAAACTCAACCCTGATGCTGGGAAAGATTAAAGGCAGGAGGAGATGGGGACGCCAGAGGATGAAGTGGGTAGATGGCATCATTGACTCAATGGACATGACTTTGAGCAAACTCGGGGAGATAGTGGAGGACAGGGAAGCCTGGCAGTGCTGCTGTCCATGGGGTCGCTAAGAGTTTGACATGACTTAGTGACTGAACAACAACAAAAGCAAGGAGTTTGGGAAGCTAATGCTCAAGAGGCCCAAACTCCTCAATGGCTTTTAGGGAAAAGGTATTAAAGACAGGGAGAAGGAGAGGGTTGTGTAACCAGTTTGCGTACATTCTTCTGATTGCTTGGTGGTCAGGAGTCAGCATCAACAACCTTCTTGTTCCAGTTGGTCTGGGATCTATGTGCCTGTGGTCAGCATGCAATTAACTTCTTCCAGCTGGTGGGGATTTCAGTGTCCTCAAAACAGCTCAAGGATATGTCCTAGAAAATTATGTACAGCCCTTGAGGAGGACCCGAAGATTCTTGACTTTGTTTAGTGACTTAAACTATTATTATTTTGTCTAGCTTGAGTGTTTTCCTTTGTCTCTACATTTTCTCACTTCTCTGATGAAATTTGTTCTTCGGAACTACGAAGGCTTAGGAGGCTACAGTTTTTCTAAAACGAGAAGCAGGTGACATATGCCGTGGCATATCCCAGGAAGGCTCCGTAGCCCTGTTCAGTTTCAGGGTGACTGGGCATTTTTCTCTCATCTACCAGCATGATTTCTGTCTCATTTTCATTTGCTGGAGGTGGAGTTACAGGAGTACACATTAAGACACGTAAGCATTTTTCAAGTATCTGCTTGTACGTATTAGGTAGTATGGCTCGGGCAAGCTGCCTTACCTCGCCAGGGTCAGACTGAAGAGGCACTACAGAGTGCTTCGGCCAAGGAGAGTAAAAACCTGCAGCCACTGGCTTTTTGCAGTTCGTCAACCACAGGAGTTTTCCTTTCCTCCTCCATCTTCACAGTACTATCTCTCTAAAACTCCTTGAATATGTGGGAACAACATAATGACACTGAAGTCCTTCCTGATTTTAATTTTGAAACCATTAGTTAGTTCTGCCATAATACAGCCTTGATCTGAAGTGATTTCGTCAAAGACTAAGATCTTGATTTTTACTGGAGTGCAGCCTGGGTTTCATTATAGTCCATTCTCGTGTCGGGTGTATCAGCCACAATCCTACCCACCTGCTGGTGTGCGATCCTTCCAGGCACCGGGCCAATATGCAGGGAAGCAGACAGCCATGTGTTTTAATCAGCAACTGTATCTTAATTTTGGGCGGGGTTGCTCTTTGAGCCATGTTAAACAAAAACATAAAAATTATCTTGAAAACACCTTGATGAAAAGACGTTTACTGACTTTCTCATCAGATGGGAGGAAATTACTGAACATGGGGATAAGTGGCCAGCAGCACAGATACCACCAAACTCAAAATAGAAAACCTAATAAATGCTTAGTTTAACAGAGCTATCATAAAGAAATCATTGATTGTAATAAAGAGAAAAATAAGTAACCAATGACATTCTCAGTGCCCCCTTCCTCTTCTGCCACAAGGACATATATTACATGAAACATATGCCCGTAATTGGGAGGCAAATAGAATCGCTTAAAAAGAGATACTCAACTGCCAGCAATAAAGTTTAGACCAAATATCAGAAAACTATTAAGCCTGGCAGTAACATTGATTAGAGCGCTCTTTTCTTACTTGCTTAGTCCTAGGAGGACCACTGACTTGCTGTTTTGTTTCAGCTGGTGGAAAGGTAAACTAATCTCGTTTAATTGGCAGAAGATGCAGAATCTGTGCTTTGCCTCTTCATTACAAAGATGGCTGAGAGGTAACTGAAGCTTCAGTGAGATGATTGGGTTTAATACATTATTTATTTCCTGGGAAGTTAGAGATTTGTAGAGATGCACACCTCAGCTCAGTGAAAAAACATTCTGCTGGCTTGAAGTTAAATTGTAAAGGAAGTTGGTCATATTTTCAAATCCTAGCTCAAATCCTAGCTCAAATCCTTTACTCTAGGGTAGACTCCTTTGCAAATCATCACTTAGTATCCTAAATAGAGGCCTCCAGTTTTTCTTCCTATCAGAAAGACCCAAAACCTAGTATTTCATGTCAATATTAATTATGGTTAACAGGTGAAAGCATTTTCCTCTAAAAAGAATAAAGCTACTGAAGAAAGATTTTATCAGTGAAGATGTATACACCATTTACACCCCTGAAATGACATCAAAGTAGGTCTCCTTTTACAAGGCAGCATCCTGAAGTTTAGAGTTCACTGGCATATATATATACATATAAACAAAAAAGATATCTAGCACATCAGATAGTGAAAGTTTACCAACTGTTGTTTAAATACAGCATGTTGAAGGCCTCTGATGATTTTCCCTTTCTAAAACCCCACCAAAGATACAGCAAAGAGTAAATGCAAATGTCAAAAACAATAAGAAAAGAGCCAATGGCAGATGAAGTCAGTTAGCAATATTTAGGAAGACTGACAGCAGATGGACTCAAGGTACTGACTCATATCAGCTTTTCTAGTCTGCTGAGTTTCTGTGGGATAGAGGCTCTGGGGGTGGTGATGGTGAAGGTGATGGAGGTGCTGCTGGAGAACATCCCCTCCCTTCTACACTATGAATGGCTTGAGGGCTGAGAGTGCTCATCTTGTGAACCTTGGACACATTTGTGAAAGTTGGTTAAGTAGTAGTATCATAGCAAATGTCTGTAGAAATAAATGGAATATTCTCTCAACTGCATAGGATCCAAGGTTTTATCCTACTTGTAAGCAGTTAGGTTAGCCGCCACAGGGACATTGACAGAAGCCATGGGACTCCTGGGTTAGAGACAAAGGGGTTTATGGCCCATGGCAATAAACAAGAAAGGTGAGCGTCATATTCAGAGTCCTCATGCTCCTCAAGTTTCACGAGGGTGATACAGAATATATCAGGGTCACACCTATGTAGCAGGTTTGTGTCATCGCTAAGGAAACCTCAATCTTTTATAATCTCCTTCTTTCCTCATGCAAACTTTTCCAACCTTTGCCCTGGGGAAAATAGTATCTTTATTGTACTGGACAGCAAACAAGCTTTCCCTCTATTCCAGAGAGACACACCATCTCTATCTTCTGAAGTTATTTGTTACATGGACATTCTTGAAAAAAATAATGGATAACTCATTTTAAATGCTTCTGCTTATGAGATGTGTAGAAACACGAGAATCCTGGGGAGAAATGTCTCCTAACCTGTCTCCCCAGAGGCCATGAGACTTTCCTGATACTTTTGATGGCAAAAACATACCTTCACTGTGAAATACTCACAGCTAGCTGGCCAGTTCTTTGCCTATTTTTCTCAGGCCAGACCCCTCTATCTATGGGTTGTGCTGTGATATGGTGACTGAGCCTCCATGCCTTCATCTTCCAGCCCCCTTCCAGATGGGTTCTACCCATAGGAGGCATGGATGAGACTGTATACACACCAAGGCAGGAGGAGGAAATAATGCGCCCGCTCCAGGTTTCCAGCTCAGGTCTGCATCCATCCAGCAGGAGGAACAGCTGTGGCTACATCCTCCAGCTCTCCCCGACCTTCCCAGGGCCGGGAGACAGCCTCCCCTCAGTGAATGCCACAGCCACGGGGCTGGAGTGGCTGCCGCCCCTGACTCCCACCCACCCGCTGGCCCCTGCCGGTCCCTCGCCAGCACCCCCTCCTCACTACCTTCCAGGCTTCTGCACCTTCTAGTGTCCAACTGGCTGTGCTCCTCCTGAGATACTGGCGCAAAACTCAGCTCCGTGAGTGGGTCCCTTCCTATCCCACAGAACCTTTAGGTTGTATAACAGTGACACCACCTCGTCCAACTTGTTTTCCCAGCCCTCAAGGTGGTGGTTTTTCTTGCTGTTTTCTCTAGGTTACCTCAGCATCCCATTTTCAACCTTTCTACGCTTGTGTAACAACTCATTGAAAGCATGGGTTTGCTTTCCAGGATGGACTCGGACGGATACACGGACCACAGTTAGAGATGACTTTCTGTTCTAACCCAGAGTTTAAATTTTTACTTCTTTTTAACTGTTATCTTTATCAAAGGACATAGTTCAAACTATCAAATAGTACAGTAGGCCCTTGCCCAGTTGGCATGCTGGTTAGTGGCGACTGGGTTTTTCTAAAAGTGTGATGACCTGTCAGTGGGACAATGCATGGAGCCTACAAGCTCTAGAGAAAGTAGTCATTTGTGGGCACCAGTGTAGGCTCAGAGGTTAAGTAACTTCTCCAAGAGCAATGATAGTCCTCAGAGAGGCCTTTCATTTCTCTTTTGGAAATATGTCCCAACTGTTTACCAAGATGATGGCAATAATATTACTCTACACACAAAAATTTGTTGTTTTTTACAAGTTTATAATCTTATGAAAATTATGTATGGATACTATTCACTGTCTAATTAATAAAGGAGTCAGTTTGAAAGAAAATTTATGGACCTTTTCTGTGACTTTATTTTTCTAATCATAAAATATTGAGATTCAAATATATATATATATATATATATATATATATCTGTGTAATATTTCTCAGAGACCAAAACATACTGTTTATGTGTTTTTTAGATGAAAGAAAATTCAAAATAATTTTAGTGGTAAATAATTTTCAGCAATAAAAAATCAGAAGCTTCTTGAGTTCATAATACTTTATTATTTGGCTAAAATATGTACAAAATCAATTGCTGGCAAATATAGTTACAGAGGCAGATGTTATTCTGGATCACCCTATCCATTAAATAAAGAATGCAGGTTAATGCTGATTAATTTTAACAAATGCCTGCAAAGATATATGCCTTCAGGAAGCATACCAACTGAACTGCAAATGGTTTCTAGAGACAAAATCCTTTAAAATCCTTCCACAGCATGTAGCAATTTTAATACTATGAAAAGCTAGTTTAGTATATTTCACTATCATCAGATTGGGAATGAAATATTTGGGGCGCAACTAATAATAGACCCTGCTCACATTGTTTCATGAGAGTCTACCTTTTATGAAGCGAGTCCTATCTCTATGAATAATTTGTTCCATAACCCAACTCAATCTGTTGGTTAGAATTTGGATATTATTGCATAATCTTGTTGAGAAAAATAGAGTAACATCTTGAACAGTCAAGGAGCTCTTTTATTCATTTTCAATAATAATGTAAAAATGGAACCACAAATTGATTTGTGCATGTGGCACTATTTAAAATAAAAAAGAAGAAATATTCTGTTTCAGAGGGTTCACTTCTTCAAGGAACTGCAGCAACATCCTTTTTTCTGTTCTGCTAGTGTTTTGTTGAGTTTTAACCATTTATTTGCTCTTATAAAATTTCCAGTGGGATTTGTCTGCTTGAAAAAGACGTATGCTCATGTTAGCAGGTGTTTTATCTGAAGGAATACATAAAGGATGAGGAAAATAAATGCATCAAATTGAATGAGTGGATTGATCTTAATGACCAGAATGGATCACTCTGTGATGTAGCTGAATTTCACTCCAAAGTGTCCGTTTTAAACATTTCTACCCCATTGCCAGTGAGCTGTCTTAGTTACAGCTTCCTATCTCTCTTGCATCCTTAATCTCTATCTGCCTTGACTTCTGCTGGAAACTTGTCCCCTTCTGCTCTATTCTGCATTGAAACCTTCTCTCTGCTCTGCATCCTCTTCAAGCTATTGTTCCCTTACTCTCCCCCACTTTGCCACCGCATCGTCAAAGAGCCTCCTAGCCCCGCCTCTGTCTTCTACCACCCGATCACTTAACTCTCCAAAAAGTGGCTTTGAGGACAACATTCTGAATAATCCCTACCTCGTGCAGGAAGGAAGGGAAATGCTATTAGAAGAGTACACCGAGAGCATCACCGTTTTGATAGTGTTTATTTGTTAACTATTTTATGTATGAATATGTATATTAAAATATATCTACTGTCACTATTTTACTAAAACCATTATCGATAAACATCTAGTTGTTAACACCAATGGCCTCCCCACTTTTTTAACCTTCTATAATATTTGATGCAATTGACCAAACTTTGAATAAAAGTTGTTTTCTGGAAATGGACTCACACAGATGGAAAACAGACCTAGGGCTGACAAGGAGGAAGTGGGGTGGGATAAACTGGAAGTTTTCGGTTAACATATACACACTGCTGTACATGAAATGGGCAGACAAGGACCGACTGTGCGGCACAGGGAACTATATTCAGTGTCTTGTAATAACCTATAATGGAAAAGAACCCGAAAAATATCTCTATAGATGCATCTGAATCACAATATTATACTTCAGTTTAAAAATTGTTCTCTGACTCTAATGTAGGATATGCTCTTAAAAATATGGATACTATGGTAAAATGACTTAATTTTATTTAAGTATACATTGTTTAAGAAAAAAACTTGAATCTCTATCATCCCCACTCTCCAGACCTTATATCTCAGGCAAAACCCGTCGTTCCAGCAGATACTAGGTTCACAAACTCCTGTGCTTTTGCTTTTGTTCTTCTCTGTATCGGGAGTATTTTAACCACTCTTTCGGTCCCTCACCTTCCAGCTTACTTGTTCTGAGGATGCCTATGCCGGCACAGCCAATGCCAGGGCAGAGGACACGCGCTCACCCTCGATCCCTCCCCTGGGAGGTTCCACATGCTGCGGAGCAACTCAGCCCACGTGACTTCAGCCCGCGCCCCGCCCCCAGAGAAGCCACCAATGAGAAGACCACGCACCGCAATGGAATGGAGCCCGACTAGATGCAAATAGAGAAAGCCCGCGCACAGCAACCGAAGGAAAGAGCCCAGCACAGCCAAACGCAAATAACTAGATAAGTAAAATACTTCTTAAAACAACAACAACAAGCTAACAAACCAGAGGAAGAGTTTCAGGAACTGGTTTGGTTCTGGGGAATTTTGCAGTTTGAAACTGGAAACTCCCTTACTATAGAAACACTCTTTCCCTCTCATTCTCTCTCTTGCTTCCAGTTACTTCAGTCCTGGCTTGTCCTGGCTTAACTTAATTTTGTCCAACTGAAGATGGATGCTTAAAAGTGGTTGGCTGAAAGCTCAACATTCAGAAAACTAAGATCATGGCATCTGGTCCCATTCGTGGCAAGTAGACGGGGAAACAGGGGAAACAGTGAGAGAGTTTATTTTTGGGGACTGCGAAATCACTGCAGATGGTGACTGCAGCCATGAAATTAAAAGACGCTTACTCCTTGGAAGGAAAGTTGTCACCAACCTAGACAGCATATTAAAAAGCAGAGACATTACTTTGCCAACAAATGTCCGTCTAGTCAAGGTTATGGTTTTTCCAGTGGTCATGTATGGATGTGAGAGTTGGACTATAAAGAAAGCTGAGCAGTGAAGAATTGATGCTTTTGAACCTTGGTGTTGGAGAAGACTCTTGAGAGTCCCTTGGACTGCAAAGAGATCCAACCAGTCCATCCTAAAGGAGATCAGTCCTGTATGTTCATTGGAAGGACTGATATTGAAGCGGAAACTCCAGTCCTTCACCTGATGCAAAGAGCTGACTCATTGGGAAAGACCCTGATGCTGGGAAAGATAGAGGGCAGGAGGAGAAGGGGGCAACAGAGGATGAGATGGTTGGATGGCATCACCAACTCAATGGACATGGGTTTGGGTGGACTTTGGGAGTTGGTGATGGACAGGGAGGCCTGGCGTGCTACAGTCCATGGGGTCACAAGGAGTCAGACACGACTGAATGACTGAACTGAACTGAACTGAAGTTGGATGCAGACACTGGAGCCAAACAGAGACTGGACAAAAGTAGAAGGGAACAGAATTCAGGCAGTGGTAAACTCAGACCACCAGTCCTTAAGCTCAGCTCCTGCTTCTCTAACCCTTTATCTTTTTCCAGCTATGCTAACTAACCTAGCCTGCTAGTTGGTTTAAGCCACTGGAGTGAGTTTTTGTCATTTACATTTAAGACAGTTCTGACTAATGCAGGTAAATGATTTTTCACAGCACCTGTTAATTGATTTAGGAACAATTCAGTAAAATACAGTGACTTCAAAATGGAATAGAGTCCTCCATATCATTGAAATGTGTCAATGGAAACTGTGGGTCCTGTCTTAGACTTCCCTAAATTTGGGGGTAATCCTGAAACAGGAGGAAAGTGGGCAGGGCACAATCCTTAAAAGAATGACACAGCTCGAGGAGACAGCATAAACTGATTAGAACCAAAAAGGTCCAAGGTTGCGGAGAGTCAACTTCCACTAGGCCTCGAGCCTCGTATGTGCTCATCGCAACACGTCAGCAAGCTAAGTGACTCACCTACAGGAGCCGTGACAGTTCTGAGGCCGATATCAAAGAGCGAAAAGTGAGTGGTGGCCCAGTTCCTGGAAATCTCCGCCCCTTCTCCCGAAAATAGTGGAGCAATCCTCCCACTCATTCAGGTCAGTTCAGTTCAGTCACTCAGTCACTCAGTCACTCAGTCGTGTCTGAGTCTTTGCGACCCCGTGGACCGCAGCACGCCAGGTCTCCCTGTCCATCATCAACTCTGAGCCTGCTCAGACTCATGTCCATCGAGTCGGTGATGCCATCCAACCATCTCATCCTCTCTCGTCCCCTTCTCCTCCCGCCTTCAATCTTTCCCAGCATCAGGGAATCTTTCCCGCTCATTAGCCTATAAAATTATCCAGTCCATAAAAACAAACCATGCCGTGTTTCCCTCCTTCTGAGGTGGCCCCACGCTGTGTCTGTAGAGGGTGTTTCTCTCTAAATAAGTCCATTTCTTACCTATCACTTTGTGTCTCACCGAATTCTTCCTGCACCAAGACACAAAGAACTTGGATCTCAGTAAGTCTAGACACAGGTAAGCGCTCCTCATTAAAAGACTGTGGGTTCAAGTCTCAATAAAAAGTGAAAAAGGTGTGAAAGTGTTAGTCACCCAGTGGTGTCTGTCTCTGTGACCCCATGGACTGTAACCCACCAGGCTCCTCTGTCCATGGAATTCTCCAGTCAAGAATCCTGGAGTGAGTTGCCACTCCCTTCTCCAGGGGATCTTCCTGACCCAGGGATTGAACCTACCTCTCCCACATTGCAGGCAGGCTGTTTACTGTCTGAGCCACCAGGGAAGCTAAGAATCCTGGAGTGGGTTGCTATTCCCTTCCGCAGGGGATCTTCCGACCCAGGGATCGAATCTAAGTCTCCTGCATTGTAGGTGGACTCTACCATCTGAGCTGCCAGGGAAGCCCCCGGTCAGACTTGTAAGACAAACAGAGCTTTCATCTTTAAAAACCTTTTGATTTAAGGGGCTTCCCTGGTGGCTCAGTGGTGATGAATCCACCTGCCAGTGCAGGGGACATGGGTGCAATCCCTTGTCCAGCAAGATCCCTCATGCTGCGGAGCATCAAAGCCCATGCACCACAACTGTTGAGCCTGTGCTCGGAGCCTGGGAGCCGCAACCACGGAAGCCTGCAAGCCCTAGAGCCTGTGTTCCGCAGCGGGAGGCTGCCGCCTTGGGAAGCCTGCAAACCACAGCTAGAAGAAAGCCTGCCCAGCGACTAAGGCCCAGCACAGTCACAAGTGATATAACTAGCTGAATAAAATTATTTAAAAGCCAACCCAAAACTTTTCATTTAAGAAGAAACTTGAGATTTCAATTTCTTTCCCCCAACCTTTCTAAATCTACCACGCTTATCAGGTTCTCAGATTTACATATATCATAATATGCCTTCAAGATATTCCTTATCTCTTTGTTCATTATCACTTCTTGTTTTTTATAAATTGCTGTTATGTTGAGCTTTCTCTCTCCTTTTTATTAAGGCAGTTATCCATTTACCAGTTTTATCTGAATTATCATAGGAAAATTTATTTTCCCTATAAAAATAATTGGCTTTCTTAACTGCAGTTTTATTCAGTAGTGCCTAAATTCGTAACGGTTCTCCATAAGGGTTTTACTATGGGGAATTTATATTCCTTTTATTTAAAATCTTTTTGAAGCAGTCCAAATTTCTTTACTTTTGGCATTTCCAAATTCTTAGTGAATGACCAGGAATCCATCTGTTGCTAGCTGCTTCGGAAGCCTCCCATAAGCTGTAATGTGATGCAATGCTATGCTAAATTAAAATTTATATATTCTTTGATTTTCTTTTTAATGGCTATTAGAAAACTTTTATCCTTGAGTAATGGATTATTGAATATCCAACATGGCATTGCTTTATCTTTCTCTGTTCATATTATCTGTATTAATCCACTTCTACACGATCAGATGAGAGGAGAGTCTGCATCTGAATTTCTAATGGGCTCCTAAATATATTGTTTTTTGCATGCTCAAATATATACTTAGCATAAAGACTAGTGATTCAAAAAACTGCTACCTGTATTCCCAAAATTTTACTGGAATCTTTGGCAATATCTAAATCATCTGTTTTAAGTAATTCAGAATATAGAAATATGAGAGGGTTAGAATTTATGGGGTTTTCCTGTAAAACACAAGTTCTGAATGATGACAAATTGATTTTCTTACTCAAAGACCACATTACCTTCTGTGTTTATTTTCTTTTTAAAAACTAATCTCAACTATAATAAATCCACACACAATGGGATTATTTTAAGGAATGGTATCACCGACGTGATGAACATGAGTTTGAGTAGGCTCCAGGAGTTGGTGATGGACAGGGAGGCCTGGCATGCTGTAGTCCAAGGGGTTGCAAAGAGTCGGACACGACTGAGTGACTGAACTGAACTGAACTGATGGAGAAACTTAGTTGAATCAGGAGGGAAAGGGAAATCTGTTTTTCTAGAATGAGGGCATACATGTTCTATCATACATTTCCTTCTAGATCAGTGGTCTGGGAAGCCTTGCTCCAGATTCAGGGTGGGCTCCTGAGTGTGCTGTGAACTAAAGCCATGTGGTGGTAATGTCTATGCCACGACAACGTCTGTGTCAGATCTCTGGCATAAATGAGTAATCCATCCCTTGTTCTTATGAAAAGGCACTTGACCTTCCCCATTAATTTCAGTGACATTTATCTGACAGTATAAATTGAGAGAAGACCATAGATGGCAGAGTTGGTTTCACAGATTTTTAAAATGTATTTTAATTGTGGTAAAACATACATAAAATGAACTCTGCCATTTTAACCATTTTTATAGTAATCATGTGGCACTAATTATATTTACAGTGTTGAATAACCATCACCACTATTTCCAAAATTTTTTCATAACCCCACACAGAAATCCTCTACCAATTGAGCAATAACTCTCCAGGCCTCCCTCTCTTCAGCCTCTGATAACCTCTAACTTTCTGTCTGTATGAACTTTGGATATTTCATGTAAGTGGAATCACACAACATTTTCCCTTTTGTGTTTGGCTTATTTTCTTAGCATAATGTTTTCAATTTTCATCATCTTTAGCACATGCCAGAATTCCTTTTTGTGACTGAATCATCTATTGTATGGATGTATCACATTTTGTTTATCCATTCATCTGTCAAGAGACACTTGAGTTGTTTACACATTTTGGCTATTGTAAATAATGCTGCAACGAACACTGGCATGCAAGTATCTGCTTGAGTCCTTGTTTCCAATTCTTTTGGGGCATATACTTAGGAAAGTAATTCTTGGGTCTTACAGTAATTCTATATTTAGCTTTTCAAGGGACCATTAAACTACCTTTCACAGTGTGAATGATTTTATATTCCCACCTGCAATGTATAAGGATTCAGTTTCTCTGCATCCTTAACACTTGTTATTTTCTGCTGCTTGTTTGCTCATTCACTTATTTATTATTAACAGCCATCCTAACAACGTTGAAGTGATATCTCATAGTGGTTTTGATTTGCATTTCCCTAATGACGAAAGATATCAAGAGTTTTCTCATGTACTTATTGGCCCTTTGTATCTCTTCTTTGGAGAGATGTTTACTCAAGTTCTTTGCCCATTAAAAAAAAAGTGAATTGTCTTTTTGTTGCTGAATTGAAGGAGTTCTGTATTAATTCTGGATATTAAACCCTTATCACATATGTGACTTCTGTAAAATTTCTCTTTCTGTAAATTGTCTTTTTATTCTCTTGATAGTGTCCTTTGATGCACAAGTTTTTTAATTTCAATGAAGTCCAGTTTTCCTATTTTTTGTGTTTTTTTTTGTCTGTACTTTGGTGTTATATGTAAGAAAATATTCCCAAATATAAAATCATGAAGACTTGTTCCCATGTTTTCTTCTATGAGTTTTGTGGTTTCAGTTCTTAAATTTAGGTGTTTGATCCATTCTGAGTTAATTTTTATATATGATGTAAGGGGTTTAATGAAGTTTCTGAAACCAACAAAGAGTAGATTTTTAAAACCTTTTTGAAAAAGAGAACCCTTGTGCACTGTTGGTAGGAATTTAAATTGGTACAGCCCATATGGAAAATGGCATGGTGGCTTCCTGAAAAAATTAAAAATAGAACTAACTACCATACGATCCAGCAATCTCACTTTTGGGTATATATCTGAAGGAAATGAAATCACTATCTCAAAGAGATATCTGCAGTCCCGTATTTGTTGCAGCATTATTCATGATAGCCACGGCATGGAGACAACCCAAGTGTCCATCAACAAACAGATGAATTGAGAATATGTGGTATATTATTTAACCACAAAAAAGAAGGAAATTCTCTCTTTCATGTCCATATGGCTGGACCTTGAGGGCATTATGCTGAGTAAAATAAGTCTTCTCTCATATATGTGGAATCTAAAAAAACCAGACTCATAGAAACACAGGAGAACGGTGGTTATCAGGGGTGGGAGGTGGGAGAAATGGGGAGATGTTGATCAAAGGGTTCCAGATTCCAGTTAGAAGGTGAATACATTCTGGGAATATAATGTACGGCATGGCAATTATAAGTAACAATGGGGAGTTAACTGTGTCATATATTTGAAAGCTGCTAAGACAGTAAATCTCACCAGGCAGAAAAACAAATAAATGGCAACTTTGTGAGCTGATGCAAGTGTTAACTAACCTTTTCACAGTAATTATTTCACAATATATCCATGTATCAAATCATCACATTGTATACTTTAAACTAACACATGACATTGTATGCCAATTATATCTCAATAAAGCTAGAAAAAAATGTTTGTGAGAATCATTGCAACAACAAGATAAATATCACTAAAGTATATAACTTAAAATGTAGTTGATTTGTGGATTCTATCTACAAAACACAACCTTTTAAATGGGTTCTTGAATATATATTATTGATCCATCGACTGTCTTCAATGGCAAACAAGAAAACTTTCTCCAAACTATCTCCTCTGATGCTATCACTAGGAAATACTTTTAAACACAAAAAGATTTAAAAACAAAGCAAAAAAACAACTCTCATTACGCCATAGTCTTCCGTTGCATGAGCTACAGCTAGCGTGAATCTTTCAAGTGAGAACTGCTGCTTGTGAATGAGGCACTCAAAGATAAGCTATTATTTAAGGAGGAAAAGTACAAGGGAGAAAGCCTGGCTTTATGCACTTGGGCTCTGGCTGAGATGCTTTGAGGAGGTTTCTGCTCTCCATTCCCTAAATAACATCCTCTAGCTTGTCAGGAAGTCAAACATTGGACACATTTTTTTTTTTTTTTCGTTAAAACACTATCAACTTGTGGTAGAGATACATTTTAAAAATATATTTCCAGAGTTATTAAAATCATTTTAACAACTGTCATTTTCAGAGAGTCACTCTAAGAAATGTTTTGTTTACCTTTTATAAAAACAACTGATACGCTCAGAAATGATCAATATTTGTAAAGAGAGGGGAAACCATATCTTGTACCACAAATCTCCAGCCACTCCGGCTCATTTAACCTTTTCTGGATAAAACCACTGTCACGACCGTTTGGGTTTTGTGTATTTGCTTCACACTCTCAGTAGCAAAGGTGAGGCAGAGTGGGGATTCTCAGAGAAACTGTATTAAAAAATGATTCTAGAGTCTGGCTGTGCATTGGAATCACCTGGAGTGTTAAAAACAATACATACACACATATAATCATTTTATTAATCTAGTTAAATATACCTCATATATACTGATCATGTGTGCGTGCTTGTTAGTTGCTCAGTCATGACCAACTCTATGACCCCATGGACTGTAGACAAGGCTCCTCTTTCCATGGAGTTCTCCAGACAAGAATACTGGAGTGGGTTACTATTCCCTTCTCCAGGGGATCTTCCCAACCCAGGGATCGAACCTAGGTCTCCTGCATTGCACGCAGATTTTTTACCATCTGAGCCATCAGGGAAGCCCATATACTGACCATACGTACATATTAATATATTGATTTTATATATACATATGTATACTATACTGACCACACGTACATATTAATATATTGACTTTATATATACATATGTATTCTATACTGACCATACGTACATATTAATATATTGATTTTATATATACATATGTATTCTATACTTGGGACTTCCCAGGTGGTGCTAGCGGAAAAAACCCACCTGCCAGTGCAGGAGGCATAAGAGACACAGGTTCAATCCCTGGGTTGGGAAGATCCCATGGAGGAGGGCATGGCAACCCACTCCAGTATTCTTCCCCGGAGAATCCGATAGACATAGGAGCCTGGTGGGCTACAGTCCATAGGGTCATAATGAGTTGGACACAACTGAAGCAACTTAGCACATATATACACTGAGTATATATATATACATGTATCTACCTACCTATCTATCTATCTATCTATCTATATATATATATATATATGGGCTTCCCTGATAGGTCACTTTGTAAAAAATTAGCCTGCAATGCAGGAGACCCTGGTTCGATTCCAGGGTGCGGAAAATCGGCTGGAGAAGGGATAGGCTACACATTCGAGTATTCTTGGGCTTTCCTTGTGGCTCATTTGGTAAAGAATCCACCTGCAATGTGGGAGACCTGGGTTCAGTCCCTGGGTTGGGAAGATCCCCTGGAGAAGAGAAAGAATACCCACTCGAGTATTCTTGCCTGGACCATTCCATGGAATTTATAGTCTCTGGGGTCACAAACAGTTGGACATGACTGAGCGACTTTCACTTTCATATATATATATATATATATATATATATATATATATATATACACACACACACACAAACACACACACACACAAACATACATATATACGTACAAACACAATAGATATTTAGAGATCATATATATGTATGTGTAAATATAAAATATAAAATCTCCTTTTCTCCTTTGCCTTTCACTTCTGCAAGTGAACAATGCAAAGAAATAGAGGAAAACAATAGAATGGGAAAGACTAGAGATCTCTTCAAGAAAATTAGAGATACCACGGGAACATTTCATGCAAAGATGGGCTCAATAAAGGACAGAAATGGTATGGACCTAACAGAAGCGGAAGATATTAAGAAGAGGTGGCAAGAATACACAGAAGAACTATACAAAAAAGATCTTCATGACCCAGATAATCATGATGGTGTGATCACTCACCTAGAGCCAGACATGCTGGAATATAAAGTCAAGTGGGCCTTAGAAAGCATCACTATGAACAAAGTTAGTGGAGGTGATGGAATTCCAGCTGAACTACTGAAAATCCTAAAAGATGATGCTGTAAAAGTGCAGCAGTCAATACACCAGCAAATTTGGAAAACTCAGCAGTGGTCACAGGACTGGAAAAGGTCAGTTTTCTTTCCAATCCCAAAGAAAGGCAATACCAAAGAATGCTCAAACTACCGCACAATTGCACTCATCTCACATGCCAGTAAAGTAATGCTCAAAATTCTCCAAGTCAGGCTTCAGCAATACGTGAACCGTGAACTTCCATGTTCAAGCTGGTTTTCGAAAAGGCAGAGGAACCAGAGATCAAATTGTCAACATCCATTGGATCATAGAAAAGGCAAGAGAGTTTCAGAAAAACATCTACTTCTGCTTCCTTGACTACTCCAAAGCCTTTGACTGTGTGAATCACCACAAATTGTGGAAAATTCTGAAAGAGATGGGAATACCAGACCACCTTACCTGCCTCCTGAGAAACCTGTATGTAGGTCAGGAAGCAACAGTTAGAACTGGACATGGAATAACAGACTGGTTCCAAATAGGAAAAGGAGTATTTCAAGGCTGTATATTGTCACCCTGCTTATTTAACTTTTATGCAGAATACATCATGAGAAACGCTGGACTGGAAGAAGCACAGGCTGGAATCAAGATTGCTGGGAGAAATGTCAATAACCTCAGATATGCAGATGACACTACCCTTATGGCAGAAAGTGAAAAAGAACTAAAGATCCTCTTGATGAAAGTGAAAGAGGAGAATAAAAAAGCTGGCTTAAAACTCAACATTCAGAAAACTAAGATCATGGCATCCGGCCCCATCACTTCATGGCAAATAGATGGGGAAACAGTGGAAACAGTGACAGACTTTATTTTCTTGGGCTCCAAAATCACTGCAGATGGTGACTGCAGCCATGATTAAATTAAAAGACACCTGCTCTTTGGAATAAAAGCTTTGACCAACCTAGGCAGCATATTAAAAAGCAGAGATAGTACTTTGCTGACAAAGGTCCATGTAGTGAAAGCTATGGTTTTTCTGGTAATAGTGTATGGATGTGAGAGTTGAACCATAAAGAAGGCTAAGCACCAAAGAACTGATGCTTTTGATCTCAATAAAGCTTTTTTTCCTTTTTAAAAAAATGATTCGATTAACTCCCATGTGTTCTTTGCCCAGTTTCATCAATTGTTTACATTTTGCTCCATTTACTTTTTCATATTCTTTCTATGCATCTTTTCTGAAACCATCTGTAAATCATTTGGGATGATTTGGGGATGATTGTGGAATACTACTCAACAATAAAAAGTTAACTATTGATACATATAACACAGATGAATGTCATGCAGAGTGAAAGAAGCTAGGCAAGAAAAAGAGTATATACTGGGTGTTACCGTTTGCATGAAACTATGGAAAACGCAAACCAATCTACACGGGCAGAGAGCAGCTCTGTCGTGTCTGAGGATAGAATGGGAGGCTGAGGAGAACAAGAGAGAGCGATTATAGACCATTGTTTCGACTGTGGTGATCGTTTCCTAAGTGTATGGTGGTGGTTTGTGCACGCTCAGTCGTGTCCGACTCTGTGACCCCACAGACCATAGCCCACCAGGCTCCTCTGTCCATGGGATCCTCCAGCCAAGAATACTGGAGTGGATTGCCGTTTCCTCCTCCATACTACTCTTCTTCACCTACCAATCTAATGCCCTGAAAACCAGTGTCAGCACAAGTGTGCTTTTTATATAGTGGGACTCAGCTGGTGACCTTCCCAGGTGGTGCTAGTGGTAAAGAACCTGTTTGCCAACGCAGGAGAAGTTTGAGATGCAGGTTCGATTCCTGGGTTGGGAAGATCCCCTGGAGGAGGGCACAGCAGTTCTGAATTCTCCAGTATTCTTATCTGGAGAATCCCATGGATAGAATCCCATCCCTCTAGCATGGCAGGCTGGAGTTCATGGGGTTGCAAAGAGTGGGGCACGGCTGAAGCAACTTAGCAGCAGCAGCAGCAGCAGCGTTCAGCTGGTGGCCTCCTCGCAGAAGGACCAGTCCTGGAGGCTGGAGCTGGCAGTTTCCACAGTCCTGGCCTGGAACATTTGTGACTGGATGACCCTCTGTCTTCACTGCTTACCCAGGGTTAGAGGCACCGGGGTGTCACCACACTGAACCTGACTTGACCATTCTGGTTCTCCAATGGTCCAAATTATTTCACGGGACATCTTACTATGGTGTTTGACTTTCTGTCCCATTAACAAGTGAAAAGGAATTCCCCCGTGGTTCAGACAGTAAAGAGTCTGCCTGCAATGCAGGAGAACCAGGTTCCATCACTGGATCGGGAAGGTCCCCCCTGGAAGAGGAAATGGCAACCCACTCCAGTGTTCTTGCCTGGAAAATCCCATGGACAGAGGAGCCTGATAGGCCACAGTCCACGGGGTCAAAAAGAGTCGGACGTGACTGAGCAACTTCACTTTCAAAGAGTGATAAAAAATACCCCAGGACTGTATCCAGGACACAAATGTCTGCACATATTAGGAAGGGCAGTTTCTTTCTGGAAATAACTGGGTTCCTCTGATTTGGCAGACAGATGCCTCCCAGTACTGATGGAAGAGTGGTGGGATGGTTGGGGAATCTGGGGCATATTCACCCTGAGGGTTCCAGCTGTTCGGGAGAAGTGTAAACTCTGATGCCGGCATTGAATGGTAGGGGGCAGAGCCAGCTGAGGACACTGGGCATTCAGGGAGGGCAAAGGAACAGGAGTTTCCTGACAGTGGAGTACAGTCAGCGCTGAACTTGGGCATCTTCTGTTTCTAATTGAGGGAACTCACGCTGGGCATCCCTGTGGCTCAGATGGTGAAGAATCCACCTGCAATGTGGGAGACATGGGTTTGATCCCTGGGTTGGGAAGATCCCCTGGAGAAGGGAACGGCTACCCACTCCAGTGTTCTGGCCTGGAGAACTCCATGGACTGTATAGCCTGTGGGGTTGTAAAGATTCGGACACGACTGAGTGACGTTCACTTTCCCTTTTTTTTCACGCTGGGAGGCGAGGAAGAGGTTTGCCGAGAATAACGAGAAGCGCGTGGCCCTGAGACACAAACCTGGGTGCGGAGAGGGAACTGATGGCGTTTTCTGGGCTTTTGGTAAAATGCTTGGTCGCCTGCCACTGTTTCTGTCCGCGTGACTCAGGAGAAAAGTTAAGCAGAAACACCTCTAGGTCGTTACCTACTGAGCACATTAACAGATTCACAGTGAATGCGGCGGACTTTCTAGTCACTGCTGAGACTTCCCACGGCTGAATTCACCAGGGCACACCTCTTTCTCTCAAAACGAAGCGTATTCTTTAAAAAGACAGAGAAATCCCCATGTCTGAAGGCCAAGCGCTGTCCTCACACGAAAGGCTTGAAGAGGCAGGTTCTGTCAGAATCGGCGGGAGAGACAGAACCGCCGGGCCTGCCCCGGGGAGGTGGTGACCCTCAGCCTGCGGCGGCCGGTAGGGGCCGTCGAGGAAAGCCAGCTCATCTGGCTGTGAAGTGAGTGTGACTCTTAAACGGAAATTGGAATTATTGAATAAAAGTGTATAAGAAGTCAGAAATAGAGAATAGGTATTAAAACCCAGGGCATGGTTAGAGGAAACAGCAGAGCAACATCCAACTCCCAACAGAATTGGTGGGAAATGACCTTGAAGGAGCATGCAGAACCAGATCGCGAGCAATCCCCGGCATCACTCAAAGGCGTTTCGAGATCCTCCCTCTGCTGAGGTAGGTTTTACGACCCTAGAGGATCTGACAATTGTCAGGACCGAACACTCAGCTGCAGGAGACTCTCACCAGCGTGATATTCATCAGCTCTGGCCTTTCTACCTAAATCCCTTCACTCCGGCGTCTCAGATGATCGGATTTTTAAAGCAGTCCTCTTCAATTTTTAGCTCATAGCCAACCACGTCCAAGACTTTTCCGTAGGCTAGGGGATTTGTTTATTGTCAAGGGGACAGCATATTTTCCCCATCAGGGATGATGTACCCTCTCAAAAGTCACCCTGCCAGTCCCAGGCAGTTGAAAGCCGCAGGGAGACTTGACCCCTCTGCCTGCCCTCTGGAAGCTCGTCACGGGGGACTTCATCCCAGACTCTATACGGCTTGAACCCGTGTTGTACTTGGTGTCTTATAAGGATGAGCCTTGGCCTCTTCTGGCGAACAAGTGGAAGTTCTTTGAACCGGTTTTACCCCTGATATGAAAACTACATGGAATTCAGCATTTCCCCCTTTATTTCTAGCTGAGGACACAGAGGCTAAGAGAAAGTAGATGACTTTCTCTGGGATCACAGTGCAAGACCGGGGAGAATAACCCCCTCCGGTGGACCTGGCTACTTGCCAGTTACCTAGCTCCAAGATCTCCTTAGTGAGCCTCCTGGCTGGGTCGCCTGACCGACTCACCTGGCATCTGGCGTGCAGGGAAGGGCAGGAGCGATGTTTCTCTGCCTGCTTTGACTCTTCCCGTGCTCCCCCAGCCCAGGGACAGCCGTGACCACGTGTCAACGACTGTTCCAGTCTTTTTCAGCTTCACTTAATCATTAAGGAGAGTTCCCGTACCATCTCTCATAATGGTTCTTTCAGGTAAAAGTTTAGCTTCTTGCGCCCTCAAAAATGGCTTCTGAGTGTTTGGGGGAGGGCAGAGAAAAGGGACCTTTGTACCCACATTGTCTTAGCTTGCGTTTTCCAGAGGTAGACCCTGAGATGAGGATTCTTTAAAGAAATGCTCCCAAGGAGTGTCTGGGAGGGAGTCTTCAGGGGACTCCCAGAGTACTGCTAACATCCTGACCTAGACAGCTGTTTCACTGGCGCATTCGTCACTAGAACATTTACCAAGTTGTGTGTGTATTAGTGCATACTTATGTATGTGTGCTACATTAAAAAATTCCAAGGGGTGGGGAGTGATAAATTAGGAGGATGAACAGATACAAACTACTGTATATAAAAAAGATAAACAAGAAAAAATATAAAAAATTTCCACTGCTCTATTTTTCCTGGATATGGATATGTGCTATGCTTAGCCAGTCCTGTCCAGCTCTTTGCAATCCATGGACTACAGCCCACCAGGCTCCTCTGCCCATGGGATTCTCCAGGCAAGAATGCTGGACTGCGTTGCCATGCCCTCCTCCAGCGGATCTTCCCACCCAGGGATCAAGCCCAGGTCTCCTCCACTGAAGGTGAATTCTTTAACATCTGAGCCACCTACAGGAGCAACCAATTTATGAACATAGGCTAAATGGATATGGAGCCTATAGATATAATTTATGGAGATAGGGCAAACATTTTTTTAAACATTTGGTTCTACCATGATACCTTTTTTTAAAAAAAATAAGTATTATTGATGTATAATCATGTACATAAAATTAATTCTTAAAATGTATGACTCAGTGGTTTTTAGTATATTCACAGAGTTGTTTAACCTTTACCACCATTTAGTCTCAAAACATTTTCATCACCCCTTCCCCTGGTGGCTCAGATGGTAAAGAATCTGCCTGCAATGCAGGAGACCTGAGTTCGATCCGTGGGTCAGGAAGATCCCCTGGAGAAGGGAACGGCTATCCCCTCCAGTATTCTTGCCTGGAGAATTCCATGGACAGAGGAGCCTGGGGGTCTACCATTCATGAAGTCGAAAAGAGCTGGACATGACTGAGCAACTAGCACTTTCATTTTTCCGTCCCTGCAAAGAAACTCTTTACCATTAGCAGTCCCTCCCCACACCCTCCACCTCTATCCTGGGCAGCCACATGTCTACTTTGTGTCTCTGTGGATTTGCCTATTTTTCACATGTCATATAAATAAAGCCACACAGCATGTGTCATTTGTGGCAGACATCTTTCGGTTAGGATGTTTTCAAGGTTCATCCACATCCTATGTCACTACATCATTCCTTCCTATTGCCAAATAATATTCCATTGAATGGATGTGCTACATTTTGGTTACTGACTCATCAGTTGATGGACATTCGTGTGGTTGGTTTCTTGGTTATTATGAATAATGTTACTACGAGCATTCATGTGCAGGCTTTTATGTGGACACATGTTTTTATAGCTATTTCTATTTAACCAAATGGTAACTTAAACACTTGCACATTATACAACAGCCTTCCAATTCATCTTTTAGATCAAAGAAGAAGTCAATAATAGAATATTTATAGCTACATGATGCTTATATTTGCATTATATTAGAACTCACAGTGTTACACCAAAACTGCACTCAGAGGAAACTTCATACACTTAACTGTTATCACGCTGAAAAGAAGAAAAACAAGTGAATTATGCTTTCAGTTGAGAAAAGCCAAAAGAACAAGAGGAATAATAATGAATAAGAGGAATCATTGAAAGAAGAGAAGGTGGAACCGTCCGAGTAATGGTGTGGTTTCAGGCAAAGGCACGTAGACCATTGCCGGTGCCAGCCGGCAAAGTCCATCGGGTCCCGAGAACGTGCACGGCGGGGCTGAGAAAGGAAACTGCAGCAAGAGACTACAACAAAGATGGGGTCGAGAGGTTCAGACACGTCTCCACGAAGGGACGCAGTCTGACGCCGACTTTATTCAGCATCTTAGATTTATACAGAAGAGCGTGAGAAAGACAAGACAGTTGACATTTTTTCTTGGTTGACCTATACATCTTACAAACAGTCACAAGAAATCTTGAGAGCATGGGAATGGCTCCCTGTCATTATTTCTTACACCAGATAACATTTCCCTGTGCGTGAGAAGTTTGCACAGAACTCCAGGTGTCTGCGGTAAATAAGCGCCTAATCTCTGGGGTGGCGGGACAGAGAGCTATGTTTGCAAGCAAACCCTCAAGGACTGAGGCAGCTCCCAGAGCTTGTGTCCTTCAGACAAAGGACCCTGTTCTCACGGGCAGCTCCCCACAGACCATCGCCTCAACCCGGTTCTGCAGGCAACCCTGTTGTCTTAAGTTGTTTCCTAAAGTCCCCGCTTGAGGACTTAAGGTGGAAGGACTGGGTTTTCTTATTCCCTCTGTAGTCACTCCAGTAGCTTGAAAGTGAAAGTGTTAGTCACTCAGTCATGTCTGACTCTCTGCAACCCCATGGACTGTAGCCCGCCAGGCTCCTCTGTCCATGGGATTCTCCAGGCAAGAATACTGGAGTGGGTTGCCATGTCCTTCTCCAAGGGATCTACCCAACCCAGGGATCAAACCAGGTCTCCCGCATTGCAGGCGAACCAGTAGCCTGAAGGACATCTCCAAAGAAGAGTTTGAGTGCAGGCTATGGAGGCGCACAGAGCCGGTAAGGGGACCGTGGGCGCCTGGCAGAGCATCAGCAGCGTCTCTCTCATGGTGTCTTCCGGTTTCCGTGGAACAGTCCTTTGTCTGCATGGCTGCATCCTACCACACGGGCTGCACTGGGTAAGCTGCTGCAGGTGGCAGTCGGTATCACTGGGAGCACAGCCTTCCCAGGTGACGGTGCCTTGTGTGACCTGCGCACTTTGATGCACACCGTGCACAGACCTTGCCGTGGATCACATGGCACCCTCTCCCTGTGCCGCCCGGCTTAGGCAGTTCACTGAGGGGCTTGGCTCCATGCTGACCTCGCCCTTGCCCACTGTGAACCCCAGAAAGCCTTGGGGCTCTTATCTCATTTACCTTTCTTCTTCCCCTTGGGGGCATGGGAGAACTTCCAAAGTTAGTTCTGTCCACACCTAACTTGGACTCAAGAACATGCCCCCTGGCCTCAACATCACCTAAGGGTGGGCAAAGCACCTAAGCCACCCCTCCCTCACCCATATAAGGAACAAGGCCATTTGGGGAGCAGGCAAGAAGGGAAGGCTGCTGTATGTTCTCAGCCCACCTTGCTGCAGCAGGGCCCTAATAAAGCCGTGCCTGAATTCCTAAAGAAGAATTCCTAGACCTGCTACTGTTCGGGTTGGGCTATTCCTGAATTTGGAGTCAGGGCAGCCTGGGAGGCAAGGTGCTCCTGTGCCTTAAGACCGAGTTTGTGAAGAGCACCCTTGGGAGACTGCACCGACTCTGTAGACTGCTTTGGGAAGTAAAGTCATTTTCCCAGCACTGGTTCTTCCAATCCTGGAACATGGCGTCTCTCCACCTGTTTGTGTTGACTTTGATTTCCTTCATCAGTGTCTTATAGTTTGCTGCATACAGGTCTTCAGTCTCTTTTATTCTTAGGTATTTTATTCTTTTTGTGGCAATGGTGAATGAGGCTGTTTCCTTAATTTCTCTTTCTGATTTTTCATTGTTAGTGTATAGGGATGCAAGGAATTTCTGTGTATTAATTTTATATCCTATGACTTAGCTTTAGTAATTTCCTGGTGGCATCTTTAGGATTTTCTGTGTATAATATCATGTCATCTGTAAACAGTGAGAGTTTTATTTCTTCTTTTCCAATCCAGATTCCTTTTATTTATTTTTTTTCTTCTCTGATCGCCACATCTAGGACTTCCAAAACTATGTTGAATAATAGTGGTGAGAGTGGGCACCCTTGTCTTGTTCCTGATCTGAGAGGAAATGCTTTCGGTTTTTCACCATTGAGCATACTTTTTACAATGGGTTTGTTGTATATGGCCTTTATTATGTTGAGGCAATGCAGAAGATGTGGGTTTGATTCTTGGGTCAAGAATATCCCCTGGAGAAGGAAATGGCAACCTACTCCAGTATTCTCGCCTGGGAAACCCCATGGGCAGAGGAGCCTGGCGTGCTACAGCCCATGGGGTCGCAAAAGAGTTGCACACAACTTAGTGACTAAACGACAACAGTGTTCCTTCTATGCCCACTTTCTGGAGGGTTTTTATCATAAGAAACACATGAAAGATGCTCACCATTGCTCATTATTCAGTTCAGTTCAGTCGCTCAGTTGTGTCCGACTCTTTGCGACCCCATGAATTGCAGCACGCCAGGCCTCCCTGTCCATCACCAACTCCCGGAGTTCACTCAGACTCACGTACTGAACACATGAAAAGATGCTCAACAGTGCTCATTATTAGAGAAAATCAAATCAAAACTATAGTGAGCTATCACCTCACACTGATCAGAATGGCCATCAACAGAAAATCTGTAAACAATAGGCGCTGGAGAGGGTGTGGAGAAAAGGGACCCTCTTGCACCGTTGGGGGAATGTAAATTGATACAGCCACTCTGGAGAACAGTCTGGAGATTCCTTGAAAAACTGGGAATAAAACCACCATATGACCCAACAATCCCACTACAGGGCACATACCCTGAGGAAAGCAAAACTGAAAAAGACACATGTACCCCAATGTTCATTGCAGCCCTGTTTACAATACTTAGAATATGGAAGCAACCTACATGTCTATAGACAGATGAATAAAGAAGTTGTGGTCCATATAAACAGTAGAGTTTTACTCAGCCATAAAAAGGACTGCACTTGAATCAGTTCTAATGAGGTAGGTAAACCTAGAACCTATTATACAGAGTGAAGTAGGTCAGAAAGAGAAAAAAAAATATCACATATTAATGCATGTATATGGAATCTAGAAGAATGAGCCTATTTGCAGGGCAGCAATGGAGGCGTAAGAGAGCAGGCCTGAGGCACAGCTGGGAAGGAGAAGGTGAGACGACTGGGAGGGCGGCACTGAAGCACGGACTTTACCGCGTTACCATGGATGGCCAGCGGGTATTTGCTGAGAGCTCACACCCACGGCTCTGTGACAACTAGAGGCGTGGGATGGGTGGGCGGTGGAAGGTGGGCTCAAGGTGGGGTGTGTGTGTACCTGTGGCTGATTCATGTTGATGCATGGCAGAAGCCAACACAATATTGTAAAACAATTATGCTTTAATTAAAAATTAAAAAACCTGAGTTTGTGAAAATCTCCTCTGGTTGCTTCCTCCACTCTCAAAACGTGCCGTTTTCAGAGAAGCCATCTCCCTCCTCTTGTGTTTCTCTCTTCCCTAAATCCTGTGAGAAGAACCAAAGTCGGGCTTTTCACTTCCTGGGCATCACGCCCTTCTTACCTGGGGTGCCAGGCCCCTTGGCCTTGACCAGAGGGGGATGGGATACTCAGCTGCACTGTGGAAGACACCCTCTGATGTGAGTCAGCTCCTCTTGGTAAGTTAGAGACAGAGATAAGGTTGTTTATAAATCCCTTTTCTTTTGACAGAGACTTGTTTTTAAGTCTTGCTGTGCATTTGAAAATTCTATTTTCCAAGTCAGAGGCTAAACCATAACTTTCTTTTTCTTTGCATTCCTAAGTAACAGTCCTAATTCCTTTCAAGGCAGATGGATGCCTCAGGCTGCCTAAGGATCTATCTCTAGAAGAACATGTAGAGAAAAACACTAGTGTTATTATTAGAGTAGTACAAGTCCAGCCCAATATTCTGACTCACAATTTGAAGGTTTGGTATCAGGCTGTAGATTCCATCTTATCATCTCAGTTGGTTAGGAGTCAAACCTGAAGCCAATATCTGCTCCTATTGAAACTAAGAAGGACCTTGTGGGGTTCTTGGGCATGAAAGCCTTTTTCTCCCTCCATTTCTTCTAGGCAAGACTCCAGCCCCCATGACCTTCCCTGAGTTCCAAAGGTTAGCGACATTACTTTGCCAACAAAGGTCCATCTAGTCAAGGCTATGGTTTTTCCAGTAATCATGTATGGATGTGAGAGTTGGACCATAAAGAAAGCTGAGCGCCAAAGAATTGATGCTTTTCAACTGTGGTGTTGCAGAAGAGAGAGTCCCTTGGACTCAAGGAGATCCAACAAGTCAATCCTAAAGGAAATCGACCCTGAATATTCATTGGAAGGACTGACGCTGAAGCTGAAGCTCCAGTAGTTTGGCCACATGATGCAAAGAGACAACTCATTAGAAAAGACCCTGATGCTGTGAAAGATTGAAGGCAGGAGAAGTGGATGACAGAGCATGAGATGGTTGGATGGCATCACCGACTCAGTGGACATGGGTTTGAGCAAGCTCTGGGAGATGGTGAAGGACAGGGAGGCCTGGAGTGCTGCAGTCCATGGGGTTGCAGAGTCAGAAAGGACTGAAAAACAGCAAATCAAGGGAGGAGCAACCAAGAAACCACCTGAGGCAAGATTAAAGGACCAGAGAAGCTCATCAAGATTAGGAGACCATCACCTGAGACCCTGCACATACCTTAGTCTTGTCAGCAACCCCACCCTTGAACTTTGCTATGAAACTCCTCATCAAACCCTTCCTGATTGGGACACATTGTTTTTGAGGGCAGGAGCCCACTGTGTCCCCCTTTGCCTGACAACCCAGTGAAGCTATCTCTTTCTACTTTACCCAAAACTCTGCCTCCGAGATGCGATTTGACACCAATGCAGAGGCTGAGACTTTCGGCATCATGTAATTAACACACATGCAATTTCCTCACTCAGGGGATGGCATTCCAAATTGTGCAGAGGTGTAAATGATTATAAAAATGATCATTCCTTGCAGCAGACCATCATTTTTTACAATAGACTATAATTTTAGAAACTAGCATAACTTCCTATTTAGTGGGCTTTCTAGTCCCCACATCAAACAGTTTTTTATGGGTGTTTTGTTTTGCCTCAGACTCCAATAAGACTCTGACATGGTACTGTTGTTGGCCTAGTTTTTATTTAAAACTTTGAGTTTTTATTTAAAACTCGTCACAGGTATTTTTGCATTGGTTTTTGACCTTTAAAAATTATACATTAAAATATTTCAAATTTTGATTACTGAGGGTTTTTTCATTAAAACAGAATTATATTTTCTCTTTAACTGAAGTATAGCTGATTTACAATGTTGTATTAATTTCTGCTGTACAAAAAAAATGCTGTTCAGCAAAGCGATTCAGTTACACATATAAGTATATTCTTTTTCATTATGATTTCTCATAGGATATTGAATTTAGTTTGCTGTGCTATACAGTAGGATCTTGTGTCTATTCATTCTATAGATAATAGTTTGCATTTGCTAACCCCAACTTCCCAGTCCATCCTTCCCCCACTGATTACTGAGTTTTTTGATACGCACTTAAATTTTACACGTGGGGCAAGTGCCTCTCTTACTTCACTCTCTTGTCCTCAAGGACCAAATTCACATGGCCTTCCCTCATGTCACCAAATGGATTCGAGATTTTCCTTGAATTCACGTACGAGATTTCTTTACCTTTCTTGCGACCTAACCTCTGGACTCATCTGTGTCCCTGTCTTACTACTCACCTTCCTCCTTCAGTTGTAAACCACTAGAGGCTAGAATACTGTTTTGATTGACCTTTGCATCCTTTCAACGTCTACTAAAGTACCTTGTACAATAAAGGTTTATTTAAGGAGTAGAATACTTTGTTTCCAATGGAAGGAGAAAGTAAAACACATTTTACAAGAATTTATGTCAGAATGGTTATAGGGTTGCTTTTTTTTTTTAAAGCAAGGATAACTTTTAGGCCATCTTGGAAATTTACTTACATTGAATGCCTTATTTTTTCATGATATAACTGAATTATTACTATATCACACTCAATTTCTATCCCCCTAGCAAACAAGACTAATAGTAGTTAGAAAGGTGGTCACCGAAAACAAGAGGGATTAAAAACCTAAATGTTTGCCCTTTTAGTTTGCAAAAAGGATAATCTACACACAGATACCCAGAAGTTGACTGTACAATTTATCTTTACGCAATTTGATGCAATATTGCCATAGGACATGACACAGTAATTTATTTCTAAAATGTATTTTCAGTATTTTCAGATCAAACTTTGTTTTCCTCTTGACATAATTGATTACTGCTTTCACTGGGATTTATTTTAAAGTAATTCTGAACTGAAAAACTGCAAGAAAAGTAGAAACTGCTCATGGCTCTATTAGGGCAGCGGTGTCTAGAATAGCATGGCAGAACGCTTTTTTTCTTTCTTGCTATTTGATTTTTCTATTTCTTTATTGCTGTGATCATTGTAGAAAGGACTCCAGGTCACACATAGTCTTACGAATGAAGATGAAGGCGCACAGGTTGAAATACCCCGTCTTCCGCGGCAGGGATTGAGTACACGAAGCACAGAGGTTCGCGAGCGCTGTGAACGAATTGTGCCTTTTTGGATACTTCACTTCCGCTATAAAATCAAGTCCTCGGCTGCATTTCCCCACATGCATCAATGAGCTATTTTAAAAATATCTGTTTATTACATTTTTTATTTGGCTGTGCTGGGTCTTCCTTGCTGCGCATGGGCTTTCTCGAGCTGCGGCGAGCGGGGCTTCTCTCCGGTTGTGGCGTGTGGGCTTCTCCCTGCGGAGGCTTCTCTTGCTGTGAAGTGCCGGCTCTAGGCTCATGGGCTCAGTTCTTGGGGCTCCCAGGCCCTAGAGCACAGGCTCAGTGGTTGGGGCGCTCCGCTTAGCTGCTCCGGGGGATGTGGGATCTTCTTGGCCCAGGGATCGAACCGGTGTGCCCCCCAACCCACCACCCTGCCCCATTGCAAGGCAGACTCTTAACCACTGGACCACCAGGGAAGCCTCATCCATTAGCTATTCCTGTATAACAAGCAATCACAAATTGCAGTACCTTAAAGCAATAATAGTTTATTATTTCTTATAAATGTATAGATTGACAGGGAGCTTCTGCTGATCTGGAGCAGGCTCGGCTGGTTTTGGGTAGGCACCCTCATGGGTCTGTGGTCAACTGACCCCCCCAGGCATCCAGGACTGGCCACGATGGGTGGTTACACTGTTCTGTAGCAGGCAGCCCTGGGCTTGTTAACATGGTGGTGTGGGTCCAAGAGGGAGAGGCCAAGAGCATCAGTCTCCCTTCAAGATCAGGCCCAACACCCTCACATTATTTTTCAGCTGCCGTCTATTGCCAAAGGGAGACATACGCCCATCCGAGACTCTCTGGAATGAGCTGCAAAGGCACATCATAAAAGGCAGGGATCCAAGGAGGGAATAATTGAGGTGGGCCCTTTTTATAATCAATCTACCATACAGTGTGAGATGGTCTCTTTTCTTAGTCTTGAAAATATTTGAGATAGAGTTCAAAAAAAAATATACAGCTATACAAAATTGTTTAACACAATAAATAAAAATATAAGATTAGGTGTGGTTAGCAGAACTCTAAGATGGTCCCCAAGATTTCTGCCCTTTGGTACACATATCACTTCTAATTCTCTCCCTTTGATCTTGAGAAGGATCTGTGGATACAATGAGAGAGTCACTCCCCTGATTGTTAGATTCGGCGGCAAAAGCGACAGCAGGGCCATTTCCCTGACTGTGTGACGTGATGTAAGGCTGTCCATGCAGGGCCTCCCTGGTGGCTCAGTGGTAAAGGATCTGCCTGCCAATGCAGGAGACACGGGTTTGATCCCTGGTCTGGGAAGATCCCACATGTTGTGGAACAACTAAACCTGTGCGCTGCAACTATTGAGCCTGTGCGCTAGAGCCGGGAGCTAACTCCTGAGCCCACGTGCCCGAGAGCCCGCACTCCACAGTAAGAAAAGCCACCGCAGTGAGAAGCCTGAGCACCATAACTGGAGAGTAGCCTCCACTCCCCGCAACTAACAAGAGCCTGTGCAACAGCGGAGACCCAGCACAGCCTGTACATGTGTATGTGTATGTGTATGTATATGTGTGTTCATTAGAAGGACTGATGCTGAAGCTGAGACTCCAATACTTTGGCCACCTGATGCGAAGAGCTGACTCATTGGAAAAGACCCTGATGCTGGGAAAGAGGAGAAGGGGACAACAGAGGATGAGATGGTTGGGTGGCATCACTCACTCAATGGACATGGGTTTGGGTGGGCTCTGGGAGATAGTGATGGACAGGGAGGCCTGGCGTCCTGCAGTCCATGGGGTTGCAAAGAGTCGGACAAGACTGAGCGACTGAACTGAACTGATACATATACATATATGTATATATATAAATATATTTGATCTTGAGTTCCCAAAAGGAATGCAGTCCAGCTATCACCTACGTTGCAGTTTTGTGAGACCCTAAACAGAAGAAACAGCCAAGCTCTGCCTGACTCCTGACCCACAGAAACAGAGATAATAAATGCATGTTGTTTCAAGTCACCAAACTAATGGTAATTTGGTAAGCAGCAACAGAGAACTCATACATCAGGGGAATACCCAAATAAGATGTTAAGATGCAGACAAATGGACAATAAGAACCATATTTTGCAGATACTGCAGACAGGGGCTTTGGAGAGTTAGTAAGTTGAAATACAAATTTGATTCTGAGACTCTTGAAGGCCAAAATTACAGGGAAAAGACAATCTTTATTATTACATTCACTTTTGTGTGAAGCATGTGATTCCTTTTTCAGACTTAAAAGACATGAGTATCCCAATTGTGAATGCAATATTCACAATTCACAATTCATTCAACAATTCACAATGGTTACCAATCAACATCCACCCTGGGGTGGTAATATCAGAAGGCTGCAGCTGGTGTGCAGGATTTAGAGATATGTGAGGTATCAGGACAAAAGATGTTTCAACTTACGGGGTACTCCAGAGCTGTGGCTGGGTTACAAAGTCAGATGGGGTTGTCTAAAAAGCCCTGGTACAACAAAGGTTCGTCTAGTCAAGGCTATGGTTTTTCCAGTGGTCATGTATGGATTTGAGAGCTGGACTGTGAAGAAGGCTGAGTGCCGAAGAATTGATGCTTTTGAACTGTGGTGTTGGAGAAGACTCTTGAGAGTCCCTTGGACTGCAAGGAGATCCAACCAGTTCATTCTGAAGGAGATCAGCCCTTGGATTTCTTTGGAAGGAATGATGCTAGAGCTGAAACTCCAGTACTCTGGCCACCTCATGTTAAGAGCTGACTCATTGGAAATGACTCTGATGCTGGGAGGGATTGGGGGCAGGAGGAGAAGGGGACGCCAGAGGATGAGATGGCTGGATGGCATCACTGACTCGATGGACGTGAGTCTGAGTGAACTCCGGGAGTTGGTGATGGACAGGGAGGCCTGGTGTGCTGCGATTCATGGGGTCGCAAAGAATCGGACACGACTGAGTGACTGAACTGAACTGAACTGAACTGATTCAAGTAGGACAGTGGCAGATGAGATTGCTCCAAGACAGAAGCAACAGGTCCCCAAAGGAAAATCTCTCACATCTCGCAGGTTCAGCAGAGTGGGGGAGGGAACCAGCTCCAGTACCCCCGACCTCTGCCACCAGCCTTGCCATCCATTAAACCCAACTGGTGAGTCACTGATTGATTCGGGCTGGAGGGTAAGCTGGGGTGAAGAGGCAGCTAGAAGAATCTGTCAGTGATCTTGACCTGAGATGGACCTATTCTGCTCTAGCAATGTGGTGGTAGGGATGGAAGTGGGTGGTTTGGAGAGAAATTTAAGAGGTGTCAGATTATTGGATCACCAAGTGGGGGTATCCAGAGATGCAGAAGGAAAATTAAAAGAAGGAATTGTCATAGAAACCAAGGAAGAAATCATTCTAAAAGCATGATCAACCACTTCAGATGCTGTAGGGAAGTAAGACTGGGACGTGTTCATCACGTGTGTCGGTTCAGAGGTGATTTGACATCTTTAGTGATGAAGGCGGAGAAAATGGGATCCAGAATCCAGGTGAGAGACTCACCTTGAATAGAAGGGAAAAGTTTCCTAGAAATGAGTGAGAAAAAGAGGGAAGGAAGGTGCTTTTTTATCCCTTCAGAGAAGAAGAGTAGGAAAAGGAATTTAATGTAGTTTAATGTAGTTCCAACCTAGATAGCATATTGAAAAGCAGAGACATTACTTTGCCAACAAAGGTCTGTTTAGTCAAGGCTATGGTTTTTCAGTGGTCATGTATGGATGTGAGAGTTGGACTGTGAAGAAAGCTGAGTGCCGAAGAATTGATGCTTTTGAACTGTGGTGTTGGAGAAGACTCTTGAGAGTCCCTTGGACTGCAAGGAGATCCAACCAGTTCATTCTGAAGGAGATCAGCCCTTGGATTTCTTTGGAAGGACTCATGCTTAAGCTGAAACTCCAGTACTTTGGCCACCTCATGCGAAGAGTTGACTCATTGGAAAAGACTCTGATGCTGGGAGGGATTGGGGTCAGGAGGAAAAGGGGACGACAGAGGATGAGATGGCTGGGTGGCATCACCAACTTGATGGATGTGAGTTTGAGTGAACTCCAGGAGTTGGTGATGGACAGGGAGGCCTGGTGTGCTGTGATTCATGGGGTCGCAAAGAGTCGGACACAGCTGAGCGACTGAACTGAACTGAACTGAATGTAGTTCCTACTGTATTTTTTTCCCACTTTCTCTGTCAAGCAGGAAGAGAATTGCACTGACCGTGAGTGAGGACATTCCTTGGGCTGAACACTGCAAGTGAAAGTTAAAGTCGCTCAGTGTGTCCGACTCTTTGTGACCCCATGGGCTATACAGTCCATGGACTTCTCCAGGCCAGGATACTGGAGCGGGTAGCCTTTCCCTTCTGCATGGGATCTTCCCAACCCAGGGATCGAACCGGGGTCTCCTGCATTGCAGGCAGATTGTTTATCAGCTGAGCCACAAGGGAAGCCCAAGAATACTGGAGCGGGTAGCCTATCCCTTCTCCAGCGGATCTTCCCAACCCAGGAATTGAACCCAGGTCTCCCACATTGCAGGCGGGTTCTTTACCAGTTGAGCCACCAGGGAAGCCCTGATAAGAGGCAGTTGTGGCCATTACAAGCAGAGGAATTTCTGGTCAATGGTAAGCAGCAACTGTGGGTGCAGAGCACGGTGTTTCCTGAGTCTCCCCCCACCATGAGCTGAGGACTGCTTTCAGGGCACTAGTGCCTGAGCCCCTCTGACTGCCCTGTCTCTCTGGCAGAGCCTGCCCCACAGCCAGACGCAGTTATCAGAGTAGGGGTGTGGTGCCCTTCAAGCAGACTTTGGGGGCTGGAGGTGGACGCTGAGGAGGGCGGATGGGACCCTGATGTGTGTACTACAGCTTTATGGGCAGAGAAGTATCCAAGTCTGGAGACAAAGAGGAAAGGCTAAGTGAGAGTCCTGGCAGGGAGGCGGTTGATGTGGCGTGATGGACTGTGGGATTTAGCAAGAATACTGTAGCATGTTGCCATTTCCTACTAAGGGATCTTCACAACCCAGGGATTGAACCTGCATCTCCTGTGCTGCAGGTGGATCTTTACCTCTGAGTCGCAGGGGAAGAACCTATATATAATCGAAAAGAATCTGGAAAAGGATAAGCACATGTTCTTACATGTGTCATATATAATGTATAACTGAATCACTTTGTTGTACACTTGAAACTAACAGCACTGTAAATTAATCACACGTCAATAAAGCAGACGAAACAGTGAGACGTCACTTCACACCACTGTAAATTAATTACACGTCAATAAAGCAGACAAAACAGTGAGACGCCACTTCACACCACTGGGCTAACCACTATCAGGAGAATTGAAATTAACAAGCGTTGACAAGGATGTGAAGAAGTTGGAAGCTTTCGCACTGTTGGTGGGAGTGTGAAAAGATGCAACAATTATGGAGAACAGTATGGAGGTCCTCTGAATATTAAAAAAGAACTACCACATGATCCAACAGTCCCGCTTCCGGGTATATGCCCCAAAATACTAAAAGCAGGGTCTTGAAGAGACTTGCTGTATACTCATGTACATAGATACATGATCCAACAGTCCCGCTTCTGGGTATATGCCCCAAAATACTAAAAGCAGGGTCTTGAAGAGACTTGCTGTATACTCATGTACATAGATACATGATCCAACAGTCCCGCTTCTGGGTATATGCCCCAAAATACTAAAAGCAGGGTCTTGAAGAGACTTGCTATATACTCATGTACATAGATACATGATCCAACAGTCCCGCTTCTGGGTATATGCCCCAAAATACTAAAAGCAGGGTCTTGAAGAGACTTGCTATATACTCATGTACATAGATACATGATCCAACAGTCCTGCTTCCAGGTATATGCCCCAAAATACTAAAAGCAGGGTCTTAAAGAGACTTGCTATATACTCATGTACATAGATACATGATCCAACAGTCCCGCTTCTGGGTATATGCCCCAAAATACTAAAAGCAGGGTCTTGAAGAGACTTGCTGTATACTCATGTGCATAGATACATGATCCAACAGTCCCGCTTCCAGGTATATGCCCCAAAATACTAAAAGCAGGGTCTTAAAGAGACTTGCTATATACTCATGTACATAGATACATGATCCAACAGTCCCGCTTCTGGGTATATGCCCCAAAATACTAAAAGCAGGGTCTTGAAGAGACTTGCTATATACTCATGTACATAGATACATGATCCAACAGTCCTGCTTCCAGGTATATGCCCCAAAATACTAAAAGCAGGGTCTTGAAGAGACTTGCTATATACTCATGTACATAGATACATGATCCAACAGTCCCGCTTCCAGGTATATGCCCCAAAATACTAAAAGCAGGGTCTTGAAGAGACTTGCTATATACTCATGTACATAGATACATGATCCAACAGTCCCGCTTCCAGGTATATGCCCCAAAATACTAAAAGCAGGGTCTTAAAGAGACTTGCTATATACTCATGTACATAGATACATGATCCAACAGTCCCGCTTCCAGGTATATGCCCCAAAATACTAAAAGCAGGGTCTTGAAGAGACTTGCTATATACTCATGTACATAGATACATGATCCAACAGTCCCGCTTCCAGGTATATGCCCCAAAATACTAAAAGCAGGGTCTTAAAGAGACTTGCTATATACTCATGTACATAGATACATGATCCAACAGTCCCGCTTCTGGGTATATGCCCCAAAATACTAAAAGCAGGGTCTTGAAGAGACTTGCTATATACTCATGTACATAGATACATGATCCAACAGTCCCGCTTCCAGGTATATGCCCCAAAATACTAAAAGCAGGGTCTTGAAGAGACTTGCTGTATACTCATGTGCATAGATAGCATCACTAGTCACAATAACCAAGAAATGGAAGAAACCCGATGTCCACTGATGAATGGATAAACAAAGTGTGGAACATTCATACAATGGAATAGTATCCAGCCCTAAAACTGAAAGATCCTGTCATATGTTACAACATGGATGAACCCTGAGGATATTATGCTATGTGATATAAGCCAGGCACAATAAAGGCAAACATTGTATGATTCAATTTATATGAGGTATTTACAGCCATCAAATTCATAGAGACAACGAGAATGGCGGTTGCCAGGCCTGAGGGATTGGGAGTTATTGTTTAATGGGCTTAGTTTCACTTTTGCAAGATGAAAAAGTTCTGGAGACCTGTTGCACAGCAATGTGAATATATGTAACACTACTAAACTGTACGCTTAAAATGATTATAATGGTTAAAAAGAAAAAAGAGTGGGTTTTATATGTGATCTACATCTCATATACTATAATCTCAAAAAAGTTACATGAAAAAATTTTAAAGCAAGTTGCAAAGCTGTTTGTAAAATAAAAATGTGTATGTAGAACAGAAATAAAGTGTAAGCATCTATTGAAAATGTTAACAGTGGTTGGATTACATGTAAAAATCTATATTTTTCTGCACTTTCCAACTTCTCTTCTGGTGAAAACGTATTACCTTGATATATAGAAAACAAGGCACTTCCTCTGTCAAAACAAGAAAGGTGGTACCTGGGCTACAGTGTCTGTAGTCACAGGAGAGGGCAGTTCACTAACTTTTGCCTCCCGTGGGGATGAGGCCGACCCCTGTGCCTCTGGCTGGCTGGCTGATCCTAAGACAAAGCATCACTGCTGTCCTTGTCAGTGAGAAACCGCCCTGAGTTTGGAGATAGTCCTCCTTCCTAATGGCTCTAATTGCTTTCTTAACAATTCAGAGGAAGGAAGCTTTTCTCTACTAGCTCCGTAGCACCAACAGTCTTTTCATTCAGATCATCAGCTAGGTGAGCTCTTTTCAATTTCATCTGAGTAGGCTGAAGGGATGGCTCTACAAACGCTCCTTCTAAAATGTGCATCCTGACAAGTTCAGGACGATAGCGCTGGCTCTGAATCCCGTGCTTCAGAGGGTTTCAGTTCTGGCTCCTTTTGAGCTTTCTATCTGCTCGTGGAATGCCGCTGGCCTCTTCAGAGGTGATAGGACGCCCTAGTCCACTAGCTGCTTTCTCCAGCTCCTCTGTTGCAACTTCAGCTGAAGCATGATGTCCTTTCGTCCTAGGGGGCAGGTGCTGCCTGGAGAGTAAGGTGAGCCCCTGAAATTCATGTGCAACCGCTTTACTTTGAGGACGTGGAGCAAGATGGGCCAAAGGTCACACTTTATCCGCCGTGCCTAGTGCCCTGTGTGATCCGTTGTGTTCCAACCACCGGCAGCAAGGGATATGAGATACTTCTAAAATGTGGTCTGTTGAAGAGACTCAGTAGAAAAATCTCTAATTATGTTCCTGTCTTACATTCCCTTTCTGAGCACCTTTGCTGGGAACGTCCTAGGCTGCCCACGATCTCAGGAGACTTGCCATTTGCAGTCTTGACTGAGGTTAAAGAGTCCACTTCCAAGATGGCACCCTCGTGTGGCTGACAATTTGCCTTTTGATGCTGGCAGGAGTCCTCAGCTCTTTGCTACGTGGCCATGTGTTGAAGTAGAGAACAAAGGCAGGAAAAAGTCAGTTTGCCACAGTAAGAATAGGGGCTTCCATTTGGAGCATTTCATTTGAAGGTGCCTGCTGGACTACTGAATGTATGGATGTGAGAGTTGGACTGTGAAGAAGGCTGAGTGCCGAAGAATTGATGCTATTGAACTGTGGTGTTGAAGAAGACTCTTGAGAGTCCCTTGGACTGCAAGGAGATCCAACCAGTCCACCCTAAAGGAGATCAGTCCTGGGTGTTCATTGGAAGAAGGACTGATATTGAAGCTGAAACTCCAGTCCTTTGGCCACCTGATATGAAGAGCTGACTCATTTGAAAAGACCCTGATGCTGGGAAAGATTGAGGGCAGAAGGAGAAGGGGACGACAGAGGATGAGATGGTTGGGTAGCATCACTGACTCAATGGATATGGGTTTGGGTGGACTCTCAGAGTTGGTGATGGACAGGGAGGCCTGGCGTGCTGAGGTTCATGGGGTCACAAAGTCGGACACGACTGAGCAACTGAACTGAACTGAGCTGGACTACTTTAGACATTTCCAAAGGCCATTAGATATACCAGTCTGGTGAGCAGAGGGAAAGATAGGATGGAAATAAAGATTTAGTAGTCACCAGTAGCAACTCAAACATGGGCGTGAATGAGACGGCTGGACGGGAAAGCCTCAGAGGAGGGAGTTTTGGAAGAGGCCGCAAGATGCTGTGATTATGGGAGAATCCATGGCCTCAATTTGAGAAAGTTGTCAAGGAGACCCTGGACCTGGAGGAGGGTCGCATTTCAGTCAGGGCGAGCAGCCCAGAGAACACTGAGGCTGGTAGGGGAAGCCAGGTGAGCTGGAGGAGGAGGAAGGGGGCAGTTGAAGCACATGAGGGATGAGAGAGCGTTTCTGAGGATGGCAGAGATGAAGGTCGTGGATGGAAACATCCCAAGGGGACAGAACCTGGCTTAACCATTTTTCTGTTGCCCGTTCTTAGCGTATCAGTGCCGGCTTGCTATAGGAGCTGGCTCTATAGTAGGTGGCTCTCCTGGATTTCAGGACATGGGTCTAACAGGCTGAAACTAGGAGAAACTGAAGACAGAGACTGATTTTCAGTATGGTGGAGTGCCACGCGATGTTGCTATTCTAGCTGACAGAAATGATATGCCCCCTGATCAGATTCTTAACTGACCCCAAATCAGATCCTCATGCCAGAATCCGTGCCACTTCCTGGGAAGCCACAGTAACACCTGAACGCAGGATCAGAACTCTCCCCCCAGCTTGCTTCCTTCAGTTCAGTCGCTCAGTCATGCCCGACTCTTTGTGACCCCACGAACTGCAGCATGCCAGGCCTCCCTGTCCATCACCAACTCCCAGAGTACACCCAAACCCATGTCCATTGAGTAAGTGATGCCACCTAACCAGCTCATCCTCTGTCGTCTCCTTCTCCTCCTGCCCCCAATCCCTCCCAGCATCAGGGTCTTTTCAAATGAGTCAGCTCTTCGCATCAGGTGGCCAAAGTACTGGAGTTTCAGCTTGAGCATCATTCCTTCCAGTGAACACCCAGGACTGATCTCCTTTAGGATGGACTGGTTGGATCTCCTTGCAGTCCAAGGGACTTTCAAGAGTCTTCTCCAACACCACAGTTCAAAAGCATCAATTCTTCAGCACTCAGCTTTCTTCACAGTCCAACTCTCACATCCATACATGACCACTGGAAAAACCACAGCCTTGACTAGACGGACCTTTGTTGACAATGTCTCTGCTTTTTAATATGTTGTCTAGGTTGGTCATAACTTTCCTTCCAAGGAGTAAGCGTCTTTTAATTTCATGGCTGCAGTCACCATCTGCAGTGATTTTGGAGCCCAGAAAAATAAAGTCTGACACTGTTTCCACTGTTTCCTCATCTATTTGCCATCAAGTGATGGGACTGGATGCCATGATCTTTCTGAATGTTGAACTTTAAGCCAACGTTTTCACTCTCCTCTTTCAATTTCATCAAGAGGCTCTTTAGTTCCTCTTCACTTTCTGCCATAAGGGTGGTGTCATCTGCATATCTGAGGTTATTGATATTTCTCCCGGCAATCTTGATTCCAGCTTGTGCTTCCTCCAGCCCAGCATATGAGCTGACTCTTATTACCAGCCTGCAGAAATACATTCCCAGGCTTTGTTTTGTCTTGGAATTCTTGCATAGATGGTTGGGGCCAGCACGCTTTGAGGACTCTCAATCTCTGATGGAGTTAACAACCATGATGATTTGGAGGCTTAAATTATCTCCTGGTCGCACCACCAGCTACATCAGTTAGAGCCGGAACTAGGGTGAGGAGCTGTGTATGGGAGAACATAGCCTGGAGAAGTCCAGAACAAAAGCCAAACCCAGAGGATTAAAGTCCAGGGTCCGTGAACTTGAGTCTTCAAATCCAGGCTTTCAGTCAGAAGAGATGAAAAACAATAAGTGATGATAACCAAAATCAACATTTTTGAGAGCTCACCCTGTGCCAGAACCTGTGCTAAGCTTATTCTATGGATCCTGTTTTATTTTCATAGGAATGTTCTGAGGCAGGTCTTACTGTCATCCAAACCCTATGGATAAGAAGACTGAGGCTTGGGGCGTTTAAGTAACAGATTCATGACTATGCAGCTGGGAAAGAGCAGAGTCAGGTTGAAACCAAAGTGCTTTCAACCAGAGTCTGCATTTTTGTCCATGACGCCCTCCCCCGAGCTGTAGCTGAGAATCCTGTGGGTGTTTGGGGTCTTCTTCACCAACTAGCAGCTTTGATGCAGATCTTGGCTGAGGTCCTGGAGTCTGTGAGAAGCGTAATGACATCTGTTCTGTTTCCATGGCCTTTGTTTATGGCTCCAAATAGAATTTCAGGCAATGGTTCTGGGAGGGTATACCTGTTAAGAAGATATTGAGATTAATGGGGTAGAAACCCAATTTTAACTCACATTTTATTATATTACAAGGATGCAGAGGGTTTTTGTGGAACCCAAAGATAGGCATGTGGCTGAGACTAAGCAACCAATGCAAATAGCTCTTGAAAACTACCTGGATAGTATCTGTGTAACTTGCCTTTTTATTTCAGGCTGTCTGCCTCTATTTCTATCTATATGCCCACTTCTCTCTCTCTTCCTTTGTCTATCTATCAATCTCTTTTTCCCCATCTCTCCAGATGGATTTTTTCAGCCTCTCTAGTTGTGAAATGGGGGCCACAACCTTGATCCCTGATAGTTCTGGAACTTTACTTCCATCTCCAAATGCAGCCCCCACGACTAACAGCATTAGCTTCACTTGTGAAATCATTATAAATGTAAAATACCAGGGCCCACCCCAGATCAACAGAACCAGAAGCTCTGGGATGAGGCCCAGCAGTCTATTTTAACAAGTCCTCCAGGTGGTTCTAATGCATACCTAGTTTGAGGACCATTGGTTTTTATCTTGTAGTTTTGGCCATCTGGAAAAAGACTGACCAATTTGCACCCCCAGAGTCAGAATTTTCAGCAAAGGGTCACGGGCACAGCTTGAGTCTGGGCTCCACCTCTGCACTGATTAGCTGCAGCCTGAACACTGGGTCATGTGTAGCCTTCCTTGTCCCACTGCGAAACACCTGGACAGATGTGGAGACGGGAGCTGTTTCAGAAAACAGGCGGTTTGGAAAAGAACTGGTGTGCAGGAAGACATGGACAGAACAAGAGAAATGACCAGATTGCAGTACCTAGAGGGCTTCCCTGGTGGTTCAGATGGTAGAGAATCTGCCTGCAGTGCAGGAGACCTGTGTTAGATCCTTAGGTGGGGAAGATCCCCTGGATAAGGAAATGGTAACCCACTCCAGTATTCTTGCCTGGAGAATCCCATGGACAGAGGAGTCTGGCAGGCTACACAGTCCTTGGGGTCACAAGAGTCAGACACAACTGAGCAACTATCACTCAATACCTAGAACTGGAGACACCTTATGGACTGGGCATAGCCATGATGGGAGTGGTCAGGGAGGTTAATGAAACCCAGGTTCCTGCTTGCCCGGGGGCAGCCTGTGGAACCAAGGTCCATCCTGTTACAGAACTTGGGTTTGACTATGCATCCCTGTAGAATCCAATACTGACAGACAGTGGTTGGGTGGAAGGAGAGATATCTTTATTGAGGAAGCTGACAATCTTGGGGAGAAGGTGGACTCATGTCCCAAAGAACCAAGTCCCCATTGATGATCAGGGGACAAGAGATTTTAAAGGGGACTTTCAGGGGTGCACTTCCCTGGTGGCTCAGATGGTAAAGCGTCTACCTACAATGCCAGAGACCCAGGTTAGATCCCTGGATCAGGAAGATCCCCTGGAGAAGGAAATGGCAACCCACTCCAGTACTCTTGCCTGAAGAATCCCATGGATGGAGGAGTCTGGTGGGCTACAGTCCATGGGATCGCAAAGAGCTAGACATGACCAAGCAACTTCATTCAGGGGTGCACAGGCAGGGGTGGAATAGGGGTCACATGCAGAACCACACAGTCCGCTCCAACATTTATTTTGAAATTTGTCATGCAGTAGTCTGCTCAGCATCATTTTGATTGTGTTGACTGCCATTAGTCTTCATTTCCAGGGTTGGTTTGTTCCCAATTCCTTGAGACCAGTTCTCAGAATTGCGTAAGATGGAGCAGTTGATGTCTTGGCTACAGTCTGGTCATCATGTTAACTTTTTCCATCTGGTGGGGGTTTCAGTATCTGCAAACCAGCTCAAAGAATATGGCTCAGAATGTTATCTATAGCTCTTGAGGAAGAACTAAAAGTCTTTGACTTTGTTTAAAGGCTAAAATCATTATATTGTCTTGTTTTACTGCTTTCCTTTGCTTCTGCATTTCCTCCTGTTTCTTAGATTAAGTTTATTCTTTGGCTAATTTTTTTTACAGACTAGAGGCAGGTGGAATTCCATGGGTGTGGGGGGGTTCTGTCCCAGCAGGCCCCACAGGCCCTGCTCTGTTACAATACTTCCTGAGCGATTGTCTTGGCCATGGTCATGGTGCAGAGCATTGTCTTGGCCATGGTCATGGTGCAGAGCATTGTCTTGGCCACGGTCATGGTGCAGCGCACTGAGCTTCACACTGATCCATCTCTTGTCACCTTGTGTCCCTTTTCCCTGAGTGGTCTCCATCCAAGTTATCACCTACTTTAGGTCCTGAAATTGTATTATAATAGTTACAGCAACAGTTCTCAAAGTCTGGTCCCTCAGACTATTTCATGCACTGCACAGATCAAACTGTTTTCACAATAACACTGAGCTTTTATTTGTCCTTTTCACTGTATTGCCTTTTGTATTGACGGTAAAACTGCCGGTGCCTCAGCGCCAAGACTGTGATGCTCAAACTCTACATAGTAACGATTGTATTCATCACTGCCAGGCCCTCACAGTACATGCTTTTAACAGTCAGTTTCAGTGACAAATGTCCTTGATAAAGAAATATTAATAGAAAGTTTACTCTCCCCATTCGTCCCACACTGGAAGCTGCTGTATAGCACAGGGTGGTCAGCTCAGTGCTCTGTGGTGACCTAGAGGGGTGGGATGGCATGCAGTGGGAGGGAGGCTCCTGAGGGAGGGGACGTAAGTGTACTTATTGCTGATTCACTTCATCGTACAGCAGAAACTATCACAACATTGTGAGGAGATTTTACTTGAATAAAAGTAGGAATTTTATCAAATTAATCAATACAACAAAATTAAGCTAATTAAATTTCAACTATTGAGAGCATATATTTTTCATGCTCTTGGGCTTCCCATGTGGCCCAGTGTTAGGGAACCCATCTGCCAATGCAGGACATGCAAGAGACGTGGGTGCGATCCCTGGCTCGGGAAGATCCCACGGAGGAGGAAATTGCGACCTGCTCCAGCATTCTTGCCTGGAGAATTCCACGGACAAAGGAGTCTGGTGAGTTACAGTCCACGGGGTCACAAAGAGTTGGGAATGACTGAGCTACTGAACACAAAATGAGAAGTGTATGTAAAGTACTTTTTCCCATCCTGAACTGTGAACGTTGTCTCGGGACAGAGTGCTCATTGTATCATTTGAGCTGTGAGATGAATTAACCTCTTTTTTTGTGTGTGGCTGTGCAGCTTGTGGGATCTTTGTTTTCTGACCGTGGATTGAACCAGAGACTTTAGCAGTGAAAGTGCAGAGTCCTAACCACTAGACCACCAGGGAATTCCAAATTAGCCTCTTTTCCATACAAAACCATTTTTTTTACTTTAAGAATGACTGATCGCCAAGCTTCACCGTAAACTGTCCTAGTACTTCAGAACTTTTTATGATGAACTCTGTGGTGAATTTAACCAGTGTTATTTTTGCATATTGTCTAATGCTCTGTCAACACTTGGAAGATCTGCATAACCCAATGAACCAATATTTTCAGAATAATCAATTCATGATACAAAATTGTGTGTGGGTAAGAGTCATTCAAAGTGCAAGACAGACCAATGGTTTTGAAGTAACAGAGTATGAAAGCTCATTTATATGGTTTCAGATTTTATACTACGACTAACTTCTAAGAAACTACCACTTGTTGAGTTCTAATATAATATAAAAAAGAAATACCCACAATTATCTAATATCACTATTTAAAGCCCCCTCCCTCTTCCAATTACATATCTGTGTGAAGCTGAATATTCTTATTACCAGAATTTTCCTTCTTACTTCAAGCAAAACAAAAAAGCAAAACACTGAATGCGGAATCAAATAAGAGAATCCAGCTGTCTTCTATTAGACCAGACACTAAAGAAATTTTCATAAATGTAAAACAATGCCTATTCTTCTCACTAATTTTTGTGTGGAAAATACAGCTATCTTTCATAAAAATGCTATTGATGTTAACCTGTAATGGGTTTGTTATTGTTCAAAGAATGAAAAAATAAAAATTTTTCAGTTTTAATTTCTGGGGTAAATATTGATACATATAACCTATATACAAGTTTTTTGAGGTACTCAACAATTTTTACAATTGTAAACGGGTCTGAAGGCTAAAGGTTTGAGAACTACTCAGTTGGGGTACAACTGAGCTATCATAACTGAGAATCGTATGCAGAAAAAAGAATGGCAAAGTGCTTCAAGTAATATAGAAATTTCTTTCTTTTAAAGCAACAGTCAAGACATCAATGCAGAAAGAGTCCATTGCAAGTAATGGCTCTGTTCCATGAGTCTTCCAGGGTCACATTCCTTCTGTCTTCTTGCTCCAGTATCCTCTAATCTGGGGTCTGTGAGTGGAGTTTAGGATGTCTATGAACATGAGTTAGAAAACGTCTAACAGAAAGTAGTATTTTCTTTAATTATAGGCAACAACCCGTAGTGATATTTGCAAGACTAGTGACTTTGTCACCCATAGAAGGCACTGCTGCTAAGTCGCTTCAGTCATGTCCGACTCTGTGCGACCCCATAGACAGCAGCCCACCAGGCTGCCCCATCCCTGGGATTCTCCAGGCAAGAACACTGGAGTGGGGTGCCATTTCCTTCTCCAATGCATGAAAGTGAAAAGTGAAAGTGAAGTTGCTCAGTCGTGTCCGACTCTTAGCGACCGCATGGACTGCAGCCCACCAGGCTCCTCCGTCCATGGGATTTTCCAGGCAAGAATACTGGAGTGGGGTGCCATTGCCTTCTTCCATAGAAGGCACAGATATTACCAAATAATATTACAGTTGGTAGTCATCTCTAACTACCATTTATATGCCTCACTTTAAAACCATAAGGTCTATAAATACCTAGAGTAAGGTATTATGTATTTATTCATAGATATTTTATTTATATTTCATTTTGATTGGTTTCCTTCATAGTTCTTATGATTTCAGTATAATTTCCTTTATAACTCTTTGCACGTTGATGTATTCAAGGCATCGTCATGTTAAGGTTTCAGGGGGTTCACTAGCATGCCAAACTGGTCCCCGATACAAAATGGACAAGAAGTCCTCTTCTAGGGCCATGACTGGAGAAGGCAGATAGTAGAGGGAAAACGTCCTTCTGGTGAAGCCCTCAGGACTTCTGTTTACATGCCACTGTTGGGAACTTAGTCATGGGGCCACCTAGCTAGGAAGTGTGGTTTCAAGATGGAAGGTCGTGCGTCTTGCTAAAACTCGAGAATGAGTGGGGGTTAAACTGCCAAGGGAATATTGAACGACGGGCTGAGGACAGTCCACGGTCTCCTTCCAGGGTTCTCTGGGGTCTGCTTCTCTGTTGACTGTCTGCATTTTGTCTCTCTGCTGCTCGGCCAGCAGCCCCCCTAAAGGCTGTTCTCCCTTCTCAGTGATGAGCAGGTTTCTTCTCTGCTTGTCCACCCAATCATCTTCTCAACTGTCCATGTAATAAAAAAGAATGACACTTTGCCACTTGCAACAACGTGAATGGACCTGGAGGGTATCATGCTTAGTGAGATAAGTCAGATGGAGAAAGACACCATGTTTCCATTTATATATAGAATCTGAAAAGCAAATGAAGGAATATAGTGGAACAGAAGCAGACTCAGATACAGAGAACGAACTAGCGGCTACCGATGGGCAGTGGGGGAGGAGGAGCACCACAGAGGAAGTGGGTCAAGAGGTGCAGACTAGTAGGTGTAAGCTGAGCTAGAAGGATGTAACGCAGAGCGCTATGAATACAGCCAGCACTTTATAACTTCATGTAGAGATGAGCTTTAAAGATATCAAGTCTCTGTGTTACACACCTGAAACTAACATAATATTATGTTAGCTGTACTTCAACTAAAAAAAGAAAACTTGCTCACTCGACAGATGTAAGCATATATATGTGCAGAAAAGATACACGTGTATGTATATATATAGTCTTTAAAACATAGACAGTTAGGATTGTTCAAATTTAATGCAGTAAATATCTGTAGTAAATATCTCAAACCATGTTAATTACCTGTTAAAATCCATTCCTATTGAAAAGAATAGGCTAAAATTAACAAGCTGATACGTCAAAGTGAACAAGGCTGGCAGGATGATCTTAAGATATCTTCTCCAAATAAATGCTTATTAACTACAAAGTGAAAATACAGGAACTTTCCAGTAGAGAAATCGGGTGGACGGTGCCTCACTCATGGTTACTATCACTAACAGTAAGACACAGTGCCAGCGTGCGTCCCTTGACGCAGTAACCGGCAAGGCCCGGTGTCTGCGTGGTGTTCCGCTCCTAAGTCCACCACTGTAAGGGCATCGTGACAAAAACGACCAGGAAACCCAAACTGAGGGCCATTCTACGACATAACTGACCCATGCGCTCCAAAAGTGTCAAGAATATGAAGACAAAGATGGAGGAACTGTCACAGGTTGGAGAAGATGAAGGAGGGAGAAAAAAATGCAGTGAGAAACACAGCATTAATTAACATGGTGTTTTGTTAATTTGACAAAATTTAAATAAGGTCTGTAGCCTAATAGTATTGTAACGACGTCAATTTTCTGGGTTCATTAATGGTAATGTGATTGTGTAAGATATAACATTGGGGGCGTCTAGTTAAAGGGCATATAAAAGGGCATATAAAAACTCTATGAGTTTTGCAGCTTTTCTGTAAGTTTAAAGTTATTAAAATAAAAAGTTAAAAAAGACAGGCAGGTGCAGAGATCAGGCTTCCCCAGGTGGTGGCACTTTGCTAGGGTTTTTACCATTGAGGGAGGGTCAAGGAGTAGTGTATCTCCCATTTAAAACTTTTGAAAAGGCAACTCCAACCAGGCTGTCTGTAGCCTCTGGGTCAGAGCTCCACTGACGCCGTTAATTCAGGCAGAGTACAATAGAGCATGGGCTTCTCTGGCTTCTCAGACAGGAAAGAATCTGCCTGCAAAGCAGGAGACCCAAGTTTGATCCCTGGGTGGAGAAGACCGCCTGGAGAAGGGAATAGCTTACCCACGCCACTATTCTTGCCTGGAAAATTCCATGGATGGGGGAACCTGGCGTGCAGTATGGTCCATGGGGTTGCAAGAGTTGTACATGACTAAACGCCACACACATGCACAGTAGAGCACGTTGGTTAGAATGACATTCTGTGGTATCAGAGATGCAGGTTTCAACTTGGCCCCTCCTCGTAACAATTGTGTACTTTTCTTAAGGTACTTACCCTCTCTGAACCTCAGTTTTCTTATCTTTACAATGGGAGAATATAATATGTATCTTATAGGGTCATCAGGGAGTATTTAAAGACATAATGCCTCTGAAGCCAACCAATGTTCAATAAATAGTTATATGCACTGTATAAAGAAGTCTGGAAAGAGAGTCACAATCACTGAAGCTTTAGCGAAGCATCCACATAAGTATTTATAAAGTTCTTCAAATATACCACATACTCTCCAAGCCTACCTACCATTAGTGTAAGGTCATTGCAGAGCTTGGGCTTTAACTAAACTTATAGCACTGCTGGGGAATCTAATTCAATCGAGATGTATTCTAATTTGGGTTACATCTTTTTCCTAATTTAATTCCTCATGCCTTGTATTTTCACATAGTTGTTAGTGTATAAATTATTAATTGAGTCACTTTGTTTGATTATATTCTTTCTGGCATTGCTCATCAGTGCTAACATGTTTAAATATTGGTCTCAGTGGTTGCTGAAAGCAAAGTTATATAGGAGGGAAACACCCCTGTCAACCCAAATCTAATCAAAGTGCTGCTAACCCTAACACAGGGCTCTGGACCTCGTGTCTGGCCACTTCTGGTTTTAGTACCGGCATCTCTCCGTCTCTTCAGAGGGTCTAAAGCAGGGGAGGAGTCTGGGATGCCCTCGGAGGTTGTCGGCTTTCCTGTGCTTCATGCCTCTTGCTCCGCTCATCAGGATCAGTGCAACGCAGCGTGGTCTGTGGACTTGGGCCAATCTGCAGACGCTCACAGGTACACAGCAGAAATTGAGAGTAAGCTTTCAGAAATTCTGGTAGCAATTTGACGGAGTTATTTTATGTTTGTTCTGTAAAATCAGAAAAAGGGCTTGCATTTTTGTATTCTTCACTTTTTCATTTCAGTTTTCCAGTAATTTATTATTGTGTTTGACGAAAGTGTCAGCCCGTGACAAGCTGGAAAACGGAAACACAGTACCTGGTCCTTCCTCGCAGATGAAGAGGCACCGATCTAAATCAGAGGGCACACCTGGCAAAAGACTAGCCCTGTCTTTTGAATTACACTAGCCCAGTGTAATTGAAAGTAATCAATACAGAGGAAGGCACAATCATCTGCTCCACACGTTTCATAAACACAACTTGAGCTAAGGTTACCAACTGCCTGGGAGCATCTATGTACAGATGAGGAGTATTTGTCTCTACGAAATTTCCTGTAGCTTGTGACTCTGCCTAAGGCTTGGAGCGGGGTGGGGGTTGGTTTTCTGCCCAGGAACTTTGTCCTAGTGAAGATAGTAAACCGACCTTGTAATAATTTCCACAATTGTCTCTTGACGGCCCTTTTGTTTCCATCTTGGCCCACGATTTCTCCTCCACACTGTTGTCAGGATAGCAGTCTTAGCAAAATGCAGCTTTATCTTGTTACCCTGATGCGTAAAATCCACCGGGGACTTTCCATCATCCACAGGATGAGTTTCAGATTCTTTAGCCTCCTGTCCCAGGTCCTCTAGGATGCGGTCCTGGTCTATCTCTCTAGCCCCTGCTTTTAGGAAGCTTTTCCCTCCTGTCCACCTCCTTATCCCTCCTTCTTTGAAGGGCCATCTCAAATGTCACCTTATCTGTGAAGCTTTTTACAAACAGCCCCCTCGCTCAGTCCCTATAGGACTGACACCTTTCCCTTTTACGCTGTCTACTGCAGTTTCTAGAACTTCACCGGACTTCTGGAGTGAGGATTTGGAAATCAGATTAACCAAAACCGGAAGATCTTGCTATTTACTTCTTAAATTGAGAGTTGGGAGTTGGCTGCTTCTTTCTGATGTGGTTTGTAGGGGAGGCAGAGCGCACACTGATCTCCACGAGGCTCTGGAGGACACTGCAGATGTGTCCGGGGCAGTTCCCAGCACGGACCCCCTTGTGATTCTGGGGGAGAGCAGGTGAGGATGGCCCACTCTGTCCTTAGCTGCGCCCTGGCCTGGGGCACTGTTTAAGGAAGGTGGTTACGCGGTTGGGTAATTAGGTTATGATTTAGCTCACCAAACTAGTCATTTAGCTGTTTGCCAAATGACATTCTAAAAACTCAGTGGGTGTGGACTAGTATTTACTTTTCTAACACACTCTGATTGATTAACTTTCGTGCACTCTCTTTCCAGGTTCAGAAGCTGTGTGCGAGGTTCCCTGAGATTCAGTTCAATGCAATGTCATGTTGTGAAGAGGGAAAGGCCTATCGGAGCTCTTATTCTAGGCTAGTTGATTAGGCATTCGATTAAACACTATCTGATACATGGAAACAGTCCCCATGCAGCCAATATTTGCGTGTGTATATTTTTAAAATTTTTTAACTTTTTATTTTATATTGGAATACAGTTGACTAACAACATTGTTAGTTTCAGTTGTACAACAGAGTGATTCAGTTATACATATACATGTATCTGTTCTTTTTAAACGTCTTTTCCTAATTAGGTTTTTATATAATATCGAGCAGACTTCCCTATGCCATACAGTAGGTCCTAATTGGTTGTCCATTTTAAACATAGCAGTGTGTACATGTCAATCTCAAACTCCCTAACTGTCCCCACCTGCCTGCTTGTCCCCGAGTAACCGTAAGGTCTCTCAGTCTGTGGGTAGTTTCTGTTTTGTAAAAACGTTTATTTCTATCACTTGTTCTTAGATGTCGTATGATATATTTCTCTTTGTCTGACTTATTTCACTCAATACCACAGTCTCTAGGTTCATCCCTGTTGCTGCAAATGGCATTATTTCGTTCTTTTTAATGGCTGAGTACGCTAGTACTCTTGCCTGGAAAATCCCATGGACGGAGGAGCCTGGTGGGCTGCAGTCCATGGGGTCGCTAGGAGTCGGACACGACTGAGCAAATTCACTTTCACTTTTCACTTTTGTGCACTGGAGAAGGAAATGGCAACCCACTCCAGTATTCTTGCCTGGAGAATCCCAGGGACGGCAGGGCCTGGTGGGCTGCCGTCTATGGGGTCGCACAGAGTCAGACACGACTGAGCGACTGAACTGAACTGAACTGAAGGCTCCCTTGTGTCTATGTGCCACATACTCACCCACTCTTCTGTTGACGGACATTTAGGTTGCTTCCATGTCTTGGCTGTTACAAACAGTACTGCAGTGAGCACTGGGGTGCATGCATTCTTTTGGATCATCTGACAATATCTGGATTTAACAAACCTTTGCTTATTCAAAATCCAATCAATTATTTATTAATAACTTGACTACCATTTATTAATAACTTGCTCACTATTGATGCCAGAATATATTGTGTGTTCAAGTTGAAAGTTGAGTTAACTTTATATACCATGCAGATTGCAGAGTTTTTCAGTTGGATATTAGATGGACATTAGCAACTGTCTGGTCCAATCTCTTGATTTTTTTTTTTTTAATGAAGATTCTGAGTTCCATAAAGGAGAAGTGGGTTGTCTGAAAGTCTCATATCTATATATTGGCTGAGCTATACCTGGAATCCTCACGATAAATATTTGGGTTAAATTATTTGGTAAAAATATATTTCCTGAACAAGTATCAGGATATATGTCTTAACCAAGGTAATCCTCTGATGTGTAAATTTCTTAATGACAAAAGCCTTTCAGAAGTGTCATATCTGTACACATTAAACAGAGAAGCTTCACTGATGAAAAGGCTGAGCCTGTCCCTGGACTGTCCAGTTTGTCTTTCCCATGGAATAAACAGCGCAGAAGGAAGATGTCTGTGATCTCAGGGCTGGTGTGTGCCTTTGGTGTGGTTTCCTGGTTCCGTTCAGCTGCCTCTTACCACCAGCTCTTCTCTGCTGGCAACCGAGACTGACACAGACCAGCGTATGCTGCCAAGTTCCAGTGGGTGTTTGAGAGTTTGCCTTTGCCTAGAGGTTGAAGAGTTTGGAGACAGAAAACAGAAGGGCGAAACCTGAACATTTAACAGGAAGGGCCAGCGTCCGCCTCGGTTTACATGCCCCCTTCCCACCGAGTGGAGTCCTTACCAGAAAGTGGCCATTTGGTCGTGAAATACACGTGTTACTCCCAGCTCCCTGACCCCCAGGCCTTGCTTTGTCTGGTTGTGGCCACCTCCCTAGTCTTCACCAGCAGAAGGTGAGCAGCAGTGATGTGTTAGTTTCAAGTCAGCATTCTCCTTTCTGCTAGCTGAGTGCCCAGACCATTGGTCCCCAACCTCTTTGGCACCAGGGACCAGTTTCGTGAAAGACAGTTTTGCCCCAGACCGGCGGCGGGGGGGAAGGACTTGGGATGAGTCAGGCGCGTTACATTCACTGCACACTTTGCTTCTATTACTATTACATTAGCTCTGCTTCAGATTATCGGGCACGAGATCCTGCAGGTTGGGGACCCCTGCCCTAGGGGAACCCAGTGATGAAAGGAACCCAGGTCCCTAAAGCACCACCTGGAGAAGATCGGCCTGTTAATTAGAAAAAAATCTCAGGCTTTTACATGAAAAAAACAAAAACAGGAAACCTTCAAATGTGTTTGCGTCTTTACACATTTTGAGTTTGTTACAGCAGCCAACACCCCTCTCAGTAACACAGAGCCTCTAGTTCTTAAGAATCTTGTTTCCACTTTGAAGTTAGACATTCACCTAAAAATTAGTTACATGTATTTTTACAAAATGTTTAATTTAATTGAGCACTCTAAGTGTTCAGAAGGTCTCAATTTTCCCCGAGAGATTAATAAAGCAAAATGGATTGAGACAGTTGATGAACCATCTAATAAACGAATTACTTACTTGTCTAAATTTTGCTGATATCATGCTGTTCACTTCTAAATAAGTTCACTTTTAATTTTGATATTCTTGTATAGATGTGAAGAATGTTGTTCTTTGAATATAGACTGTAATTTTTACATGTTATTCTCATTTTATGGTTGTATTCATTTATACTTCACTTCTTTCCTAAAGAGTTTGCAATGATGTAAAAAGAGACAGAAACGAGGTTAATAAAATAGAAAAACGAGCTATAGAAAAATGGGCAGGAAAGTTTGCTAACTTCCAGTGTTCAAGTGGTTGCTGTGATTGAGTTTGGACCTTAAGTCTAAAAGCTTCTTATCAGGCTGGGTAAGAGGGGAGCCTGATAATTTACAAATCAGCCATCAGAAAGGAGGAAGTGGGTTCATCTCTCAGAGAAGGCAAAGCTTTCTCTGGGACCCCAGGATCAAAGAAACAGTCCTTAGTGTTTTCTTGCAGTGGAGTCAGACCTACCAGGAAAAAAATCACAACGGACTTTTAAACTCTCCTTAATTTTGTGAGATGAATTCTTAATGATACTACTGAAAAGGCAGAAACTGTAAGGCTAAGTAATTTGTTGTTCAGTTGCTCAGTCGTGTCCGACTCTTTGCGACCCCATGGACCACAGCACGCCAGGCCTCCCTGTCCTTCAACATCTTCCAGAGTTTGCTCAAACTCATGACCATTGAGTTGGTGATGCCATCCAATCATCTCATCCTCTGTCATCCCCTTCTCCTCCTGTCTTCAATCTTTCACAGCATCAGGGTCTTTTCTAATGAGTTGGCTCTTTGCATCACGTGGCCAAAGTATTGGATTTCGGCTTCAGTATCAGTCCTTCCAATGAATATTCAGGGTTGATTTTCTTTAGGATGGACTGGTTGGATCTCCTTGCAGTCCAAGGGACTTTCAAGAGTCTTCTCCAACACCACAGTTCAAAAGCATCATTTCTTCGGCACTCAGCTTTCTTTATAGTCCAACTATCACACCCATACATGACTACTGGAAAAACCATAGCTTTGACTAGATGGACCTTTGTTGGCAAAGTAATGTCTCTGTTTTTGAATATGCTGTCTAGGTGGATCATAGCTTTTCTTCCAAGGAGCAAGCGTCTTTTAATTTTGTGGTTGCAGTCACCATCTGCAGTGATTTTGGAGCCCAAGAAAATAAAGTCTGACACTGATTCCACTGTTTTCCCATCTATTTCCCATGAATTGACGGGACCAGATACCATGTTCTTAGCTTTTTGAATGTTGAGTTTTAAGCCAGCATTTCACTTTCCTCTTTCACTTTCATCAGGAGGCTCTTTAGTTCTTCTTTGCTTTCTGCCATAAGGGTGGTGTCATCTGCATATCTGAGGTTATTGATACTTGTCCTGGCAATCTTGATTCCAGCTTGTGCTTCATGCAGCCTGGCATTTCACATGATGTACTCTGCATATAAGTTAAATAAGCAGAGTGACAATATACAGCCTTGATGTACTCCTTTCCCAATTTGGAACCAGTCTGTTGTTCCATGTCCAGTTCTAACTGTTGGTTCTTGACCTGCATGCAGGTTTCTCAGGAGGCAGGTAAGGTGGTCCGGTATTTCCATCTCTTGAAGAATTTTCCAGTTTGTTGTGATCCACACAGTCAAAAGCTGTAGTGTAGTCAGTGAAGCAGAAGTTGATGTTTTTCTGGAATTTACTTGCTTTTTCAATGATCCAATGGATGTTGGCAATTTGATCTCTGGTTCCTTTGCCTTTTCTAAATCCAGATTGAACACCTCAGAGTTCTTGGTTCACATACTATTGAAGCCTAGCTTGCAGAATTTTAAACATCACTTTGCTAGCATGTGAAATGAGTGCACTTGTACAATAGTTTGAACATTCTTTGGCATTGCTCTTCTTTTAGATTGGAATGAAAACTGACCTTTTCCTGTCCTGTGGCCACTGCTGAGTTTTACAAATTTGCTGACATTTGTGGGCAGCACTTTAACAGCATCATCTTTTAGAATTTGAAATAGCTCAGCTGGAATTCCATCACCTCCACCACTAGCTTTGTTTGTAGTAATGCTTCCTAAGGCTGATTTGACTTCGCACTCCAAGATGTCCAGCTCTAGGCGTGTGATCACACCATTGTGGTTATCCAGGTCATTAAGATCTTTTTTATATAGTTCTTCTGCATATTCTTGCCACCTCTTCTCAATATCTTCTGCTTCTGCTAGGTCCTTACTGTTTCTGTCCTTTATTGTGCTCATCTTTGCATGAGGGAATGGTCTTGATTCCTGTCTCCTGTACAATGTCACGAACCTCCATCCATAGTTCATCAGGCACTCTGTCTATCAGATCTAGTCCCTTAAATCTATTTCTCACTTCCACTGTATATTCATAAGGGATTTGATTTAGGTCATACCTGAATGGTCTAGTGGTTTTCTCCACTTTCAAAGCTATGGTTTTTCCAGTAGTCATGTATGGATGTGAGAGTTGGACTATAAAGAAAGACTGGAAAGGTCAGTTTTTATTCCAATCCCAAAGAAAGGCAATGCCAAAAAATACTCAAACTACCACACAATTGCACTCATATCACACGCTAGTAAAGTAATGCTCAAAATTCTCCAAGCCAAGCTTCAGCAATACGTGAACCGTGAACTTCCAGATGGTTTTAGAAAAGGCAGAGGAACCAGAGATCAAATTGCCAACATCCGCTGGATCATGGAAAAAGCAAGAGAGTTCCAGAAAAACATCTATTTCTGCTTTATTGACTATGCAAAAGCCTTTGACTGTGTGGATCACAATAAATTGTGGAAAATTCTGAAAGAGATGGGAATATCAGACCATCTGACCTGCCTCTTGAGAAACCTATATGCATGTCAGGAAGCAACATTTAGAACTGGACATGGAACAACAGATTGGTTCCAAATAGGAAAAGGAGTACGTCAAGGCTGTATATTGTCACCCTGCTTATTTAACTTCTATGCAGAGTACACCATGAGAAATGCTGGGCTGGAAGAAGCACAAGCTGGAATCAAGATTGCTGGGAGAAATATCAATAACCTCAGATATGCAGATGACACCACCCTTATGGCAGAAAGTGAAGAGGAACTAAAGACCCTCTTGATGAAAGTGAAAGAAGAGAATGAAAAAGTTGACTTAAAGCTCAACATTCAGAAAACGAAGATCATGGCATCTGGTCCCATCACTTCATGGGAAATAGATGGGGAAACAGTGGAAACAGTGTCATACTTTATTTTTTGGGGCTCCAAATCACTGCAGATGGTGACTGCAGCCATGAAATTAAAAGATGCTTACTCCTTGGAAAGAAAGTTATGATCAACATAGATAGCATATTGAAAAGCAGAGACATTACTTTGCCAACAAAGGTCCATCTAGTCAAGGCTATGGTTTTTCCATTGGTCATGTATGGATGTGAGAGTTGGACTGTGAAGAAAGCTGAGTGCCGAAGAATTGATGCTTTTGAACTGTGGTGTTGGAGAAGACTCTTGAGAGTCCCTTGGACTGCAAGGAGATCCAACCAGTCATTCTAAAGGAGATCAGTCCTGGGTGTTCTTTGGAAGGAATGATGCTAAAGCTGAAACTCCAGTATTTTGGCCACCTCATGCAAAGAGTTGACTCATTGGAAAAGACTCTGATGCTGGGAGGGATTGGGGGCAAGAGGAGAAGGGGACGACAGAGGATGAGATGGCTGGATGGCATCACTGACTCGATGGACGTGAGTCTGAGTGAACTCTGGGAGTTGGTGATGGACAGGGAGGCCTGGCGTGCTGCAATTCATGGGGTTGAAAAGAGTCGGACTCGACTGAGCGACTGAACTGAACTGAACTGAACTGATGCCATTAGTCAAAGGGAGCTGGTATTTGAAGGTGATTGTTTTATCTTCTGGTAGGAGGTTTGGTTTCCTCCATGTATGAACTGTGGATTTCTCAAAAGCGGAGGGTTCTTAGGTTTGGATTTTTAAGGAAGTACCCTTGTGCTGAGCACAAGCCATGGTAACTAGATGTTTTAAGTTACAGGTCTTTCTCAACTTGGATTTCGTGTGCCTACAGAATATGGGCAGCTGCAGACTGTCTTGTTTTTTAGATGAGAAGACTGAGCCCAGACTGGGAGCACGGCCAGCACATACAGAGGGTGTTTCTCCTCCGTGACGGTTGCCTCCCTTAAGTTCCCGCTCAGTACTATTCAGTGTAATACAGTAAGCGTTTATTAAGCATCATGATGCAAAGGACCAGACAACCCCCTAAATATTTCTGAGTTCCTTCGAATTTTTGTTTATTCCTGTATTATATTAAACCCTGGTTGTTTCCATAAAATACAGATAGACAATACAAAAAAAAAATCAAAGTGAAAATATTGAAGTAAAATGATTAAAATATTAATCTCTGATAGACTGCTACCCTACTCCAGTACTCTTGCCTGGAAAATCCCATGGACGGAGGAGCCTGGTAGACTGCAGTCCATGGGGTCGCTGGGAGTCAGACACAACTGAGCGACTTCACTTTCACTTTTCACTCTCATGCATTGGAGAAGGAAATGGCAACCCACTCCAGTGTTCTTGCCTGGAGAATCCCAGGGACGGGGGAGCCTGGTGGGCTGCTGTCTATGGGGTTGCACAGAGTCGGACACGACTGAATCGACTTAGCAGCAGCAGCAGATAGACTGCTGTTACGTTTCAGATGGATGATACAGTATATTACCTTTCCTTCCCTCTGATTTCAAAGCACTTAACATGGCCTTAAAGCTCATTAAACTCAGAGCTGAATCAGACCTTGCATGTCAGAACTTTATTCTTATTATTTATTTAATACCATCGGGGAGTTGGTTCTCAGTGGGAATTGATAGCTCTAAAAGGATAAAACCTTTTCTTCAGTTCAGCCAATAGTTCTCTTCCAAAAGTAATCAATGATGAGGTGGGAAAATACTTGGGAGTCACTCATACAAATTTTCCCAAATGAATAAACTAATCTCATAATTTCAGAATGTCTTTGTAAGTGTATATTGGCTTGATCTGGTATGTGCTGCCTTATAGGAACAAAAAAGCTTTTAAGATTTTATTAGTTAAGGAAGAAATGAAGATGAAGTTCACTTATTCTTTCTTACCAAATAAAGTTTAGAATTCTGTGTGTGTGTGTGTGTGTGTGTGTGTGTTTGCTGCTCGATATGGTCTGCAGGATCTCGGTTCCCTGACTGGGAATGGAAGCCAGGTCAAGGCAGCGAAAGTCCTATCCACTAGGCCAACAGGGAACATTCCAGAATGTCTTCACCTTTAAAGTTAGCCCAATTTATTGCAAATTCTTCCTTGCTTTAAAATACGAATGTTCTTTTTCTTAAAAATGCAAAAAATACTTTATGTTGGCCATTGCCTTTTGAAATATGTTTTATTATTAGTATGCAATTTTTATAGTCATTTTTGATCTTTTAAAATATTTAGGGGAATATATGTTTCTCTTTGTTCATCAAAAAGTAGTTACTTGTTTTCTGGATTTTGTTTTTCTTAATAGAAAGTTGGCCAGAATTTGGCTAAGTTAACTAAAAACACATTCATTAGAACATAAGAGCAACAAATGGATAGCCTCTTTGGCCCTGGCTACCTTTCAATGTGCGTGGTTAACTATCAGAGACTTGTTATGAAGTCGAAGAATTTTTCGCTTCAAAATCAAACTTTCAACTGTCTCTACAATGGCAGAGGCTAATGACATAGATGTAGTTTTGAGATACGGTGAACCACTGTGATAAAAGCTTTTGAGGTGTGGAGACAGGCTCATATTCATGTATGCTTTGGATCACTTGCTTTTCATGTGAATCCTTTGGGAAATGCTGCCTGAAGCTCAAGCTTAAAAGCAGAAACGCTAGTGACTCAGTAAAGTACACAGAGACCCTGGGCTGGGCGGAGGATTTCAGCCTCATTTCTATACTAGGCCAGTTGCAAAGGCTGTGCTAAAGGGGAGGGATTAATGGCTGTTAATTGGTGCTAACAGGTTCCATCCTCTTCTACCACTGATGCACTCAGTGAGGGAGAAAGGACAAGGACCAAGGGCTCACTGAGGAAATAACTGTGGATTTATCGTTTGGGCTTATTTCACATAGTGCATTTTTTAATCCATTTTATTGTATTCTTTTTTTTTCCCATGTAGTTTAAACAGGAGTAAACATATGAAATGGAGAAGGCGATGGCACCCCACTCCAGTACTCTTGCCTGGAAAATCCCATGGATGGAGGAGGCTGGTGGGCTGCAGTCCATGGGGTCGATAGGAGTCGGACAAGACTGAGCAGCTTCACTTTTCACTTTCATGCATTGGAGAAGGAAATGGCAACCCACTCCAGTGTTCTTGCCTGGAGAATCCCAGGGACGGGGGAGCCTGGTGGGCTGCCATCTATGGGGTCGCACAGAGTCGAACACGACTGAAGCGACTTAGCAGCAGCAAACATATGAAAATAAAAATCACCAAAAATTTGTCACTTAACGATAACACTATTAACATTTTGCTCATTTAACACTGTTAATATATGCTTTGTGCACATACCATTGAAAATGCTTTCTTTCAAAAATTGTACCATGTCATATATGCCATTTAAAATATATTATTCATTTAACCTCATACATTTTCTCCATGTCAGTAAATATACTGCTAAAACATTAACGGCATTGTCTTCCATCAGTCACCTCTGTACCATCATTTATTTAACAAAACCTTTGGTTTTTGGACGTTTAAGCTGTGTCAGTTTTTTTCACTATAGTAAAAAATGCTGTGATGAGCATCTGTACATATACACAGTTTTGTCCAATTAGCTCTTAAGATGAATTGCTAGAACAGAGTTGTTATGTGAAAGGTAAACAACTCTAAATTTAAAGTTTCTGCTGCATAGTGAAAACTTCCTTGCAGAATATGTATCCATTTTTATACTTGTGGACATATGAAACACTCTTTTTCTCCAAACTTGAAAATACCATTGTTCCTCCAATCTTTGCTAACTTGAAAGAACATACAGATTTCATTTTTAATTGCTGTTCTTAGATTACTAAAGATCAAATAAGCTGAAAATTTTCTTCACATGTTTTTGGCATTTTCTGTTTTTTTAATTGCCTATTTATGTTAAATGAATCTAGCTTTCTTTTTCTTAGTGATTTTAAACCATCCTTTGATACTAAGGAAAGAAACTCTTCATCTGTCATATCTCTTGCAAATATTTTTTTTCTAAATTTTCCATTTTACTTTTAACTTTGGCTAATGATGATTTTTGAAATGTAGGTTTAAAAACTGTAGTTATACCTTTCATTTATATAATTTTTCAGAATTTATTTTATATAAGACTACAGTTGACTTGCAGTGCTGTGCTAGTTTCAGATGTACAGCGTATGATTTACCCATTTGTTGTTGATCAGTCACTAAGTGACTCTTGATAACCCCATCGGTAAAGAATCCAACTGCCAGTGCGGAAACACAAGAGACCCAGGTTCGATTCCTGGGTTGGGAAGATCCCCTAGAGTAGGAAATGACAACCACTCAGTATTCTTGCTTGGGAAAGCCTATGGACAGAGGAGCTGGGCAGGCCACAGTCCATGGGGTCATACAGAGCTGGACACGACAAGCTCCTGAGCACACAGCACACAGACTGCAGCACGCCAGGCTCCTTGTTGTCCATGATCTCCCCACGTGTGCTCAGATTCATGTCTACTGGGTCAGTGATGCTGTCTAACCATCTCATCCTCTGCCGCTCCCTTTTCCTTTGGCCTTCAATCTTTCCCAGCATCAGGGTTTTTCCCAATGAGTTAGCTCTTAACATCAGGTGGCCAAAGTATTAGGGTTTCAGCTTCAACATCAGTCTTTCCAATGAATATTCAGGGTTGATTTCCTTTAGGATGGACTGGTTGGATCTCCTTGCAGTCCAAGGGACTCTCAAGAGTCTTCTCCAGCCCCACAGTTCAGAAGCATCAGTTCTTCAGCACTCAGCCTTCTTTATGTTCCTACTCTCACATCCATACGTGACTGCTGGAAAAGCCATAGCTTTGACTATACTAACCTTTGCTAGAAAAGTGATGTCTCTGCTTTGTAATGTGCTGTCTAGGTTGGTTATAATTTTCCTCCAAGGAGCAAGCATCTTTTAATTTCATGGCTGCAGTCACCATCCATGGTGATTTTGGAGCCCAAGAAAATAAAATCTGTCACCACTTCCACTTTTTCCCCATCTATTTGCCATGAAGTAATGGGACCAGAGACCATGTTCCTAGGTTTTTGAATGTTGAGTTTCAAGACAGCTTTTTCACTCTCCTCTTTCACTGTCATCAGGAGGCTCTTTAATTCCTCTTCACTTTCTGCCATTAGAGTGGTATCATCTGCATATCTGAGGTTGTTGGTATGTCTCCCGGCAATCTTGATTCCAGCTTGTGATTCATCCAGCTGGGCATTTCACATGATGTACTCTGCATATAAGTTAAATAAGCAGGGTGACAATATACAGCTTGTGGTAATCCTTTGAACCAGTCCATTGTTCCATGTAAGGTTCTAACTGTTGCTTCTTGACCTGCTTACAGGTTTCTCAGGAGACAAGTAAGGTGGTCTGGTATTCTCTTTAAGAATTTCCCATAGTTTGTTGTGATACACACAGTCAAAAGGTTTAGTGTAGTCAATGAACCTGAAGTAGGTGTTTTTCGGGAACTCCCTTGCTTCCTCCATGATCCAGTGAGTGTTGGCAATTTGATCTCTGGTTTCTCTGCCTTTTTGTATCCAGCTTGAACATCTGGAAGTTCCTGGTTCATGTGCTGCTGCTGCTGCTAAATCGCTTCAGTCGTGTCCCTAGATGGCAGCCCAGGAGGCTGCCCTGCCCCTGGGATTCTCCAGGCAAGAACACTGGAGTGGGTTGCCATTTCCTTCTCTAATGCATGAAAGTGAAAAGTGAAAGTGAAGTTGCTCAGTCGTGTCCGACTCTTAGCGACCGCATGGACTGCAGCCCACCAGGCTCCTCCATCCATGGGATTTTCCAGGCAAGAGTGCTGGAGTGGGGTGCCATTGCCTTCTCCGTCATGTGCTGCTAAAGCCTAGATTTTAGGATTTTGAACATAACCTTGCTAGCATGTGAAATGAGTGCAATTGTACAGTAGTTTGAACATTCTTTGGAAATACTTTTCTTTGAGATTGAAATGGAAACTGCCCTTTTCCAGTCCTGTGGCCACTGTTGAGTTTTCCAAATTTGCTGGCATATCGAGTATAGTACTTCAACAGCATCATCTTTTAGGATTTTAAATAGCTCAGCTGGAATTCTAACACATCCACTAGCTTTGTTAGTAGTAATTCTTCCTAAAGCCCACTTGATTTAATTTATCCATAGATACATGTCTATCCATTCTTTTTGAGTCTTTTCTCATATAGGTTATTGCAGAATATTGAGTGTTTATACCTTTCAGCTTTTTAAGTAATTTATTTTTTGGCTTCTAGTTTGAGTGTCATGCTTGAAAGCTCTTACCCATCCTAGCATTGAAAAACGCTTCCCTTTGAAAACTTTGAACACTTCCCATTGAAAAACATTTAATGGTTTTAAGTTCTATATTTAACCTTTAAATTATTATGACATATTTCACATAGACACTGACATGAAAAATAATATGAGAGGCTATATGTGTGGTCAATCAGCTTCTGAGCCTGATTTCATGGATGTTTAGAATAAGTCTACAAATTCTTTGACATTCTTCCTTTCTAAAGGTGTGGGTCTAATTTCATTCCCCTGGAGTACAGGATGAACTTGAGGACCATTTCTAATGGGTCGATGTTGTATAAATGATGGAATGTGTCTTCTGACATTAGGTTGTAAAATGACATTGAGGCTTCTCTCTCTCTCTCTCTCTTCCTTTCTCATTTATTTTGCTTGGAGGAAAGTGAGCTGTCTTGCCATGGATTTACTCCGTCAACTCCATGAAGATGTCCACATGATGGGGAGCTTAAGCCCTCGACCAGCAACCAGTGGGGAAAGCAATGAAGGCCTTAAGTCAGCAGGTACAAGGGTAGAAACGGAAGTGACCCTCCAGCCCCATGGAGCCTTCAGATGACCCCAGCCCCAGGGACCCGTTAGTATAACATCATGAGAGCCCCTGAGGAGGACTGAGCTAGACTGCTCCTGGATTTCTGGCTCCCAGAATCTGTATGAGATGAGAGATGTTAGTTGTTGAAGACTGCTAAGTTTGGGAGTAATTTGTTATGTAGCAACAGAATTTTCTTTGTAAGATAAATCTGAGGTTTACATTAGTACTTGTAACAGTGTAGTACCTACAACAGTGCCTGCTGTGTAATAAGCTAAAGGCTTTGCTATTATATAGTAAATACCCATATATGCCACCCAGCTTAAGAAAAAAGTGTAACTGATAGAACTGAGCATCCATTTTTGTTCCTCCTCAAAAGAATATATGTAGCTATTCAAATACCTGGAACTACTCCAGTATAATTTTTTTTCCCCAATGGATAACCAGCTTTCTCAGCACAATTTGATTAAATCATACTTCCTTTTCCCAATGATTTCAAGATGAGTATTTTCTTTAAACTGACGTATAATTGCTTTACAATGTTGTGTTGGTCTCTGCTGTATAACAGCTTTAGTCAGCTGTACCCGCTCCCTGTCCTCCCCATCTCACCCCTGCGTCATCAGAGAGCAGTGAGCGGGGCTCCTGTGTTGTACAGCAAGTCCTCACGAGCCGTCTATTTTACACACTGTGTCAGCGTCGCCCTCCTAGCTTGTCCACCCGCCCGTCTTCCCCCATGTTCAACACGTCCATTCTATCTGTGTAAAGATCACTATTTTAACGTACTAAATGCTGACAAATACTTGCGTTTGTTTGGAGGATTCTCTTTTGCACCATTGAACCATCTACTCTGCCATCAGTAACGTGCTGTTTCAGTTCTTACGGTTTCATGGCATGTCCTCACGCTGATAGTACAAGTTCCCCTAGGCTCCTGGGCAGGCAGTCCCCAAGATGGATCGCTGTGGTCTTGCTTCCTAGTATTCATGCCCTTGGTTATGCTCCTTCCCTTGAGTGTGGAATTTATTGGCTCCCCAGTGAATAAAATGTGACAGAGGCAATGGCACTTCACTTCTGCTTACACGAAGACTGTGCCTTCCATCTTGGGTATTTTCTTGTTTACTCACTTGCTCTGAGAGAAGCCAGCTGCCTCATTATGAGCTGCCCTATGGAGATGGCCACATGGCAAGAACCTGAGTGATGTCTCCTGACAACGACAAGTGATGAACCGAGGTGTTCAGTCCAGTACAGCGTCACTTTAGTTAAGTCCCTCACTCGTGTCTGACTGTTTGTGACCCCATGGACTGCAGCAAGCCAGGCCTCCCTGTCCATCACCAACTCTTGGAGCTTGCTCAGACTCATGTCCATTGAGTGGATGATGCCATCCAACCATCTCATCCTCTGTCGTCCCCTTCTCCTCCTGCCCTCAATCTTTCCCAGCACCAGGGTCTTTTCAAATGAGTTGGTTCTTTGCATCAGGTGGCCAAAGTATTGGAGTTTCAGCTTCAGCATCAGTCCTTCCAATGAACACTCAGGACTGATCTCCTTTAGGATGGACTGGTTGGATCTCCTTGCAGTCCAAGGGACTCTCAAGAGTCTTCTCCAACACCACAGTTCAAAAGCATCAATTTTTTGGCACTCAGCTTTCTTTATAGTCCAACTCTCACATCCATATATGACCACTGGAAAAACCATAGCCTTGACTAGACGGACCTTTGTCAGCAAAGTAATGTCTCTGCTTTTTAATATGCTGTCTAGGTTGGTCGTAGCTTAGGAGAGCCAAATCCTACCAACAACCACATACGTAAGCGGGAGGAGGATCCTAGCTGAGTGGAGCCATTGGAGGAAATGACAGTCCCGGCTGAGACCTTGACTGCAACTTTGGGAGAGAACTTGAACCAGAGGCATCCAGCTAGACTACTTTGGATTGCTGATTCACAGGAGCTAGAATAGTAAAGAGTTTGTTGTTTTAAGCTGCTAAACTTTGGGCTAATTTTTTTACACAGCAATAGACAGCTAACACAATTATTCTTTTCATTTTTTTCCCTTCTTTCTCATTTATCCTTTCACAAGAACATCACTATGCTTATTCCAAAAATTTTAGAGGAGTTTGATTGGAACTGTAATATTTCTAAATCATTTGGGGAATCAAGTGATACCTCATGTAATGAGTTTCTTGATAGAAACATATTCCATTAAAATTACATAAGACTTCCTTTACATTACTCAAAAATTTAGAGTTTCCTTGACACACATTTCTTTTCTAAATTTTAAAAATTTATTTATATGTTTATTTGGCTGTGCCAGGTCTTAGTTTCGGCATGCGGAATCTAGTTCCCCAACCAGGGACTGAACACAGGCCCTCTGCACTGGGAGTGCAGAGTCTCAGCCACTCGACCACCAGGAAAGTCCCCACATACATTACTTATTAACTTCATTATTGTTGTTGTTGTTCAGTTGCCAAGTCATGTCCCACTCTTTGTGGCCACATAGACCACAGCAGGCCAAGCTCCCCTGTCTTTCACTGTCTCCTGGAATCTGCTCAAACTCATGTCCATTAAGTTGGTGATGCCATCCAGCCATCTCATCCTCTGTCATCCCCTTCTCCTACTGACCTCTATCTTTCCCAGCATCAGAGTCTTTTCCAATGAGTCAGTTCTTCGCATCAGGTGGCCAAAGTATTAGAGCTTCAGCTTCAGCATCAGTCCTTCCAATGAATATTCAGGGTTGATTTCATTTAGGATGGAATGACTTGATATGCTTGCTGTCCAGGGACTCTCAAGAGTCTTCTCCAATACCACAGTTCAAAAGCATCGATTCTTTTGCACTCAGCCTTCTTTATGGTCCAACTCTCACATCTGTACATGACTGGAAAAACCGTAGCTTTGACTAGACGGATCTTTGTCGACAAAGTGATATCTCTACTTTTTATTATGCTGTCTAGGTTGGTCATAGCTTTTCTTCCAAGGATCAAGCATCTTTTAATTCACTATGCATAGTGAATTTGGAGCCCAAGAAAATAAAATCCACCACTGTTTCCATTGTTTCCCTATCTATTTGCCATGAAGAGATGCATCCCATGATCTTAGTTTTTTTGAATGTTCAGTTTTAAGCCAGCTTTTTCACTCTCCTCTTTCATCCTCACAGGAGGCTCTTTAGTTCTTCTTCACTTTCTGCTATTAGAATATCATCATATACATATCTGAGACTGTTGATATTTCTCCCAGCAGGCTTGATTCCAGCTTGTGAGTCATCCAGCCCAGCATTTTGCATGATGTGCTCTGCATGTAAGTTAAATAAACGGGGAACAGTATACAGCCTTGATGTACCCCTTTCCCAATTTTGAACCAGCCCGTTGTTCCATGTCTTGTTGTAACTGTCGCTTCTGGACTTACATGTGGATTTCTCAGGAGACAGGTAAGGTGGTCTGCTGTCCCGTCTCTTGAAGAATTTTCCACGGTGTGTTGCAGTCCACACAGTCAAAGGCTTTAGCATAAAAAGTGAAGCGGAAGTAAATGTTTTTCTGGAATTTTCTTGATTTTTCTATGATCCAGTGGAAGCTGGCAATTTGATCTCTGGTTCCTCTGCCTTTTCTAAATCCAGCTTGAACATCTGGAAGTTCTTGGTTCATGTACTGTTAAAGCCTACCTTGAAGGATTTTGAGCATTACCTAACTAGCATGTGAAAAGAACACAGTTGTATGGTAGTGTGAACATTCTTTGGTGTTGCCTTTCTTTGGGATTGGAATGAATACTGACCTTTTCCAGTCCTGTGGCCACTGCTAAGTTTTCTAAATTTGCTGACATATTGAGTGCAGCACTTTAACAGCATCATCTTTTAGGATTTGAAATAGATCAGGTGGAATTCCATCACCTCCACTAGCTTTGTCAGTAGTGATGCTTCCTAAGGCGGGCTTGACTTCACACTCCAGGATGCCTGGCTCTAGATGAGTGATCACACCATCGTGGTTATCCCGATCATTAAGATCTTTTTTTGTACAGTTCTTCTGTGTTTTCTTGCCATCTCTTCTTAATCTCTTCTACTGTTGTTAGATCCTTGGTGTTTATGTCCTTTATTGTGCCCATCTTTTCAATGAAATGTTCTCTTGGTGTCTTCAATTTTGTTGAAGAGATCTCTGGTCTTTCCTATTCTGCTGTTTTCCTCTATTTCTTTGCACTGATCACTGAGGAAGGCTTTCTTATCTCTCCTTCGTATTCTCTGGGGCCTTCCCTGGTGGCTCAACAGTAAAGAATCAGCCTGTAATACAGGAGACATAAAAGACATGGGTTGGATCCCTGAGTTGGGAAGATCCCTTGGAGGACGCCGTGGCAACCACTCCAGTATTCTTGCCTGGAAAATCCCATGGGCAGAGGAGCCTGGCAGGCTACAGTACATGGGGTCACCAAGAGTCGGACACGACTAAAGCAATAGAGCATGCACGCACACACTTGCTATTCTCTGGCGCTCTGCATTCAGTTCAGTCAGGTCACTTGCTTTGTCACCCCATGGACTTTGTGACCCCATGGACTGCAGCACACCAGGCTACCCTGCCCATCACCAACTCCTGGAGTTGACTCAAACTCATGTCTATTGAGTCAGTGATACCATCCAACCATCTCATCTTCTGTCGTCCCCTTCTCTTACTGCCTTCAACCTTTCCCAGCATCAGGGTCTTTTCCAATGAGTCAGTTCTTCATATCAGGTGGCCAAACTGTTAGAGTTTCAGCTTCATCAGTCCTTCCAATGAATATTCAGGACTGATTTCCTTTAAGATTGACTGGTTGGATCTCCTTAGAGTCCAAGGGACTCTTAAGAGTTTTCTCCAATGCCACAGTTCAAAAGTATCAATTCTTCAGTGCTCAGCTTTTGTTATAGTCTAACTCTCACATCCATATGTGAGTACTGGAAAAACCATAGCCTTGACTAGACAGACCTTTGTTGGCAAAGTAATGTCTCTGCTTTTCAATATGCTATCTAGGTTGGTCACAACTTTTCTTCTAAGGAGTAGGCAACTTTTAATTTCATGGCTGCAGTCATCATCTGCAGTGATTTTGGAGCCCCCCAAAATAAAGTCTGAC